>NW_011494274.1:4516795-4579472 GCF_000754665.1 Bison bison bison | reverse complement strand
TAAAATAAAATTAAAAAAAGAAAAGAAAAAAAAATTAAATTAAAAAAAAAAAAAATGTGATGTCCTTTCCTTAAATCCCGTGCATTCATCTACTCATTAACCTAACAATGAGAAATCAAATATTTAGTGATCACTGATTATATACTTGGAAATGTGTCATACTTAGGATGTTTTCCTCTCTTGAGAATGTGCAATCTGGTTTTAAAGTAAAATAAAAATACACTGCAGAGCATGAGAATTGGAGTCAGGTAAAAGAAAGTGAAAGTGAAAGTCGCTCAGTCGTGTCCGATTCTTTGCAACCCCATGGACCATACAGTCCCTGGAATTCTCTAGGCCAAAATACTGGAATGGGTAGCCTTTCCCTTCTCCAGGAGATCTTCCCAACCCAGGGAACCCAGGAGTCAAGTAAACCAGGGTTATGTTTGAACTCTGCTGCTTCTTAACTGTGTGGTATTAGGTATGACACTTAATTTCTCAGAACAATCATCTTCTCATGTGAATAAGTGAAGATGAAAATATGTGCCTTTCTGAGTAGCTGAGAGTTAGTAACATATACCTCTTACTTGCTATATGCCCTTGGGTAAATTACGTAACCACTCAGTGTCTCCATTTCCTCAGTCTGCAAAATGGGGATTGTAAGTGTTCTTCTCATGTTATTCTGAAGATTAAATGTGTTATTAGGTGTAAAACATACAGAAGAGTGCTTGATACGTCATAAGAGCCCAACTGATGTTAGTGGCTCAGGTTGTTTCTCTACATAAAGTGCCTATATCATACCATTTAGTAGATATTCAAAGTAGTATAAAATAATATCAGTAATAAATAAGAAACTATTTCATATCAAATTATGTTACATAGTCTAAAATAATTTTTTTAAAGAAACACTCCCAAAGGACGGAACACAGGGACTCAAACCTGTACATCTATGTTAATAGCAGCATTATTCACAATAGTCAAAAGATAGAAGGAACCCAGGTGTCCATCTACAGGTACATAGATAAACAAAGGTGGTACATACATATAATGGAGTATTACTCAGCCTGAAAAAGAAATTCTGACACATGGTACAACATGGATGAAAGCTGAAGACTTTATGCTATGTGAAAGAAGCCATTTACAGAGGGGCAAATATTGTATATACCTCACTTACATGAGGTATCTAGAGAAGTAATATTTACAGAAACAGAAAGTAATTAAGTGGCTTCCAGAAGCTGAAGGGATGCGGTATAGAGTCTCTGGGGAAGGTGAAAAAGTTTTGGAGATGGATGGTGGTGATAGACACAACGCAAATGTACTTAATGTCACACTGTACATTGAAAAGTAGTTAAAATGGTAAATTTCATAGCCTGTAATTTTACCACACAAAAAAGTTTAGAAACAGACGGCATGTAAAGAGGGTTAAAGAAGTCTACGATGTCTCCTTAGAACAGGTGGCACAATAATTGCATCTTAGAAGACAGGAAGATCTGGGGAAATGGCGTGTTCCGAGTGAGGGGAGCACCCGAGGGAGGGCCTGGGTGGGGGGCCTGGGTGGGGAAAGGACCAAAAGGGCATGAGATGGCCCATTCAGAGTCCAGGCTGTCTGCTGGGAAGAGCAGGACCACCGTGAGGAGGCCTGGCTGCAGCCCCTGTCTCCGCCCTACCCCTCCAGGCTCACCACCCTCAGGCCGTCCAGAGCTAACTTCAGAATTCATGCCACCTCGCAAATTGGTGCCCTTTCATCTCTCTTCGCAGTTCCTCTTCCTTGGAAATCCCTTTTGTGTGATGAATTCCATTCCCTCAAGACCAGGTTCCAAGATCACCTCCTTGGCAAAGCCTTCCCTGACTCCGGAACTTCCCCCACACTTTCTCTCCTTGACGAGAACCACTGTTCCTCAACAGTAAGGCTTTTATCTTTTCCTTATGCCCAGGTCCTAGCACTTGCCTAGTGCATTGTTGGTGTTCAATAAATGCATGTGGAGCAGGTGAATCCTGGAGAAATTCAGGCAGTAGAGCTGAGACTGGATGCACTGGGTGGAGGTGATGGTCTGAGTGGGGGTAAAGGAAAGATAAGTCCTCAAACAGGCACAGAGAACAGACCGGAAGGGCTAAGAGACAGAGTCCAAGGAAGCAGAGAGGAGGACCATGTCGAAGTCCAGGCAGGAACGTGGGAGCCCTGGATTAAGTAATTACAATGAGGAGGGAGAGAACTATTTAGGGAAAAAATTACCCTCCCCCTAGCAACTGATTGAATATGAAAAGTCAAGAGCATTGATAAAGTTTTTTAATGGGCTAAAATTTTTACTGCGGATGGCTGCAGTTAAATGGTTTCATTGATTGAGACCTAGAGAATGGCAGAATGAAGACTCTTCATGGGCAGAGTTCCGGTTTCCACAAGACGTCCCGCGGAGATGAGAGTCATTCACACATCACTATCCAGGCTACCACCTCTTCACCCTATCCCAGGCCCCTTTCTTTGCTATACCATCTAGAGGGCTGTTTCTTCACAAAACAGAAAGGCTCATCTTCAAAGCTACTTCATTACCAGAACTTAAAAAATAAAAAAGCTGTTACATACAACATTCAGTAGGGGACGAGTAGACCAGGTTCCTCTTTTCCGAACCTGTTCTAAACACCAGAGGAATTTCTTTGAAGGCCCCTGAGTGACTCTAAACAAGGGAGACACATCCTCTACTTACTCTTTCCGACTTTAGTGGCTTCTGGGCCAATGCTGCTTTGGTCTCCTGTCTGACGAGAGGACTGATCAGAAAGCTGCCAAAGCTTAGAGGTCTTACATGCTCTAATAGAAATACTCCAAAGTGCTTTCCATTAACAGTGTCCTCTTAAGGGACACTGATTATTTGCCAGTATATATACTGCAGCTTCGCATGGAGGAATTTGGGCTATAGGTAGTGGGAAGCTCCTAGTCTAAAGATACATGGATGTCGAGGGCAGTTACATCAGGAAATCACGACAGGTGGATGGATGGATGCTGTTATCTCTGCCTCCAGGAGATGACAGTCTCACTATTACCATCCCCCAACATAGAGGGGGAAACCAGGTCCCCTGAAAACAGGTTTTCCTATCAAGTGTAGACTGATGCATGCAGACAGCACCATTGCAGTGCTAGGAGCACCCTCAGAACACCAAAAAGCTACACATGACCAAAAGGCTATGGAAAGATAAGCAGAATTGTGTAATAATTAAGACTGTTTGCCGATGCTGGACTTTCTTGGGGGAAAATTATTTCTCAGACAATCAACAAATAATTTTAGATGGGTGGACTACCCGCTGACTGATAATGGAGATTTTCACAAAATTCAAGTCATAAAACTCCAGGAAATGAAATAAAAAAGCAAGGTAAATCACCATCAGTTTATTTATGTTATTCGTACCATGCTAATTGTAAAACTCGATCTTAAAGATGATCATCCCAGCAGGGTTTCCAAGGTTCCGTCTCAGCACTCCCCACTGTTTCCAAATGCACGCACACTCCTGCAAGCCCTCCCCACACACACAGCAGCTCACTGGTCCCCTAAGAAGATGACAAAGAGTTGGTCTTCCCTCCAAGCCCTGCATCACGAGCACCACTAAACAGAGGCTCTGGGGACTTTGAGCCTAGGAGAGCACTCATTTATTAGCTCTCTTCCAGAAAAAAAAAAAAAAAGAATCATAGAATGAATTCTGGAAAGACTGATTTCTAAATGCCATTCCTAGGACCTGTGACCCTTTCTTACCAGTCCAATGAAAAATGAGGAAAATAGGGCCCATAGGATAAGTTTTCCAAAAGACAAATTTGTTAAAGAAAAGGGTTTTTTTCTCATATGCTTCCTGTATTTTACAGATATGAATGTCATTTTATTTATAAAATGAAGGTAACACATCATATTAGATTTTTTAACATCCTTACAAAATATAATGGTCAATCTCCAAACATTGTCTTTGAAATATTCCTGGCTGATGAGATTAAATAGACTGGGAACTGCCCTCTGATCCAGCTTCCTTTCTTTGCTTTAATCTTTCGGGCCATGGGTGACCCCTCAGCCCATGGAGTACTGGCATCATCAATCCACACGAGGAGCCTCTCCTCATCCCTGTTTATATTCCTCCTCCACTCCTCCAGCTAAGCCCACTTCATAATAGTTAGCAAAAAAGATAAGCAACAGTCAATGTGCATTAAAAGAGTATTTACACGCAAAGCATTATCATGTATTTTATAAGTATCTATACACTTCCAAGAACCTACAGCAGTTCTCTCATCTTATGAATGAAGTCATTGAGGACCAAAAAAGCATAGTTACTTCCCCACGGTCACAAGAATGTATAAGCCATCTTGTACTCTCTATTTTTCAATAAGGTTTTTGGCCATTTCCCTAATATAAAATACTCATGTGCACACTTTTAAAACCTGGCTCATTAAATATCAAAATCAAAATCAAAATCAAAACTCCCCATGAATCTAGCTATTTCTCTAAGGTTATGTTGATCACTTGAAAGATCATGTGGACTTGATTCACCTAGGATATCACAAATTGAAGAACAACTTAATAGGCAAATTTTTAATGTGATGTACATTACATTTAGGGATCCCCTTAGGGGTCCTCAGAGGAGTTTTTGTTAAAAATAATAATAATCCACAGAACATTTTAAGCAAACAATGTTGAAAATTATCCAGGATGCCTCTTAGCTCACACCATTTTCCCAAGGCTTGGTTTCTATCTTCTCTGGCATTTCCTTCCCAGATCCCAAGAGAAAGTATTTTTCTCAAGTCCCACCACCACTTGCATTTTGCTTTCTGTTCTCAAGGTTGGCTTTAGAAAATGTCTCCTTTAGATACGTCAGTAACACTGATGGTGTCTGTCAGTTTCCCCCATTGGATTTGTCCACAGCCGAAGCCACAGGTTAGAGCACAACTCTTTGTTCACACTCTGATTCGTGAAGTAACTGATTCCAGTATATGCACCCAAAATATTTATAATTTGTTACTTCCAAATACAAGTCATAGGATAATTTCACCTGTTTAAAAATATTGTAGAGTAGTGTCCTAGAGTTACCTGTCCTTAATCCACAAGAAACAAAGCCTTCACTGACTTCACCCTGTCCCATATGTCCTGTGACATGGCTTAATTGAAGACTTATTTTATAATGACTAGCAGGAAAAGCATCCCACTCTTGACTTGGAGATTTCAAACTTAAACTGAAATCCCTCTGAAAGCCGGTAACCAATTCTATGACCTAACAGAGCCCAGCTATATATCACTGCGAGTCTGTAAAGCCAAGGGCAACCTTGAACATCTGCACTATCTCAAAAGCTTTAGTACTCCTTGGTTGAGAAGTGTCACAAGAATTAGGTTCTCCAATCACCAGCCTGAGACTGACACTGTGCAGTTTATTTCAGCAGAAGGGAAGCTATTTCACAGCAAGAATGGCTTTCACTGCTGTATGAAGGCAGACTTCCTTGTTTAACCATTTGCATCCAGCACTAATTATAGTCATCTGACTTCTTTCTACAAACCACTCTCTGTTCCCAGCAGGACTATCCATCTATTAAAATGCTTGTTGGTTAGATTCCTTCTTCTTTGACTTTTCTTAGACCTCACTCTGAAGCAGGGAGGCTTTAATTTCTTACACATATTGCTTCCACTGTGTTTGTACACAACAAATCTTCAGATGCAGTACTTGATGTTTTAAAAGACAAAACAGTGTCAAAATGAACAGATTTCTCATGGAATTTGATCCATTGACAATAGCCACATAATCACTAATCTGATCTTTACACCAATTATAAAAGAATGTCTTTGTTTGTGTCCATCTGCTTTGATTATTTGTTCTATTTGGAAGGAAGGAAGGCCTGGTGCTCACCTGGCCTTGACGGCAGGATGTGTATCCCCTACCTGTGTACCTTGGCTTACATCCCCTCTGGGTAGGAGTCCCAAGTCATGCACACACATGGATCATCTTTTTTCCAATCCAATTTCCCACCATTCTGAACAACCTTAAACTAGGATACTCACTGGACAACAAACAGGGGTACCTGGCAATCCAGCGTTATGGCTCCTGACCTGACCTCTGCGTCCACAGCTTTTCTCACATTTACTGACCACATGCATCAAAACCTACCTTACCTACCACAGACAAAGCTGCAGCGTGAGCAGGAGCTGCCTCTGTCTTCCAGGCTGCTGCCAGCTTCAAGAAGGTGTAAGTAGAAGGATGGAACGGAATCGAATCAAATCGAATCGCTCTTCATCCTTCCAGGGGATATAAGCCTCTTTGATTAAGTAGAAACAAAATGTATGAAAACAGGACCTCCTACAATCTTATCTCATTGTTGTTGTTGTTGTTTTTCCCATTGTCACTCATGTCATAAGCAGCATGGCTACCTAAAATGACATGTGACTTGAGAGTAGGTAAAATGGCACACAATTCTCCCCAAGAAAAGATAAACGATGGTGAAAAAAGACAGGCGTGGATACAGAGGAATGTAATTTTCATCCTTTAAAAAGAAAGAGGGAGAGCGAGTGAGAAACAAAGAAACGTTGCCAGCGTCCTCGGTGACCCGCACAGATCAAATTATACAGGATGGGGTAATATGATTGCCCGTTCTCAAATCAGCCCGCAGATGGGCCGCTGCTACTGCGTGAGCTGCGAGTGACGGCACAGCCCTGCTGGAAGTCCTACTAAAAGGGAATTACAATAATCAAGCCAGAGCTCTGTCAGGGCGTGTGTTACTGCAGCAAAATTAAGTACAGAAGCACAACCTGCCTGAGGCCTCAAAATCACAAAACCATTGTCTTAACCTTCCAAACACTGTTCATTGAAAGAAGGGGTATCATTAAAAAAAAAAAAATTAAGATTGAGCACAGCAGTCTTAGGTTGATTTTTTTTTTTTGTATGCCTTTAAATCATTGAGTCCATTCATCTTTGCTGTTTCTTCCTCCTGATGGCCTCATCCCTTGTTTATGCTACCCACTCAATCTTGACTTTCAATCATGAGATTTCAATCATAAGATTGAAAGTCAAGGGTTTAGAAATTATTTCCTCCACAGAACATTTTAAATAAAACATGTGTGGTAAACAGTTTTTATACACCTCAATAAATACATTTCCATCATCAAAAGCCATCTTGGAGCTTTTGAATAAAATGAACTAGAATCTTAGCTTTAGAAGAACTAAAGCTTCAACCACTAGGGAATCTGGTCAGTTCAGTCAAATCATTTTTATGTTCGTGAAAACGTCAGTCAAATTCATCTTCACACTGTACGGATTAGTGATTTTCAAGCTGTGTTCTCAGAGCTGCAGAACTCCAGAGGACGAGCAGAGATCTCTCACCCTCAGCCCGGCCCACTCTACCTACCCATCTTCCCCATCCCATCCATCACCTCTGTCACCACGGGTACCAGCACTGTCCTTTCACCGAGACCAGTGCACAAGCCCCTTACAGATGCCCTTGCTTCTTCCCCTGCCCACTTCCATCTGTTTTTCACATGGAAGCCCCAGAATTCCTTTTAAAACATAGACTAGCTCATATTTCTTCCCTGTCTAAGCCCTTTCAAGGACTTCACATTTTATTTCAAAGAAAAATGAAGCTCCTTGCCTTCAAAAACTCTGCCAAACCCATTCTCCTGTTTGTGCCCCTCTCTCTGACTCACAAAAGCTGCAGCTGAGAAAGAAAATACCTGCCCTTCTGTGCCTTGAAAACACCAGCTCCTTCTTACCACAAGGAGTGCAAACCTCAGGGCCTTTGCACATGCAACTCACTGACTTTGCAGAGCTGGCCCTTCATCATATTAAATTTGAGCCTCCATGCCCTCTCCTCAAAAACCTGTCCCTGACCACCCTACCAAGTAGTTTTTTCCCCCAGCATTGTTCACTGTCACTGTATCCTGTTCATCTCTTTCACAGCAGCCATCACAAAGTGGTTTATTCCACTTACTGATTTTACTGACTGTACCCCAACTAGACTGAGCTCCATGAGCAGTGATGCTAATGCCTGTTCACAGGTTCCTTGTGGACCATGAACCTGCCTTATTTCACCATTAGGTTTCAGCAAAATGATAACACAATTAATGGTTGTAGCTAAATGACAGAAGGAAGAAATCTATGGCTGATTCATACTGATATTTGGTAGAAACAAACACAATACTATAAGGCAATTACCCCTCAATTTAAAAAAAGATAAGCAAATGAAGAAAGGAAGAAATGAGAGATTAAATAAGTTCATCAGTCCATTTGTAACAAGGCATAAAAGGAGAACATGTACAATAAGTAGGCTTCACCACTGGACTCAGGACATTACAGCCTGAAATTTAAATTGAAGGGAATTCTGCATAATCTGAAGTTTCTTTACATGCCCTTTCCTCCTACATTTTAGGGGAAGAGGACAATGAAAGGGATTAGAACCAAGTCTTGGATCTGGTTCTCCCCACCCCAGCCAGCCTTGCTTCCTGTTTGACGGGGACAAAACAAGACAAGCACCTGATTAAGCCCTTCCCCCACCAGCTTTTGGGGTCCTGGTTTGGGCACAGCCTTTCCTTACTGGCCCATGGTCCTCCTTGCGTGTCACTCAGGCAGCAAGGTCCATGCTTCCTAGCCAATTCTGTGAGGTCTCTTGGCGCACATACAACATCTGGAAGAACCCTGAAATCACAGGTCTGGATACTGCAAAGTTATCTCCATATATTACCCTCCCACTCTGCAGGGAAAAAAGTTATTTTTTATTGAAATCACTTTTTCAGTTATGCCAGGTCAGAGGAAGTTCATCATCCCTGTTGTTCAATTTTCCTCTGAGTCAATTTGTTTTTTATTTTGTCTCGTTGTAAAATTAAATATTTTTAAATGTACTATTTTACATAGATATATGGCTAAAAGCCAAGCCATGTGATTGAGACTAATTTACAAGAATGACTATGTATACATACATATATATATATATGAATTAAGTCATTTTAAATTCTGATCCACCATACAATGTCAGTGGTTTCTACACAACCATTTATCACACAGTTTATCAATACAGCTTACCATTTTTTTCCATTTCAAAGGGACTGTTAATTCAAATCTGTCTTCATACTGGGAAGAAGATCAGCTACTAGAAAGTTTTAACTCAATACCACAAAGAGAGAAGAAACTGATTTATTGTCATAATTTTAAAAGAAAGTGACATAATAACATTCACAAATGACATTCGTTTTATTTTGATGTTCATTTTAAAATGGAATGTCCACACTCAGATTTTGCAGACAAAATTGCTGAGTATTCTGTCACCTCTACATGCTAACAAAGTTATAAAGCAATGTTCACACTATTTGGAAGAAATCCATGTTTTTCCATTTCTGTTTCAATAATTTGGTCAAATGTTAAGAAAATGGGACCTCAAAAGAATCATAAACTGTGAAAAAAGAATGATGATTGCAGGTCTTTTAAATACTGAAGTTAAAAATCAAGCCAAATGGATTTTCTTGAAAAATAATTTGTGGCAGATATAATTTAAGTTCCCAAAAGAAAGAAATAATTTATCTGAGAATAATGATGTTTACATAGAAAACTATCTGATGACCAACCCCAGCGCTGATATATTTTATTTCTTAACCCTTTCTCTTTATTTCTTTACCACTTAATAGTTTTCTCTTTTTCCTTTAATTTCTTTCTCCTCTTGTTCATTGCTTTGTGAAAAATAAGGAGGAAGAAGGGAACAAGAAGAAAAGGAAAGAAAGACTTAGGAGCGAGGGAAGGATTCCTCTATCCATAGCTTTTCCTGGGTCATGTGATAAGGCGTAAGCACCAAAGCATTTCCTGTCAAGAACGGTCACTTGAAAAATGGGGACCTGGGCACACTGTGTCTTTGGCAGACCTCCCCACCTTTCCACATCCTCCTTCCGGATGTCAGAGGCTTGCCTTCTCCCCGTAGAGATACCCACTCTCCCATTCTAACTTTGCTTTGACTATTATTACAGTGCTTACCCTCCCAAAGCAGTGTCTGATGGTTGCCTCCTCTCTACCGCCTTATTTTCATAATTTACTGACCTTGTGTCTCATTTTTCCAGAAATTGCCTTTCTGGAAGGCACTGCGACTCAGTAGAAAAGTAGACTCTGGAGTTAACACCTCTGAGTTTGAATCCTAGCTGTGCAACTTATAGCTGTGTGACTTTGGGCAACTTACTTACCCTCTTTGAGACCCAGTTTCCCTGGATGTAAAAGTGGGGATAATAATTTCTTATGCATCTTTTGTTAGGATGCTTTAGTATAATAAACTTACTGTGAAGGGATATTTTATAGAGGCTGGCATTCAGTAAGTGAGTGAATTGAAGTCGCTCAGTTGTGTCCGACTCTTTGTGACCCCATGGACTGTAGCCTACCAGGCTCCTCCATCCATGGGATGATTCAGGCAAGAATACTGGAGTGGGTTGCCATTTCCTTCTCAGGAGATCTTCCCAACCCAGAGACTGAGCCCAGGTCTCCCACACTGTAGGCAGACACTTTACCATCTGAGCCACCAGAGAAGTCCCCTGCATACAGTAAGCACTTGGTAAATAAAGGTGGTAGCTATAATAATACTTAGCATTTTTAATCTAACTTTCACTTTGGAAAATTACCAACAAATAAATGTAAACATATGAAGAGTTAATACAGAATCATGTTTTAGAAACTTTACTTTGCATTTTTCATCCTAAGGTCAGACTTGAGTCATTCACAAAAACACTATGGAAAAAAAATGTTTATACTCATAAAGTTCTAGAAAAACTTGGTTGTAAATCAGAGCAATAATATTGAGATGAACAAGTGTTTAGAAAAAGGCACAAAAAAAGAGCAGAAGTGTTCCAATATCCAAGAAATGTAGCCATGTATTCAGCAAAATTCACTTCAGGTCAGCCAACTTTCATAAAGAATCTGCCAAACACCGGGAATAGAGAGAGAATTAAAACACACTCTCTGCCCTCGAGGAATCTGCACACCAGTGAGGGACACACACCTAACTGCTTCAGAAAATGACAGAATGAGCGACATGCTTCAGGGAGCAAAGGGGAGGGACCCTTCCCCTAATCTGTGGTCAAGGAAAGGCTTTCCAGAAAAGTCGACACCTGAACTGTCTTTAAAAATGAATCAAAGTGACTTGTGTGAAAAAGGATAGGAGGGCAACCACTGCAGGCAGAGCAAACTGCTGAAGGGAGGCAGGAAGCGTTAGAGCACGTGTGGAGAAGCATCCAGCAAGGTGCTGGAACATCCGAGGGGTGGGAGACAGTGAGGAAGCAGGGCCCGCGGAGCAGTCGGCCCTTGGCTCTCCCTGGGACAGAGGCACGTCGCAGGGGCCCGCCGACTGGGTTTGGTCTTGAGGGATCATGCTGGCTTCGGGGTGAAGACACAGGCTTGAGGATGGGGGGACAGGGAAAGAGCCCGCAAGGGGAGCAGAAATACAAGCCGGGTATGGACAGCGAAATTCCAAGAGTGAGTCCCAGTTCTTCACCTGAGAGATGTTACAAGTGGGTTCCTGGAATATTTAGAAAGCAAAACCGACAAGGTACACGTAAAACCTTGAAGAAATAATAAAGGTAAAAGCAAATATCAAAATGTCAGACTGTGTGTGTGTGTGTGGGTGCATGCTGAGTCGCTTCTGTCGTGTCTGACTCTTTGTGACCCTATGCACTATAGACAGCGAGGCTCCTCTGTCCATGGTGATTCTCCAGGCAAGAGTACTGCAATGGGTTGCCATGCCCTCCTCCAGGGGATCTTTCCGGCCCAGGGATTGGACCCATGCCTCTTGTGTCTCCTGTACTGGCGAGTGGGTTCTTTACCACTAGCACCACCTGGGAACACTCAGACTTTGACTACCGTTTTCTAAATACTGGAAATGGCCACAAGGACACAAGGTACCCATAGTAACTGTAGCTCCTGATATGTGATCTACAAATCAATGCAGTTATTACTCTCTACACCAGGAACATCTGTTTAATAAAATATTTTAAATTTCTATTGTCAAGTTTTAACAAGCACATGGGGCTTTGGAACTAGACACATAGCTAGATTCCAAAGTGGTGCTCCATTGAAATTCTTTTTGCATTAGGTCTTATTCCTTTCCCACCCATTTTTAGATTAATTAATGTAAATATAAGACTATCCACACACTCAAATTATTTGACAAACTTGAATAAAATAACAAATGTTCTTGATCAAATAATCGCTTTTAATAGTGTTGGAAAAACTAAATTGACTCATCAATTCAATCAAGATGAATGAATTAGTTGTTCCGTTGACACAGTTTCTTTCAAAATAAAAAATGATCTGCCATTGCACAAAAGCCAAATGTTCTTTTGCATTGGAGTTCGATGCACCAAAAAACAAACAAAAATTTCAAATGAGTGCCTAATCAAGGATCTTTAATCATAAGTGAGTGCCAGGAAAATGTATTTTTTTAATCCATTAAAAATTAGTTGATAACTTTTCCTCAATAATAACCACACTGTTGAATAGAGATGTCCTAATGCATTCAGTATTTTAAAACACTGGTGGGTTAAATGCCAACCAAGTGGAGGGGCTGAAAATGGAACAGCGTTTCTTTTGGAGGTGATGAAAATATTCTAAAGTTAGATGCTGGTGGAAGTTCCATAACTCTGTAGGTATACTAAAATTTATGGATTTGTACCGAAGAATTGATGCTTTTGAACTGTGGTGTTGGAGAAGACTCTTGAGAGTCCCTTGGACTGCAAGGAGATCCAACCAGTCCATTCTGAAGGAGATCAGCCCTGGGATTTCTTTGGAAGGAATGATGCTAAAGCTGAAACTCCAGTACTTTGGCCACTTCATGCGAAGAGTTGACTCATTGGAAAAAACTCTGATGCTGGGAGGGATTGGGGGCAGGAGGAGAAGGGGACGACAGAGGATGAGATGGCTGGATGGCACCACTGACTCGATGGACGTGAGTCTGAGTGAACTCCGGGAGTTGGTGATGGACAGGGAGGCCTGGCGTGCTGCGATTCATGGGGTCGAAAAGAGTCAGACACGACTGAGTGACTGATCTGATCTGATCTGATCTGATACTTAAAACAGGTGCACTTTATAGTATGCAAATTATATATAAATAAAACTGTTTTATTTTAAAGCCAAAAGAGGAAGCAGCATTTGAAATTACACACCAGTCCTCTCTGAAGAAATGAGAGATTGCCAAATGAATAACAACCGTAGTTTCAGGGGCAAAGATCACTTGGAGGAGCAGTCATCAGAATCCTGAGGGAGAGAACAAATGCAATTGTCAACAACAACAACAAAGAACATATGGTGGATAATTTGACAAAAATTATAATATTCTCAGCCTCAGGAATCTGAAATATTCTTGGGACATTGCAGTGGTCACATGAGGCCGTAGTAAGAACACAAGGAAAGTCATGGGCTATCCATTAGAAATGCCAGCAAAAAAAACTTGCAGGAGGGAGGGGGCCACAGGGGTGCTCTTTGGGGTAGCAGTGCAGCTTTCCTAGGATTTGTTCCACACTTTGAATGAATAATATGCTGAATTGAGTAGCAAAACAAAGCTGGATCAAAGAAGGCACGAAGAAGAGCAAGAGGCGAAATGATGAAGGAAAGGACTGCAGAGGCAGCAACAAGTGCTGCCATTGTGGGGCTGGTAACAAGGATCACACCAGTAAGGCGGCATCTGTTATAATCTACCAGCAAAGCCTGTCTTTGCTCTCACCAGCATGCGTGTGCATGCTATGTTGCTTCAGTCGTGTCTGACTCTTTGTGACCCTATGGACTGTAACCCGCCAGGCTCCTCTGTCCATGGGATTCTCCAGGCAAGAATACTGGAGTGGGTTGCCATGTCCTCCTACAGGGGATCTTCCACTCCCAAGGATCAAACCCACATCCCACATGGCTCCTGCATTGGCAGGTGGGTTCTTTACCACTAGCACCCCCTGGGAAGCAGAGTCTAAACTCTTAAGTTCTGGGGAAGATGAGAGAGAAATGTAAAAATCAATGTTGCAAATAGGCTAATTTGAATTTTGACCCATCAAATCCAGATGTGATGAGGAGAGAATGAAAATATTTCAATAATTGAGAAGAGGAAATGTTTCAGAGAAAGAACCCAGCGACCACAAGAATTTAGAAGAGAAACAAGAAAGAGGGAGAAGATTTCAATGGCCCGTGGTTTCTGACCCTGAAGAAAGACAAAAACAAGGGGGTTAAAAATACTACCGTTTGGAAGAGAGAAAGGTTGGTTGGAATATTGAACTTGAGCACAGACCACATGAGTGAAGTTATTTTATCAAATCAGGACAGGTTAGGAGACATGAGGAGAGGAAGGAGCAAGAAGCAGTGGGCCCTGCCTTTACTGTTCATTTTTTCATTCGTACCTATAAAAAGACTGGGATTGGGTCCCAGAAAACTGTCTGAGTCCTCAAAACTTCAGCTTTTAAAGATATCCGGCTTTCTCAAGTATGTGTAGTTATGAAACAAAGTATGAATTAACAAGAATTCCAATGTCTTGAACATATAATTCAACAGCAATATATTATTGCTAGTTAAAGCAGTTTTCAAGGCATGAACCATATTAGTTCTACAAGAACATTTGCTTCGTGTGTTTTTCTTCTAGAAAATTAATAATTTTGGCAACGTGTTTTGTGATGTCCTTTCTAACATGTGTTGTAGAAGGATATTGTTGCAACTGCTGCTTCGTGTATTCTGGCTCGCAAAGATGATTTCACACTTACTAAGTTTGAAATTTAAATTGTGGGTTTGGCCGTGGCTATTGCCAGACAGCAGTATCACAGAGTTACAATAAAGTTAAGAAATTTTTGTTGTCATTTTAGATTTTTAACTTTATTCGGAAAAAAAATAAACTACATAATTTCAGAATTACAGACATGTGAGGTATCGACTAATATTTTGCTTTAGGCAAACTGTTTTTGCTGGTTCAGAGAGATCTACAGGGCATGTGCTGTTGAAACAGCTTTCCCAAACTAAGCAATAAATCTAGAATTGACAGCTACACAAAGCCACCATCAAGTTGGGAAGGACTGCGTCCACAGTGTAGGCATTCAGGTAATGGGATAGTTAAGAGGGGAACTGTGAAATGACAGAGCTCCACTGTTGCAAAAGATATCAGAGATCATTTTTAAATTATAATCTGCTAAAAAATCCTATTTGAGAATACATAGAAGATCTTTAATTATTTTTAATGCTAATCGGGGGGCTCATCAAAAATGTAATTCAACTCCTAAAATATTTAGGTTGTGTGTGCATGTATGCTCAGCTATGTTCAATTCATTGCAACTCCATGGACTGTAGCTCGCCAGGCTCCTCTGTCCATGGAATTTTCTAGGCAAGAATACTGCAGAGGGTTGCCATTTCCTACTCCAGGGGATCTTCCCACCCCAGGGATTGAACCCAAGTCTCTTGTGTCTCCTGCATTGGCAGGTGGATTCTTTAACACTGGCACCACTTGGAAGCCCTAAAAATATTTAGGTTACCTTCTTAAACAACAGCACCAAGAACTGATTAATTTTTTAATTAAAAAGACATTTTGAAAAAAATCTATATGAATCAAGATTTTGCAGAAAAACTGAGTTTTAGAGACCTTTTCGTTGGAAATTAAAATTATTTTATTTTATACATTTACAGTTTTGGTCTTATGTGGCATCTGGTCAAATACCAAGAAGAAAAGAAAGAAAGAATTTAAATTTTTAAATATCCATTCAATGAAATAAATAGAATTGTATGCTGGTAACATTAATCACCAGAGTTACAAAAATTATAAAGTTATTAATTAATAGATAAATTTTATTCAGATTCTCCATAACTTTGTTTTCCATGGAAATTCTTAAGACATCTCTCATGAAGTCATTTTTGCAATTTTTCCAAATGATAGGCATATCCTCCTGAAGACCGTAAGTATATTTTAGATGTCTGTCATGATGATGTGTGTATCCGCTCTATACTGTTCCCTTTAGCTTATTGGCACAGCATTGAGAGAAAAATGACAATCTGTCTCCAGAAAACTGATTCTGAACTGCATCTTTTAAGACTAAATGTCTTCGGCTTAAAGAAAAAGAAATACACAAAAGGCATAAAAATCAAATGGGTGATACAATTTGAAAAGTTTTTTTTTTTCATTAGAAATAGAACTTCAAACATTTAGCTGGAAGATATTGTCAACTACAGAAGATTTTTTTTTATGTTTTTTCCAAAAGGCAACATCTCAACACCTCATGGAAGATGGCATGCTTTCATGAGATCTCTAAGATACGAAGCTGGTTTTCCCCATCCTCCAGCATCACAATGAGAAAATAACTCTTCTACAGAAATATCCAAAATGAGGAAGCACTGTTTGCGAATTTTACATAAATGTATAAAATTACTGCCTAGAAGATATGATTACAAACAAGTGAAAATAAAATATTTCTTACTCTAAGGTAGTTAAACACACAACTTGGTATAGAAGACCTGGGAACACCGATGACAACGGGCTGAGACCGCCACAGTGGTGAACCAGTGCCATCTAGTGCCTGAAAATGGAAATAGCAACAGAAGCTATTTTATACGCGATTTGCAGAAGGCTGCGGGAAAAAGTGATGAGGCTGTCACAGGTGCAGCTGATTCTGGAAACCAGGATGTGAGGGTGAGTATTCTGCAGACACTGAGGAGGGAGAGGAAAAACAAAGAGGGGGGTTGTTTTGGCATAGGTGGTGACCCTGTAAAAATTCATGGCCAGGATGAGGTGAGGAAAAATGCAAGATCCTGGGTGTTACCAGCAAACAGAACTTTTACCCTGAGCACTCAGCCCTTTTCAGGGAAGCTCTCTCTCCTGTGCCTTTTACTGTATATATCTTCCTTTCTTCTTTCTTACCCTTTTCCCTAATCGCACCTTCTACAAATCTTTTCAGTCAGTTCAGTTGAGTCGCTCAGTCGTGTCCGACTCTTTGCGATCCCATGGACAAATCTTTTAGGACTGGAAATCTGTTGATGATACAAGATTTTTTAAACTGCCTCATAAATTAAGGAATTTCTGGCTTTAAGACAATACAACAAACTTTTAAAACTACGCTTATCCTTTATGGACCATCTAGTCTGTATTTAAGGAATGCAAGAAACTGAGGCTAGGAAAATTTAGGTGTCCTTGGAGTCACCCAGGTGGTGAGTGACAGAACTCAGACTGAATACAAGCTTTCCTCATAGACCGGGCCCAATGGGAAGGAATTTTCCTGCCAGGTGGGCACACTATAAAATGTTCCTCAAAAGTTTTCCCACCTCTAGCCTATTTTTATTTGTTTTGCATATGTTTGGAATTTCAGAGGCTTAATAAAATTATATATTTTCCGCATTTTCTTTGAGATACCTTGAAGAAAATCAGAATTTAATATAAATGCATAGCTACAAGAAAAAATAAAATGGGCAGTTATCTCTAAGTTCATGTATCCAATCTGTTTCAGTAAAGAATGAACTGATTTAAATATAAATTCTGTGTTTCTATGGTCTTTTTTAACATGGTACAACAAATGAAACACAACTGTTTTTTATCTTTAATTCCTTCTATTTGTATGCAACTTTTTGCCATAATGTCATCCACTGTAGAATGAAACTTCCTAGAGGGTCAGGAAGTAGTCTTTAAATTTTTGTAAAGGAAATAGCTTAGGGTGACCTAGATGTTTACCTTTATGGTAAAGTTTTTAAATATTAAGTTTGATTAATCAATATTTTAAAGATTTACATCTCCTACAATTCTCATTTTCAACGGTTAAATATGCAATGCCTCTGTAAGTCAGCTGTCATATAAACCAGGAAATCACATCCTTTAATACATATTACTATATCTGCAAGTAAAAAGCTTCAAAAACACCTTTTTCTTTTTTAACGAGATATTTTACGTATTCACATCCCACCCCCAAGAACATCTTGGGGAGGGACTCTCAAATGTTAAAATTAGTAACCATCAGCTCCTTCTCACCAACGAAAAATTCATTGTAATCTTTTTATAAAGAAAATAAAGCCAGAATATTGTCCAAAATCATTGAAGGAAAGAAGCCGATGATGTTGAATTTGAACTGAGCCCTGTGCTCCTGGCAAACAGAGAAGGTTACAGGAGTTCTCCCATTCTTTGTGTTCTGGAAAACAGCTTCCTGTGAAGAACCAGCCTTCCCAAATGACTCAACATAGATGAGACTCGTAGATGCTCCTGTGTTTACCTATGGCAAGGTCAGCCTTGGCTTCATAAATGATCAGCCCAATCCCCTGTCCCCATTGACCAAGCAGAACAAAATGTCTGGTAACTGAACATTGGTTAAACCCCTCTCCTTTTCTCAGGTCCCTGGCCTTGTGCCTTCTCTCAGCCTGAGACAGCGTACAGCCTCTATTTGTGGGTCCTTCCTGGATGGTGTCAAGACAAACCATTCTCTCATCTGCTGTCCTATATGCCATCCTTTCAATCCACTTCCCCCCAGCAGGCTCTTTCTAGCTTTGACTACATCTCTCATAAAAGCCCTTTTGCCTAATTCTTAAGACACTGCAGATGGTTGGACGGCATCGCTGGCTCAATGGATATGCATTTGAACAAGCTCAGGGAGACAGGGAAGGACAGGGAAGCCTGGTGTGCTGCAGTTCATGCGGTCACCAAGAGTCGTACACAACTTAGCGACTGAACAATGACTCCTCTTATAAGAGCCCTTTTGCCTAACTCAAAGACACTTCAAGTCCCATGGTCACTATTCTCTCTACAGCAATAGCCCCCTTACAACACTGTAACAGCCCCTTCCCCCTTTTGCAATTAAAGTCTCTCCTTATTAAGTCCATTTTTTGTTTGATAAAATCAAGAATTCTAATTAAAGCTGAGGGACATTGACTACTAAATAAAGCAAACCAGGATGATAAAGTCTTCCGGCTCTAGAAGCAAAATCATACAATGTTCATGAGGGTAAACATATTTCTCATATTTTTTTCTTTGCTCAGATAAAGTTTCACAACTTTTCAAGGGCAGTGCTTTCTGGAAAATATCTGCATTCACAAGAATAGTGAAATCTTTTCACAAATTATACTAAAAGTCCCAATATTTTCCAAGTTCATTCTGGAATATCAAGGTGTCCAATTTGCCCAGATCCAAGCTTACATTTAATAAGTGAAAAAAAAAATTACTTATTCAGTATTAGCTCACTAAATCTTGCAATTCAGTATTGTATAGTGGGATGAAAAATCTAAATAGCTGTATTCAAAATTCCTGTCAAATTGCTCAGTACTCATTTTGTTTACCAGAGTAAAAATCTAATTTTTCAATGACAAAACCATACACTGTGAGGCCCAGTGCCATCGCAAATCTTCAGGACATTTCTATGGTCAGAACTGACCAATACCATATGCCATATTATGTAAACAAACACGTACCAATAGGCTCAATTGTACAAACCACAGGAGGAAACAAAAATGATGAGGTGAACAGATGTCTTAGAAGCATAATGACGTCTCTGACAATCCAGAGACAAAGATCTATGTTTCCCTTTGGTCTGTAAAAATCAGTTGGAAATCTTTATAGATTCCCACTCTTTATTTTTTAATTTCATATATATACACACACATATATGAAACAGTGAAATGACTAGTTGGCATTTCACAAACTTAGCAGAGCCAGGTAACTGAATTAATTTAGCTAGTGCCCTTCTACACATGTTGGGGAAAAAAATCATTCATTTCCCTTGACATCAGTTCTAGGCTCAGATCCAACGCCTGGGTACTCTGATTCATTTCTACTGCATTTATTTACTGCTGCTATTTATTCATTCCTTTATGAGTTACTACTAATTAAACACCTACTGTGTGCTAGCACTGAGGATACAATTCTGAACAAAATAGACCAAAGTCTCTGTCCTCCTAGAACATGTAATTTAGACAGAAAACAAACCACATTAATGAGTAAAATATAATCTCTAGAAGACTAGGTGTATTTTGTACTCAGTAGAAAAACATAGCAGGAAAGGGAGCTACAAAATGCCATGGGGCAGGGAGGAGGATTTCAGGCACTGACCGGTATATTTAAGTTGAGTCTCAAGGAAGTGAAAGTGAAGTCGCTAAGTCGTGTCCGACTCTTTGTGACCCCATGGACTGTAGCCTACCAGACTCCTCTGTCCATGGGATTTTCCAGGCAATAGTACTGGAGTGGATTGCCATTTCCTTCTCCAGGGGATCTCCCCAACCCAGGGATCGAACCTGGGTCTCCCACAAGTGACTATCTGGGGGACGAATGCTCCTCGCAAAGGGGTGGCAAGTGCAAAGGCCTGGAAGCAGGAACACTGACACATGTACTGCAGTGCTGAGCACTACAGACCTTGTGAAGATGCGGAAATCATGTAAGGAAGCAGGTGATACAGATGTACTAAAGCTAATAGCAAATCAACTGTTTAAGAACTGGAAAGTGAAAGTGAAAGGTGCTCAGTCATGTCCGACTCTTTGCAACCCCATGGTCTATACAGTCCACGGAATTCTCCAGGCCAGAATACCAGACTGGGCAGCCATTCCATTCTCCAGGGCATCTTCCCAACCCAGGAATCAAACCCAGGTCTCCCACTTTGCAGGCGGATTCTTTACCAGCTGAGCCACCAGAGAAGAGCTGGAAGAGAGATGCAAACATGATCCACAGCAGTTTAGATTCCATAAAAACAATATAGTCGGGAAGAAAGCTCAGCAGGCAGGGGGAGGAGGGGCTGGAGTTGGTGGACAAGGTGTCCCTAAATGAGCTCAAATCTGAGAGGAGTTCTGTTCAAAAAATGTGGGCCAGTGACGCAGCACGCATGATGCCAACTAGAGTTAGGACCATAGCAAGGGGAAATATAAATATTATGTAGATATGTAAGTATATGAATATGATATAAATTTATAAAAGTTACACAATGTTTATATTATATGCAAACTACGTTTGGACACAACACTAAAAACATAATGTTTCCCTGTGCATAGAACTTCCCGCGATTCCTCAGATGTATATATCAAAAGGGCCTCTTCTTATGTTTGTTGTTTGAGACAAAGAAGTAGAAAATTCTTTGTCAAATGCAAAGCCTTATTAATGGAGGTGGGATACAGCATTAATTTAGAACCCAGAGGAGTTCAGATGATTATTTTCTCTCACCTCTGCAAAGGACAACCATTCAGCAGTGCTATCATGAAATGTACACATTTCCTCGCCCTGCCTCCAGCTGCAGGCCTCAGCCACGCCCTCCTCCTTCCGGGGGTCTAAGCCCTGCCTGCTGGCCACAGGCCCTCTCTGGGAACATCTTCCTCCGGACATGCCCACGCCCACTCCCCTCTCTTCTAGGCTCAGTCTATGCCAGGGTCAGAAGGAGTCAAGCAAGAGCAAGACGTGTCCCTGTACACACCGCTGCATTTAAAATGGATAAGCAACAAGGTCCTACCAAGGAGCACAGGGAACTCTGCTCGATGCTACGTGGTAGCCTGACTGGGAGGGGAGTTTAGGGAACATGTACATGGATACATGTATATGTATAGGATACATGTACATGTGTGGCTGAGTTGCTCTGCTGTGAAATCATCACAACGTTGTCAATCAGTTATACGCCAATGTACAATACAAAGTTTAAAAAAAATCTTTAAAAAGGCAAATCGCTGGCTTCCGTGTGGGGAGATTAGAGCAGGCACCAGGAGGAAGGGTTTACAAAACAAGACCAGGAGGCTGAGCCCTGGGGGAAAGGCTGAATCCTGCTCCCTATCCTAAAGGAAACTAGCCAAGGAAATCAGTCATCCAAAAGCACTAGTAATGTCTGGTAGTATAATGTGTTTTCCCTCAAGCACACCTACTATTTTTAAGAGGCTGCTTTGAATAAAAGGAACGAACCTCGGGTGATGGCTTGCTGAGCAGAGGCTCTTGGAGAGAGGTCTTTGGAGCCCTTCCCAGCAGTAAGCCTGGGGGGTTAGGCCTCAGGCGGGCAAGCCAGTCCAAGGAGGAGCTGAAGCAAGACCCAGCAGTCTAGGGAGCAAAATTCACCTGAGTCCTGCCCCGACCCCTGCTGGGCACGGGCCACCTGCCTCTGCCGTCTCTTCTCACCCCACAGTCATTCCAAAGGGAACGCTTGCATTCCTCATTTTGGATTGGTATCTGCCTGATGGTAAATAAATTAAATATGAATTCCCCTCAGTTTTAGAACTCATGTCCATCAGAATGTTAAGAATCCTGCGTCCCAATTCCAGTTCTTTCTATGGATTTGGAGAAACAACATTTAAGTATCAGTTTTCCCATTAGATTATCAAAGATTATTGAGTTGTTATTTATTAGTAAATGTCCCATTCTGCTATTCTCTGTATTATCCCTTTAAAAAGATCTAAAAGCACCCTCAAATCTTCATTTACAGCATCTAACAATTGTACCTTTTTACAACACGGAAAACCTAAGTTAATATTTCAGTTGATGCTCATGTTTCCCTATCACTTTCCTCCTTCTTGAATCTTTAAAAAATATCTTGTATACATAAATTTAAATTCCATTTCAAATTTTATTTCACTCTCTTATGAAAACAGCAATTACAATATTTGTAATGAATAGACATATTCTGGCATTTAAAATATAAAATCAAAGTGGAAAAATATTAGAGATACTGATATTTAGATCAAGATTCAGATCAAGATGATGATAGTCTTTGTATAAATTTATGACCTCAAAGTAATATTTTTAAATATTCCTTTAACATGAAAGTAACTTTTTCTAAAAGCATAAAGAAAAGCCCAGGCAAGACTTTCATTTTCTTATTTTGGGGCTTATTAACTACAGTTAAGCAGTTTAAAAATCTATCTGCATTTTTTCACTTGCCCTACACATGGTTCAAAAGCAATCATTTGCTGCCCCCTGGCTGTAAAGAGATTCCTTATCTTTGAATAAAATTATTTTCTTTAAAAGAAAAAATTATTGTATGTTGAAAAGGGGAGGATATATAAAATCTGGAATGTCTCTGGAAGTCCAGGAGTTAAGACCCCACTCTTCCAATGCACAGGGTGTGGGTTCAATCCCTGGTTGGAGAAATAAGATCCCATACATGACTGAAGTGACTTAGCAGCAGCAGCAGCATACTGCACAGCACAGCCAAAAGATTTAAAAAAGAAATAAAATTTATGACCTCCCAAATATATCAAGGTACTAATTAATACTGATAAAGAACCTACATTTTTAGATCAGACTGCCTACCATGTACTAGCTGTGTGATCTTAGTCAAACCTCTCTCTGAACTGTCCTAATCCATGTTAAAGAAGCTAATGAGAATAACAATGCCTACCTCACACGACTGCTAACTGCAATTAGAGATATCCTGGCATGCACACAACGAAGACCCAGAGCAGCCAAAAATAAAAGCAAATAATTTATTTAAAAACAATAAATAAATAAATTGACATTGCCAAATTGCCCTCCAATCTTGCACTCCACCAACAGCATCAGCCAAAACATCTGATTGACATAGAGGCAAAGTTGGGACCCGGCTTTGTTATTTTACAGTTCTACAGATGTGTGCTCAGTTATCTCAAGATCGTGTATTAAGTCCATTTATCTTTACCCACTAATTTGAAATATTATCTTCTACAAAGGTTTCTGTTTCTAAAAATAGCAAAGAAAAATGTTCACTATCAACATATAAAATAAAGAATTTAAAATCTGAGTGTCAAATTTTCATCAAAGCTACCTTGTTTTCCTCCCCTCAAATCTAGGAGTAAGCAATTTTATCTTGATGCTGTGATGTATCAATCTATAAAAGGAACATGGAGAACAATTTAGATAAAAACATTATTCGTGGTCTAATTCTGAGAGCATCACAACTAGCTGCTGCTCCCATAAGCATGAGAAACAAATGGTCCTGTGAGTATTTTTATCAAAGTCCTGCCATACTGCGTTGTCCCTTCCTAAAATTCTGCAGTTCTATGAAAGAACTATATAAAGACCTGTACTCACAATCCTGAGACTACGTCACAGTCAGGTCTAGTGGGAGAAGAAACCCTTAACTGGGACATTTGTCCTTTGGCATCTGTCATTAAGCAATGCGAAGCATAAAGTGGATTACCAAAGGTCATGTTTTAGATCTGCATTGTCCAACACGCACTCCATACCGTTGGTATTGGACTGTACAGAAATCACTAGCCACACGTGGCTCTCAAGCACCTGAAATGTAGACAGTCCAAAACAAGATTGGGGTGGAAAATATACACTGCTTTTCTAAGAAACTATAAAGAAAGAATGTAAGATATCTCAATAATTTTTATATTATTTACACATCAAAATGTTAAACTTTGTGTATATTCATTAAATAAAATATATTATGAAAATTTACTTTATTCTCTCTTTTACTTCTTTAATGTAGCTACTGTAAGACTCATAATTACAAACATGTCTCATTTTGTATTGCTATTAGACCATCGTATCAGTTCACAGCAATAGAACTTGTAACTTTAGGACATGACCTGAAGGATTAGCTGTGACTCTTGGAGACCACACATAAAAGCTGCAATCATAGGGATTCATAAAAGTTCATTATGAACAGTAGATTACGCAATACACTGGGAAGAAAGAATTATTCATTCTGCAAATATGGATTAAGCACCAATTATTGCCAGGAACATGCCTGGCATTAGATCTGGACTATACAGAGCCTTGATAACTGTACAACTTTAACCTTGTCAAAGCATTAAATTTCTCTGAGCACCATGGCTTCATGTGTATAATTGACCTTGCCTCAAGAGAAGAGATCGGAATGAATGCACTCTTGAAATTCTTTTCTGCATCAAGATCTGTGATTCTGTACATATTTCAAGTTTGTAATCAAAGTCTCTAACTGGCTATAAAACTATATTAGAAAAACATATCGTAAATTTATAAACCACATTTTTTACACATTATTTACTATGAACATTTTCTCTCAGCATGTAAATAAATTTATTCAGTGTGTAAAACATTCAATTCTATAATGGATAGTGAACTACAAAGAGAAATAAAATCATATTTTGCACCATATTCTGACAGTTTTACTTTGAGGTACATAGATTTTTTCCATTAACTTATTCAACATTTATATAATGAGTTTAAGGAAAGGTGCTATCGAGGAAACAAACATTCACTGGGATAGTTCCTGTTCTTAAGTAACTCATCTCTGTGAAGCTTCCCTGGCCAGAGTTATTCCTAAAGGTAGATTTAATTACTCCATTGTTCATGTCTCTATTACATTCAACACATTTTTTCTGTTTATATTTCTGCTTCCTGCCTAGACTGTAATCTCCTTGGCAAAGGGATTATCTTATTCATCTTTGAATCCAGTACTTAACAAACAAGGGATGCATGTTGAACACTTGACATGTGGCTATTACCACAACCAATAAGGAAGAGATGGACAAGCCATGCCCTAGACGTGATACCCTGAGAAGAGCACAGCATCAGCTATGCAGTATTTTTGCCAAGAATGCATAACCTCAGTCTGTTATTAGGAAACATCTGACAAGCACAAAGTGGTGAACATTCTACTAAGAAAGTGGGGCACAGGGGCTTACATTCTTACAAAATATTAATGTCATGAAAGACAAAGAAAGGTTGTGGAAATGTTCTATATCAAAGAAAGCTAAAGAAACATGACAATTAAATGCCATACCTTATCCTGGACTGGATCTTTTACTGAAGTGGAAAGACTCCTATCAGGGATATTATTAGGTCAATGGACAAAACTGGAATATGAATGATAGATTAAGGTATTGTATTAATGCTAATTTATGAATTTGATAACTTCATTATAGTTATGTAAAAAAGTATTCCTATTTTTAGGATATACATGGAGATACCTTAAAGTATTATAATATATGTAACATTCAAATAGGTCAGCAAAAAAATTATGTCCACACACATACATGAACATACATGCACCACACATGTAAATACCCATGTAAACATACATGGAGAGAGCAAATAATACAGCAAAATGAACCTGGTAAAGAGTGTGTGCATACATTCCTTGTACTGTTTTTGTGTTTGCAGTTTTGAAATTACTTCCAAATGAAATGTTTTTAAAAGTACAAATGTATATATATATGATGCTCAGCTTCACTGCTGTTCACAGAAATGCAAATTAAACCAATGAGAAAACACTATTCACTATTAGCAAAAATTTAAAGGATGGATAGTATTCAGTAAAGGCAAAGGTGTAGAGAAAGTAATATTGTTTTCACATAATGTTCAAAGGAACAAAAATTGACAAATCCTTTTAGAGGATAATTTAGCACTTTAATCTATTAACCCTTTAACCTTTTAAACCCAGAAGTTCACTTCTAGAAATTTTCCTTGAAAATTACATACAGTATGCATATTGACAAGGAAATATAAGGTGGTCACTTCAGTATTGTTTGTGATAGCAAAAAATGGTAGATAACCTAAATAAGAAGAAGTGGCAAGAATACACAGATAGTGAAAGTGAAAGTGAAGTCAGTCAGTCGTGTCAGACTCTTTGTGACCCCGTGGCCTGTAGCCTACCAGGCTCCTCTGTCCATGGGATTTACCAGGCAATAGTCCTGGGATGGATTGCCATTTCCTTTTCCAGGGAAGAATACACAGAAGAACTGTACAAAAAAGATCTTCATGACCCAGATAATCACGATGGTGTGATCACTCACCTAGAGCCAGAAATCCTGGAATGTGAAGTCAAGTGAGCCTTAGGAAGCATCATTACAAACAAAGCTAGTGGAGGTGATGGAATTCCAGTTGAGCTATTTCAAATCCTAAAAGATGATGCTGTGAAAACGTTGCACTCAATATGCCAGTAAATGTGGAAAACTTCCAGCCACAGGACTGGAAAAGGTCAGTGTTCATTCCAGTCCCAAAGAAATGCCCAAAGCAATGCCAAAGAATGCTCAAACTACCACACAATTGCACTCATATCACAGGCTAGTAAAGTAATGCTCAAAATTCTCCAAGCCAGGCTTTAATAATACATGAACCTTGAACTATCAAATATTCAAGCTGGTTTTAGAAAAGGCAGAGGAACCAGAGATCAAATTGCCAACACCCGCTGGACCATCAAAAAAGCAAGAGAGTTCCAAAAAAACATCTACTTCTGCTTTATTGACTATGCCAAAGCCTTTGACTGTGTGGATCACAATAAACTGTGGAAAATGCTGAAAGAGATGAGAATACCAGACCATCTGACCTGCCTCTTGAGAAATCCGTATGCAGGTCAAGAAGTAACAGTTAGAACCGGACATGGAACAACAGACTGGTTCCATATAGGAAAAGGAGTATGTCAAGGCTGTATATTGTCACCCTGCCTATTTAACTGATATGCAGAGTACATCATGAGAAACGCTGGGCTGGATAAGCACAAGCTGGAATCAAGATTGCCAGGAGAAGTATCAATAACCTCAGATATGCAGATGACACCACCCTTATGGCAGAAAGTGAAGAACTAAAGAGCCTCTTGATGTAAGTGAAAGAGGAGACTGAAAAAGTTGGCTTAAAGCTCAACATTCAGAAAACTAAGATCAAGGCATCTGGTCCCATCACTTTATGGAAAACAGATGGGGAAACAGTGGAAACAGTGGCAGACTTTATTTTGGGGGGCTCCAAAATCACTGCAGATGGTGACTGCAGCCATGAAATTAAAAGACCCTTACTCCTTGGAAGAAAAGTTATGACCAACCTCGACAGCATATTTAAAAGCAGAAGCATTACTTTGCCAACAAAAGTCTGTCTAGTCAAGGCTATGGTCTTTCCAGTGGTCATTTTCCAGTTGGACTGTGAAAAAGGCTGAGCACCGAAGAATTGATGCTTTTGAACTATGGTGTTGGAGAAGATTCTTGAGAGTCCCTTGGACTGCAAGGAGATCCTACCAGTCCATCCTAAAGGAAATAAGTCCTGAATATTCACTGGAAGGACTGATGTTGAAGCTGGAACTCCAATACTTTGGCCACTGTTATGGTATTCTTGACAGACCGGGACCTGGGGACAGGAGTCAATGAAAAGAAAGCGAAGAAAAGAAGTATGCGGGGGACCCAAGTCTCTAGTGGAACAAGGGTACTTTATTCATGGCAGTGTGTGCTTATATATTGTTATACAAGGAAGCTTTAGGCAGAAAAATCAAGTTGAGTAAAAAACACTGAAACCAGATGCATAACAACAGTAACTAGGGGAATAACAATAGTCACAGGGACAGAAGACAATCCATGTAGTGTGAATAGGAACATGACTAAGTAGTTTTACAGAAAAGTAAAATGTTACTAAAAGGAATCCATGTATGCATTCTGCCTCATGACCTCAGTCCTGAGAACTGCGGGCAGCTCTGCTTGTTCCAGTTTTCCAGGAACTGATAAGGAACAGAGGGCCCTTAAGAAACAGAAAACAACATATAGGATTCCTTAAAATTAAATGTTCCCTGAAAATCCCCCCTTTTTTATCTTTTTTGTCAAAAAGGCCCTGACCAGTTGAGTTTGTTTAGTTTGAACAATTTTTGTTGAAAGGCATCGGTATACAACAAATATAATTACCAGGACAATTACCAATGTTACAGCACCAGACCCAATACTATGAGTAATACTTTGGAACCATCCTCGAGGGTCTAGCCCAGATAATTAATTGATCAGCTAGCTGTTCAGCTAAAGTTTCCAAATTATTCGAAGAGGGCAGACTTTTAGAGAAGGTTTCAAAGATTTCTATCGTGTGTGTCTTGCAAATGAAATTTGATTTGTTCCCAGTTGTAGGCACTATAGTGGAATTGAACAGGGGTAATACAAAATTGAGCAGAATTCCAATCACATTTTAGTATTATTTGCTTCTGCAAATCTATTAATTGATCTCCAACCCCTTTGATGGCTGTTTTTAGTTCCTATATTTCATCTTCAACTTCCTCATCTAGCTGAGCCTGAGTGGCCCACATAGTACGAGCATCTTTGGTCTAATTTTGAATAAAATTATGTGTTTGAACTGAGGTTTGTAAAGCAATGTCTGCGATAGCAGCAGTGGTGCAAATGGCTATTAATCCCAAAATGCCAAGAATTAACCATCCAATAAATCGTTTAGATCGCTGGAGTCATTTAGTGAGTAGCCAGGAGGCAAGTCCTGCCATGGGACCCTCTTTCCAGGGATTCATTTTTTAAAGAAACAGAGGAATTAAGACAAGTATATAACTTGTAATCTATACAAGTCACAAAACGTAGAGTCTTATTAAATTGTAAGTTCTCTATAGCTATAACAAAAGGAAGAGGAACGTAAGCTTGTATAAACTATGAATGACTATAACGAAAGGAATAGTTACTATGAGTTGAAGATCAAGCCCAGCAGAACCATACCAGCCACAGTCATCCCCGTCAGGGACCAGCAGTTGAAGCACTCTTGGCCCTTGCGGCTCTGGGTTGCTGTATTGTTTCCATAGAGTTCCACAAAAGTGTCCCAGCTGCCATTATCCTGGATCCAAGGCTCTAGGTGGTCATTTAGGTAAGTGGCCATCCAAGTTGTGATCTGACTCACCAATACCTGCATCTCCTTGTCTATGCTTTCCATGCATAGTGTCGCACCGAAGGGAAAAGAAGGCCACAATGCCACCCCAGTTCACCCCATCCCAGAAGAGCTCATACACTACCTGTTCAAAGCTCTGATATGCTGTCCCTGGGGTGATATGGAGCTGGGACATCAGGTCGCTGAATGTCTGGTGGTACCTCAGTTCAAACTCATTGCCTGCCTCCCTCAGGGCTTGCTTTACTGTTGCCATGGGGATCACTTCCCAGCGTCCAAGCTTCTGCTGTGGCCAGGAGCTCCATTCACCGCAGGGCTATCCTCCAGGTGCCAGGATGGGTTGCCATTGATGGCATTGCTGTATCCTTTCTGGAAAAGCTTGTAAGAGAGAAAGTCAACCACTAGTTCGCAGTTGCTCTGAGACATTTTTATAATAAGGATGGGTTCCACCAGTCTGTTGTCTAAAATACCTGTAGTGAAAAAGGGGGTTAGGTATATAGGTCCAATAAGTATGATTAATTAATTCAGCTTGAGTGGGGAAAGCAGAAGCAAGCAAAGCAAGCATAGCAACAAAAATATTTTCCAGATTCAGATGCATTCTCTGTTGAGAAACCAGATTTTTAGCTTGATTAGTAAGGGTTTTTGTTTGTCCCTAGGTAGGAGAAGGCAATGGCAACCCACTCCAGCACTCTTGCCTGGAAAATCCCTTTGGCAGAAGAGCCTGGTAGGCTGCAGTCCATGGGGTCACTAAGAGTCGAACACGACTGAGAGACTTCACTTTCACTTTTCACTTTCATGCATTGGAGAAGGAAATGGCAACCCACTCCAGTGTCCTTGCCTGGAGAATCCCAGGAACTGGGGAGCCTGGTGGGCTTCGGTCTATGGGGTCGCACAGAGTCGGACACGACTGAAGCAACTTAGCAGCAGCAGCAGCAGCAGCAAGGAGATCATAAGGTCGATGATATTAAGGGCGTTGTTTCTTGGAGATTTTTAGAGTCACCATGGCTTGTGTTGGAATTTTTTCTTCCCAGGAATTTTGTCATTTCTTTTTTATTTTGAATGCCGGAGGATCTTCTGAGGCGGATCTTCCAGAGAGGGAGCCAACTGATTTTCATTGGATCTATCTGGAGAAATATAAGCATATCCTTTTCCCTGTAAGATTAATTTCCCAGATTTCCATTGTTTAGTTAGCCCATCTTGATATCAAATGAGCAGAGGAAGAGAAGTATCTTTCAATTCCTAGAAATGTTTCTGTGCTTATGTCAAGATAACTCCTTGTGGTAAGTTTATAAAGCTGTATTAACAATAGTTACAGGATTAAAGAATATCTTACGCTGGAATCTAGTAAAGTCTGCTCTGGATAGGGAAGATAGAATTGTTCTTGTGTATTCCTCCTTTTTTAATTTTTTTATTTGTAGTTTCAGTGTGTGAAATGGGGGAAGTGTGGTCCCTAATAATATACTGTAATTCAAGAAAAAGTTGTTGAATAATAGACTGATAAGACTTTATGGTAGAAGTTTCTATATTTTTTAGTACAAAAACTGAATATGAGTAGTCAGAAATTATATTAATAGGGTAAGGATGTAGGTGAATAACCTGAATAAGAGCATATAATTCATTTTGTTGAGCAGAATGAAATTTAGTATAAAAGACTTTATATTCTTTGAGAGACCAAAATGAGGCTTTAGCATTTTTATCCCATCTATATAGAAAACATCAGCTTGAGGTATAGGTTGTGATATAACAATGCAAGAGATAATAAATTTAGTATCTTTGAAGAAATTTCAAAGTTTATTAGAAGGATAATGAAACGAAATCTCTCCAAAATAGTCTAAGAAGGCTTTTTGAAAATCGGTAGAAGTTTCTAATGCATTTTCAAATTGAGCTTTATTAATAGGTAATATAATTTCGTGAGGATCAGAGCCAATTAAAGTCTTAGTTCTATTTCTGATAAGAGAGCTGTGATACATATACACAATGGAGTATTACTCAGCCATTAAAAAGAATACATTTGAATCAGTTCTAATGAGGTGGATGAAACTGGATTATAGAGAGTGAAGTAAGCCAGAAAGAAAAACACCAATACAGTATACTGACACATATATATGGAATTTAGAAATATGGTAACAATAACCCTGTATGCAAGACAGAAAAAGAGACACAGATGTATAAAACAGTCTTTTGGACTCTGTGGAAGAGGGAGAGGGTGGGATGATTTGGGAGAATGGCATTGAACATGTATAATATCATATATGAAATGAATCACCAGTCCAGGTTCGATGCAGGATACAGGATGCTTGGGGCTGGTGCACTGGGATGACCCAGAGGGATAGTATGTGGAGGGAGGTGGGAGCAGGATTCAGGATGGGGAATACGTGTACACCCATGGTGGATTCATGTTGATGTATGGCAAAACCAACACAATATTGTAAAGTAATTAGTCTCCAATTAAAATAAATAAATTTATATTAAAAAAAATAAAGTCTTAGTTCTATTTCTCCCATTGATAGTTATTAGAGCAATCAAATCAAGATGGGGTATAAGTGACTTTGTCTCTCTAAAATGGGTATAGATCCATTCTATTGGGTGTTCTTGTTGGGCAAGAAGTCCTGTGGGGGAATGGAGACAAGGAAGTACAAACAACTCTAGAGGTAATTCAAGTCTAATACAAGTAAAAACTGTTTTTGTAATTTATTTTGTACTAAACAGAGTTCCTCCTGTGCCTATTGTGAAAGTGAACAAGGGCTATTTAAATCAGGATCTCCTTTCAAAGTATTAGTCAGTTGATAATTTGTAATGCCTAAAGAGGGTCTAATCCAGTTTACAACACCTAAAAGTTTTTGAAAATCATTCAAGGTTGATAATTTATCAACACGAATTTGTGTGTGTTAGGGAGTAATATGCTGTCTATTAACAATAGATCCTAAGTAATGGTAAGGTAATGGCACCCCACTCCAGTACTCTTGCCTGGAAAGTCCATGGACAAAGGAGCCTGGTGGGCTGCAGTCCATGGGGTCGCTAAGAGTTGAACACGACTGAGCCACTTCACTTTCACTTTTCTCTTTCATGCATTGGAGAAGGAAATGACAGCCCACTCCAGTATTCTTGCCTGGAGAATCCCAGGGACGGTGGAGCCTGGTGGGCTGTCGTCTATGGGGTCGCACAGAGTCGGACACAACTGAAGCGACTTAGCATTAGCATCAGCATTAGCAATGGTAAGGTGTAGAGGTTTGAATTTTTTCAGGGGCAATAATTAATCCAGAGTCTTTTAAACATCGTTGAGCTATGTCAAACATATGTTGAGTTTCTAAAAGAGATGGAGCTGAAAACAATATATCATCCATATAATGAACAACAAGAAAGTCAGGAAATTGTTTTCTCACAGGTTCAAGGGCTTTGGCTACATAATATTGACACATGGTGGGAGAATTCATCATTCCTTGAGGTAATACAGTCCATTGATATCGTTTATCAGGCCCAATATGATTAGGAAAAGGAAAAGAAAAGGAAAATCTTTTTCAGTCTAGAGGGTGTAAAGGTATAGTAAAAAAAGCAATCTTGTAAATCTATAATAACAATATGCCAGTTTTGAGGGATAGTGGTAGGAACTGGAATTCCTGGTTACAATGTACACATAGGTTTCATAGATGCATTAACTTTTTGAAGGTCTGTTCAGTTCACTGCAGTTCAGTTCAGTTGCTCAGTCGTGTCCGACTCTTTTCGACCCCATGAATCGCAGCATGCCAGGCCTCCCTGTCCATCACCATCTCCCGGAGTTCACTCAAACTCATGTCCATCGAGTCGGTGATGCCATCCAGCCATCTCATCCTCTGTCATCCCCTTTTCCTCCTGCCCCCAATCCCTCCCAGCATCAGAGTCTTTTCCAATGAGTCAACTCTTCGAATGAGGTGGCCAAAGTACTGGAGTTTCAGCTTTAGCATCATTCCTTCCAAAGAACACCCAGGGCTGATCTCCTTTAGAATGGACTGGTTGGATCTCCTTGCAGTCCAAGGGACTCTCAAGAGTCTTCTCCAACACCACAGTTCAAAAGCATCAATTCTTCGGAGGTCTATTAAGAGATACCATTTGTCAGATTTTTTTTTATTACAAAAATGGGAGAATTCCAAGGGGAATAAGATTCCTCAATATGTTTTCATTTCAATTGTGTATCGACAAGTTCCTTAGTAGCCTCTAGTTTGTCTTTTGTAAGGGGCCATTTCTCTGTCCAAATAGGCTCGTCACTTTTCCAAATTATTTTAATAATTGCACCATTTGTTAAGTGAGCAGTGGCCCCTAGGAAAAATGTGGAATACATATTTGGGCTTGCCATTGCATAAGTAAATCTCTTCCTATTAAACTAAGGGGTGCATCTGTCACATAAGATCATAATGTTGCATGCTGGCCTTCTGGTCCCTCACATGGATATATTTGGACACTTTGATAAACCTCTTGTACTTTGGTTTGAGAAACTCCTGCAATTTGGCAAGAAATTCTCTGTATAGGCCAAGATTTGGGCCATAAATGTTTGTGGATAATAGTAATGTCGGATCCAGTATAAAGAAGACCAGAAAATTTTTTGCCATTAATTTTGATATTTCTATTTGGTCATGCATATTCAGATACTATTGATGTCCATAAGGATTGTTTTTTATCTGTATTGTCAAATCCACCTGTCTGTATGTTATCAGAGGAGTTAATAGAAATGTAAGGTAAAAGAAGTAATTGAGCAATTTTGTTCCCCTTTTTGAATTGCCATAGTATCTGAGATGACATCATAATTTGAATGTTTTCCCTTATAATCTGAATCAATTACTCCAGGGTGAACAGTAATTCCTTTAGAAGTCAAACTAGATCAGCCAAGTAAAAGACTGAAGGTTTGTGGAGGTCGAGGTCCAAAAAGTCCGGTAGGTATTCTAGAAGGGACTACTTGAGGAAAAAGGAGAAAATCATTTAAGGCTGGTATATCGACGGCAGCACTGCCAGATGTTGAGGGTTTGAGGGAAAAGATGGAATTTGCCCCTGGTTTTTGTTGATGGGGACCTGGGGAGTCCTCAGCTTGGAGTTTCCCAAAATAGGCTTCCCTTCAATATCATATTTAGATTGACATTCTCTGGCCCAATGTATCCCCTTATGGCAACAAGGGCAAATTCCTGGAGGTTTTTTAATAGTTTTAATTTTTTCTGTGTGTGTTTTTAGGACAATCTCTTTTTCAAATGGGTCTTATCCCCACATGCAAAACACCCTTCATTTCCTTTTTTAAAGGCAGCAACCATTGTTTCAGCTAACATTTGCATTTTTTGAAGCTCTGATCCTAAATTGCTACAAACCTTCAAATAATCAATAATAGTCTCAGTCTCATGAATTGGAGTGACAGCTATTTATCATTTTTGGTTTTCATTTTTATAAGCAAGCAGTTTTTCTAGCTGCATTTTGGCCTCTTCTCCTATAACATTACAGGAAATAGCAACTTCCAATCTAGCTAAGAGATCAGCATAGGCTTCATTAGGTCCTTGAAATATTTTCGTGTACTTGTCTTCAGGTTTTATTGACTTCCTACTTTCCAGGGGGAAATACGATGTTGGGGTTTATCCACATCCATAGATTGGGCTCAAAATATGGACCATCTTTGTCAGAGTTGGGTGGCTCAATTATTAGGAGTTTATATTTGGCAAGGTTTTATTCAGCTAAGGATAGGTGTGACGTGGTGAAGGCTAGAAAGAGCTCGTTTTCCATGTCCCAGTCTAGTAACCCATAAAGCTTTTGTTGTAAAGGAGAATGAGTAGAAAGTTTTTTCTTACAAATGTGTGTGTTAAAGGCTTATCGTTGTCATTTTAAAAAGTATTGTCAGCTTTAGTGTCAAAAAAGACCTCAGAAAAGTCATTGTCAGAGTCATTTTGTCCTGAGTTAAGAGGACTTTCAGCTTGGCATTCATTGCAAGAGGAGGAGGAGCACTTGGAGCAGCTGGAGCAGAGCTGGTGGGATAATTTTGAAATATTTTATGTTGTTTTAATTGGGCCTTTTGTAAAGTTTTATCATCTAATTCATATTCATGTAACAAGTGTTCTGCCTGTTGTCGAATATTGGGGGGCCAGAATTTTCTAAAAGGCAAAATCACGGCTTTCGTGAGTGCCCATAAGGGCCAGAAATCTATTGGAATACTTTTTCCCCTTCTTGTGGCTCATTTAACATTCTCTCTAACTTGGTTCCAAATCTTTAAATCAAAATTGCTTTCATCAGGGAACCAGGGATTATGTTCAACTACCGTTTGGAGACAAGCCTCTATTTGCTGACGCAAAACCAAAAGTCCTTGAACTTTAAATAAATATGGAAGCAAAGCAGAAAAGTGATGGGGCTTTCCAGCTGTTTGTTCCATAACCCTGCATTTACCAACCTCAGTAGGTCCACAGTCACTCCGTGCGCTTGCCAAGGGCGTACTCCAGGTCCCTGTTCGGGTGCCACTTATGATGGTCTTCTTGATAGACCAGGCTGGGGACAGGAGTCGATGAAAAGAAGGCAAAGAAAAAAAGGATGCGGGGGACCCAAGTCTCCAGTGGAACAAGGGTACTTTATTCATGGCAGTGTGTGCTTATATATTGTTATACAAGGAAGCTTTAGGCAGAAAAATAAAGTTGAGTAAAAAACACCGAAACCAGATACATTACAACAGTAACTAGGGGAATAACAATCATCACAGGGCCAGAAGACAATCTATGTATTGCAAATAGGAACATGAATAAGTAGTTTTACAGGAAAGTAAAAGGTTACTGAAAGGAATCCATGTATGCATTCTGCCTCATGACCTCAGTCCTGAGAATTGCAGGCACCTCTGCTGGTTCCTGTTTTCCAGGAACTGATAAGGTACAGAGGGCCCTTAAGAAACAGAAAACAACATATAGGATTCCTTAAAATTAAACATTCCCTGACAGGCCACCTGATGCAAAGAGCTGACTCATTTGAAAAGACCCTGATGCTGGGAAAGGTTTAAGGTGGGAGGAGAAGAGGATGACAGAGGATGAGATGGTTGGATTGCATCACCGACTCAATGGACATGAGTTTGAGTAAACTCTGGGAGCTGGTGATGAACAGGGAGGCCTAGCATGCTGCAATTCATGGGGTCACAAAGAGTTGGACACAACTGAGCAACTGAACTGAACTGAACCTAAATATCCAACAATAGGTTAATAGTTGATGCATAATGAAATATTCATACCATGGAGTACTATAAAACCACTAGATAGGATGAGCTACATGTATATTCTGTTATAAAAAAAATTTTCAAGTACATTGTCAATATTTTTTAAATAATTTACAAAATAACCTATATAGTACAATCCCATTAAAAATGGACTTATTGTATTTTTATAGTAATAGAAATAAATATATATTTCTTTCTTATTGGCTGGAGTTTTATATAAAATAATTACCATAAACACACACATTCACACACACATACATATATATATATATACACCATCTAACACTCTATGGCACCCCACTCCAGTACTTTTGCCTGGAAAATCCCATGGATGGAGGAGCCTGGTAGGCTGCAGTCCATGGGGTTGCTAAGAGTCAGACGTGACTGAGCGACTTCGCTTTCACTTTTCACTTTCATGCGTTGGAGAAGGAAATGGCAACCCACTCCAGTGTTCTTGCCTGGAGAATCCCAGGGACGGGGGAGCCTGGTGGCTGCCATCTATGGGGTCACACAGAGTCAGACATGACTGAAGCTACTTAGCATAGCATAGCATAGCATAGCATTTTCCAAAAGAGAGAGATCAAGCTAGCAGGTCAGGATAATGCTGGACTCACCTTCCCTCATGAACACATCAAAACCACTACTATATATAGAATTACTCTTGCTGAAATTGACCTGAAAACTAGCAGAACAACTCTTCTACAACCAAGGTTATAAAGAAAGACCCACATGTAGTCTGGTAGGAAGGGAGGAGAAGCAATCTGGTCAGAACCTGCACCCCTAGCAGGGGACAGAGAGGAGAGGATATTACAGACTCAGGGATCCTTCCTGGGGGAATAAGGGGTTTGAGCTACATGTTAGCAGAGAAGGCAATGGCACCCCACTCCAGTACTCTTGCCTGGAAAATCCCATGGATGGAGGAGCCTGGTAGGCTGCAGACCATGGGGTCGCTAAGAGTTGGACATGACTGAGCGACTTCACTTTGACTTTTCACTTTCGTGCATTGGTGAAGGAAATGGCAACCCACTCCAGTATTCTTGTCTGGAGAATCCCAGGGATGGGGGAGCCTGGTGGGCTGCCGTCTATGGAGTCGCACAGAGTCAGACACGACTGAAGCGACTTAGCAGCAGCAGCAGTTGACATGTTAGACATGCCAACCCTGGGGTCTGACGCCATGAAGGTGAAGCCCCTTAGCTGGTCTAAAAACCACTGGAGCTTATCAGAGGGCTGTAAGAAACTGAAACTCCACTCTTAAAGAGCATGCCTACAGACTTGCTTACTCGCAATCACAGTGCTGAGGCAGCAGATTGAAAATTGCCTGGGGCTCTCCCCATGCCAAGGCCGCCCCAGAGCACTCCCCCTACCCGCACTGGGCTCCTGCTGCAGCCCCTCTTGTCCAACACTGCTCCCTACTAAGAGGGAGACGGCCATAGCCAACAAAAGTGCGCAAACTTAGAGGAAATGGAGCCAACTTGCACACTGGCCCTGCCTCTAATCAGCATGGAGACAGCCATTGCAGCACGTACCTTCTGATCACATGCTACTGAAAGGGAATGAGGCTAACTCCAGAGCAGAGACCACCATCACCATAGCACACATCCCTGTGTATACTTGGGGTAGGATAAGTCTAGCTCAGTGTTGACACCAACCCCTCCAGCTCACACAGAGAAACTAACCAGGGCTCTCACACCAAAAAGAAAAGTGAAATCAACACAGAAGTGCACCCCAAGTTCTCAGGCTCAGACCACATCCCAAACCAAAGACTACTATCACATCTGAGAGAAATCCAGCTCCTCCAAAACTCCTACTGCAGCCCTGTGGGCCCTGTCCCAAGCCCTGATATGGCAGTGACAGCCATATCAGGTTGAAGCGCCTGCACCTGGCTCTAACCACTCCATCTCCAGTCCTACGTCCCACCAGAGTGGTGGCTGCCAGCACATCCTGGGGAAGACATGACTCCTGCTTACTCCAGTTCCAGTTCTCTGACCAAAGCTACTGGACACAGATGGACTGCATAGGCATGTTCCCATACAAGGACATGCCTTCAAGATCAAGGAAGGTAACTAAGTCACCTAATTTCATAGAGATAAAGTTAACAAAATAAGAAGACAGAGGAATGCATTTAAAATGAAAGAAAATGAAAAAAAAAAAAAAAACCTGAAAAAAATCCTGATGAAACAGAAATAATTTACTACAACAACAACAAAAAAAGAGCTCAAAGTAATAATAAGCTGAACTGGAGAAAATAACAGATGAACACAGAGAGAATTTGAACAAAGAACTAGACGAAAAACATTTTTTAAGAACCAGTCAGAACTAAAGAATGCAATAACTGAAATGAAAAATACAACAAAAGGGAATTAACAGCAGATTAGGTGATAGAGAAGAACACATAAACAATCTGAAAGACAAAATAAAGAAATCACCCAATCAGAGCACAAGAAGAAAAACACATTTTCAAAAATGAAGATAGTTTAAGGGACCTCTGAGAAAATATCAAGCATACTAATAGTCACACCATAGGAACCCCAGAAAAAGAGAAGAGAGAGAGAAATGGTTTAAAAAGGTATTGGATGAAATTATGGCTTAAAACTTCCTGAACCTGAAGAAGGAAACAGATATCTAGGTCCAGTAAGCACAGAGTCCCAAACAAGATGAACAAAAAGAGAATCATACCAAGACATATCATAATTGAAACGGCAAAACTAAAAATTAAAAAAAGAAGTACAAAGGCAGCAAAAGGAAAAAGAAAAGAGTTATATACAAGGGAACCCCAAAGGCTATCAGCTAACTTTTTCAGGAGAATCTTTGCAGGACAGAAGGGGGTGGCATTATATAAGTACTTAAAAGCAGAAGTAAACCTGAAACCTAGGATACTCTATCCAGCAAGGTCATCATTCAGAATTAAAGAGGAGATAAAGAACTTCTCAAAGAAGCAAAAACTAAGAAAGTCCATCAATAGTACACAAGTCTTAAAAGAAGTGTTAAGGGTTGTTCTTTTAAGAGGAAAGAAAAGGCTACAACAAGGTATAAGAAATTATAGAAAAGGGAAAATCCTGCTGATAAAGACTGTGGATCAACCATTTAAATTAGCTAGTACAAAGGTTCAAAGACAAAAGCTGTCAAATCAACTATAACAGCAATAAACAGTTAAGGGATAGACATGAAGATGTAAAATATGACATCAAAAACATAAAACATTGTGTGGGAACTGAAATGTAGAGCTTTTAGAATGTGTTTGAACTTAAATGACCACCAGTATTAAATAGAAATAGTTATAGATCAACATGTAAACACAAATCATAAAACCTACAATAGATATACAAAACTAGAAAGAAAGGAATACAAATGTAACATAAAGAAAAGCACTAAATCACAAAACAAGGGACTAAAAGAAGAAAAAAGAAAGGAGAAAAACTATTAACAATCAGAACACACATAGCAAAATGGCAATAAGTGCATCAGATCAGATCAGATCAGTCGCTCAGTCGTGTCCGACTCTTTGTGACCCCATGAATCGCAGCACGCCAGGCCTCCCTGTCCATCACCAACTCCAGGAGTTCACTCAGACTCACGTCCATTGAGTCAGTGATGCCATCCAGCCATCTCATCCTCTGTCGTCCCCTTCTCCTCTTGCCCCCAATCCCTTCCAGCATCAGAGTCTTTTCCAATGAGTCAACTCTTCGCATGAGGTGGCCAAAGTACTGGAGTTTCAGCTTTAGCATCATTCCTTCCAAAGAAATCCCAGGGCTGATCTCCTTCAGAATGGACTGGTTGGATCTCCTTGCCGTCCAAAGGACTCTCAAGAGTCTTCTCCAACACCACAGTTCAAAAGCATCAATTCTTTGGCACTCAGCCTTCTTCATAGTCCGACTCTCACATCCATACATGACCACTGGAAAAACCATAGCCTTCACTAGACGAACCAACAAATTGGCAAAGTAATGTCTCTGCTTTTGAATATGCTATCTAGGTTGGTCATAACTTTCCTTCCAAAGGAGTAAGCGTCTTTTAATTTCATGGCTGAAATCACCATCTGCAGTGATTTTGGAGCCAAAAAAAATAAAGTCTGACACTGTTTCCACTGTTTCCCCATCTATTTTCCATGAAGTGATGGGACTGGATGCCATGATCTTCGTTTTCTCAATGTTGAGCTTTAAGCCAACTTTTTCACTCTCCTCTTTCACTTACATCAAGAGGCTTTTGAGTTCCTCTTCACTTTCTGCCATAAGGGTTGTGTCATCTGCATATCTGAGGTTATTGATATTTCTCCTGGCAATCTTGACTCCAGCTTGTGCTTCCTCCAGTTCAGCGTTTCTCATGATGTACTCTGCATATAAGTTAAATAAGCAGGGTGACAATATACAGCCTTGACGAACTCCTTTTCCTATTTGGAACCAGTCTGTGCACACCTATCAATAATCACTTTAAGTGTCAGTGGACTAAATGCCTAATGAAAGGAAATGGGGTGGCTGACTGGATGAAAATCTAGGATTCATCTATACATCACATACAAGATACACACAGATCAAAAGTGAGGGAATGGAAAAAAATATTCCACCCAAATGGAAACAAAGAGAAAGCTGAATGGCAATACTCATATCAAACAAAACAGATTTTAAAACAAAGTCTATAATAAAAGACAAAGGGCATTATATAATGATAAATAGAACAATACAAGAAGAGGACATAATGTTTATAAACATATGCACAAATATTAATAGACATGAAGGGAGAAATTAACAATAACACAATAATAATAGGGGACTTTAACACCTTACTTATATCAATGGACACATTATCTGAAAGAAAATCAATTAAAAAAAAAAAAAACCACTGCCCTTAAAAGACATATTATACCAGTTAGACTTAGTAGATATCTACAGGACTGCTAGGGTCCTTTAATGGACCAGAACCTGGTCTTCCGGAGTCAACAATAAGAAAGTGAAAGAGAGAAAGAGGCTGATATTCCCTGGTTTATGCAGAGAACCAATAAAGCCCTTGACATAGGGCTTGCATTGTTCATGAAGGCACAGGGCACCTTCTTGAGGGGGTCTTAGAAGCCCGGGCAGGAGAGTGAGCACAACGGGTTTCTAAGCTCCAGAGAATTAGCCGGAGGGGGCGGGGGAGAGAGAGAAACAAAAAAGACACAGGGACCTAAGTTCTGATGGAGCAAAGGTATTTTATTAGCAGAAATGCAGGCTTATATATCTTTAGTAAGATGATTACTCAGCTATTACACAGGATGAAATTTTATCAATAGTCACAATATGGATAGTCTAATAAATACAAGGTCGCTGACACTGAAAAGAGTCACTGAAGGGAGTTACTGAAAGGAATCCAAGCAGATACCGTTTCTCATGATCTCAGTCCTAAGAGCTGCATGCAGCACTACTCATTCTAAGAACTGATAAGGAACAGAGAATTTATGAGAAACAGCACATAGGAATCCTCCTGTTAAACATTCCCTAACACAGGACATTCCATCTAATATGAGCAGAATACATATTTTTTTCAAATGCACATGGAATGTTTCAAAACAAGTCTCAACAAATTTAAGAGGGAAATTATTTAAGGCATCTTTTTGACCACAATGGTGTGAAGTTAGAAATAAATTACAGGAAGAAAAATGGGAATAAATAACATACTAACAAAAAACTGATGAAGTCAATAAAAGTCAATAAAAAACCAATAGGTCAATGATGAAATCAAAAAGAAATCAATAAATACCTTGAGACCAATTAGAATAAAGCCATAACCTTCAAAAAAATCTATGGGAGGCAGCAAAATGAATTCTAAGAGAGTTTATACCAATACAGGCTATCTCATGAAACAAGAAATATTTCAAATAAACCATTTAACCTATCACTTAAAGGAATTAGAAAAAGAAGAACAAGAAAATACCAAAGTCAGCAGAAGGAAGGAAATAATAAAGATCAAAGAGAAAATAAAATAGAGACAAGAAAATGATATAGAACAGATCAATGAAACCAAGAACTGGTTTTTTGAAAATATAAAAAAAATTGATAAGCCATTACCCAAACTCATTTAAAAAGGAGGGAGGAGAAGGAACAAAATGAACAAAATAAGAAATGAAAAAGGAGGGGTTACAAATGTATCAAGGAAACACAAATAATCATAAGAGAACTGTAAACAAACTGGACAAAATATGTCAACAAACTGGACACTCTAGAAGAAATGGATAAATTCCTAGAAACATGCAATCTTCTGAGACTGAATCAGAAGAAATAGCTAATCTGAAAAGATCAATTACTAGTATTGGAATTGAGTCAGTGATCAAAAACTCCCAACAATTAAAAGTCCAAGACCATTCAGGGGAATTCTACCAAACATAAAAGGAATAGTTATTATATACATCTCTCAAACTATTCCAGAAAAATGAATAGGCGAGAAAATTCCTAAATTTCTTCTGATACTAAAATCAGATACTATAAAAAAAGAAAGAAAATTACAGGCCAATATCCCTGATGAATGCAAATATAAAAACTCTCAACAAAATAAAAGCAAATCAAAATCAACAACATATAAATAGGTCCATACACCATGATCAAGTTTGATTTCTTCCACGGATATAAGAATGATTCAATATCTGCAAATAAATTGCTGTAATACTTCACATTAACAAACGGAGGGATAAGAAAATGCATGATCATCTCAATAGATACAGAAAAGGCATTTGACAAAACTCAACACCCATTCATGATAAAAATGCTCAAGAAAATAAGGTGTAAAGGGAACATACCTCAACACAATAAAGGCTATATATGACTAGACCACAGCTAACACCATATTCAAGGGAGAAAAGCAGAAAGAATTTCCTTGAAGTTCAGGAAATAAGACAAGGATGGCCACTCTCACCACTTTTACTCAACATAGTACTGAAACTCCTAGTCACGGTAATAATCAAGAAAAATAAACAAAATGCATCCGAACTGGAAGGGAAGAAGCAAAACTGTCACTATTTGCAAATGACACGATATTGCATATAGGAAACTCTAAAGTATCCACCAAGAAACTATTAGAACCAATAAACAAATTCAATGAAGTTGCAGAATACAAGGTTAATGTACAGAAATCTGTTGCTTAAAAAAAAAAAATCTGGCTGTGCCACATACCTTGCAGGATCTTAGATCCCTGACCAGGAATCAAGCCCAGGCACAAACAGTGAAAGTGCTGAAAGCAAGGATTTCATTCAGATTTGATGGAGAAATCAGAAGCTTTATAGACAAGCAAAAGCTAAGAGAATTCAACATCTCCAAACCAGCATTATAACAAATGCTAAAAGAACTGCTCTAGACAGGAAACACTGGAGAAGGCAATGGCAAGCCACTCCAGTACTCTTGCCTAGAAAATCCCATGGACGGAGGAGCCTGGTGGGCTACAGTCCATGGGGTCGCCACGAGTCAGTCGCGACTGAGTGACTTCACTTTCACTTTTCACTTCCACGCAATGGAGAAGGAAATGGCAACCCACTCCAGTGTTCTTGCCTGGAGAATCCCAGGGATGGCAGAGCCTGGTGGGCTGCTGTCTATGGGGTTGCACAGAGTCGGACATGACTGAAGTGACTTAGCAGCAGTAGCAGTAGCAGACAGGAAACACAAAGAGAAAAACCAACAAAAACAAACTCAAAACAATTAAGAAAACTACCAGTTAAGAAAATGGTAATATAAATATATGTTAAGTCACTTCTGTTGTGTCCAACTTTTTTGTGACCCCTGAGATTGTAGCCCACCATGCTCCTCTCTCCATGGGATTCTCCAGGCAAGAATACTGGAGTGGGTTGCCCTGCCCTCCTCCAGGCGATTGTCCCGAACCAGGGAAGGAACCTGCATCATTTATGTCTCCTGCATTGGCAGGCAGGATCTTCACCACTAGCCCCACCTGGGAGGCCCCTCATAGGAACATACATATCAACAATTATCTTAAATGTAAATGGATTAAATGCCCCAACCAAAACACAGACTGACTGAATGGATACAAAAATAAGATTCATGTATATGCTCCCTACAAGAAATGCACTTCAACGCTAGAGACATATACAGACTGAAAGTGAGGGAATGGAAAAAGTTATACCATGAAAATGGAAATTAAAAAAAAAAAGCTGGAGTAGGAGTACTCATATCAGACAAAATAGACCTTAAAATAAAAACTGTCACAAGAGATAAGAAAGGATATTACATAATAATAAAGGTATTAATCCAAGAAGAAGATATAACAATTATAAATATTTATGCACTCAACATAGGAGCACCTCAATACATAAGACAAATGCTAATGACCAAGGAGAAATTTACAGTAACATAATAACAGCAAGGGACTTTAACACCTCACTTACACCAATGGACAGATCATCTGAAAGAAAACCAATATGGAAACACAAGCTTTAGATGACACAATAGACCAGATAGATTTAATTGATATTCTTAGGACAATGGCACCCCACTCCAGTACTCTTGCCTGGAAAACCCCATGGACAGAGGAGCCTGGTGGGCTGCAGTCTATGGGTTCGCTAAGAGTCAGACACGACTGAGCGACTTCACTTTCACTTTTCACTTTCATGCATTAGAGAAGGAAATGGCAACCCACTCCAGTGTTCTTGCCTGGAGAATCCCAGGGACGGGGGAACCTGGTGGGCTGCCGTCTATGGGGTCGCACAGAGTCGGACACGACTGAAGTGATTTAGCAGCAGCAGGACATTCCACCCAAAAGCAGCAGAATACATTATTCTCAAGTGCACAAAGAACATTCTCCAGGACAGACGACATCTTGGGACACAAATCAAGCCTTGAAAATTTTAAGAAAATGAAATTGTATTGAGCGTCTTTTCCAACCACAATGCTATGATATTAGAAATAAATTACAGGATTAAAAATGGTAAAAACCACAAATACATGGAGGCTAAATAGTGCACTGCTAAATAACCAAGAGATCACGGCAGAAATTGAGGAAGAAATTTAAAAATACATAGAAACAAATGACAATGAATACTTGATAACCAAAACCTACGGAATGCAGAAAAAGTAGTTCAAAGAGGGAAGTTTATAGCAATTCAGTCTCATCTTAAGAAACAAGAAAAATCTCACATAAACAATCTAACCGTACACCTAAAGCAACCAGAGAAAGAAGAACGAACAAAACCCAAAGTCAGTAGAAGGAAAGAAATCACTAAGATCAGAGAAGAAATAAGTGAAATAGAAATGAAGAAAACAATAGCAAAGATCAATAAAATAAAAGTTGGTTCTTTGAGAAGATAAAGAAAATTCATAAACTTTTAGCCAGACTTCTCAAGAAAAAACAGGGAGAGGACTCAAATCAATAAAACTAGAAATAAAAAAGGAGACATCACAACTGACACCATAGGCATATTAAGGATCGTGAGAGACTACCACAGCAACTATATGCCAATAAAACCGGCAACCTGGAAGAAATGAACACATTCTCAGAAATGAACAAATTCTTCCAAGACCAAACCAGGAAGAATTAGAAAATATAAACATACCAATCAGAGGTAAAGAAATTGAAACTGTGAATAAAAATCTTCCAACAAACAAAAGTCCAGGACCATATACCTCACGTACTATTCTATCAAACATTTAGGGAAAAACTAACACCTATCCTTCTCAAACACTTTCAAAAAATTGCAGAGGGTGGAACACTCTCAAATTCTTTCTATAAGGTCACCATCACCCTGATACCAAAACAAAAGCCATCATAAAAAAGAAAATCACAGACCAATATCATTGATGAATATAGATGTGAAAATCCTCAACAAAAAACTAGCATTCAGACCAACAACACATTAGAAGGATCATACACCATGATCAAGTCATGTTTATCTCAGGAATGCAAAGATTCTTCAACACATGCAAATCAATCAATGTGATACACCATATTAACAAATTAAAGAATAAAAACCATATGATCCTCTCAATAGATGCAGAAAAATCTTTTTGACAAAATTCAATATCCATTTATGACAAAGACTCTCCAGAAAATGGGCATAAAGGGAACCTACTTCAACATAATAAATATCATATATGACAAACCTACATCAAACATCATACTCAATGATGAAAAACTGAAATCATTTCCCCTGAGAACAGGAACAAGACAAGGATGTTCACTCTCACCATTCTTACTCAACATAGTTTTGAAAGTCCTCACTACAGCAATCAGACAAGAAAAAAAGTAAAAGAAATACAAGTTGGAAAAGAAGTCAAACTGTCACTGTTTACAGATGACATGTTGCTACGCATAGAAAATCCTAAAGAGGACACCAGAAAATTACTAGACCTAATCAATGAATTTGGCAAAGTTGTCAGATACAAAATTAATGACAGAAATGTCTTGCATTCCTATACACTAATAATGAAAAAAAGCAGAAAGAGAAATTAAGAAAATAATTCCATGTACAACTGCAACAAAAAGAATAAAATACCCAGGAATAAACCTACCTAAGGAAGTAAAGGACCTGTACTCAGAAAACTATAAAACACTGATGAAATAAATCAAAAAGGATATAGGCAAATGGAGAAATATACCATGTTCTTGGATTAGAAAAATATACTACCCAACGCAATCTTCTGCAATTTCTATCAAATTACAATGATATTCTTCACAGAAGCAGAACTAAAAATTTTACAATTTGTATGGAAACACAAAAGACTCCAAATAGCCAAAGTAATCTTGAGAAAGGAAAACAGACCTGGAGGAGCACGCCCTCAACTTGAAACTATACTACAAAGCTACAGTAAACAAGACAGCATGGTTCTCACACAAAAGCAGAAATATGGACCAATGGTACAAGACAGCAAGCCCAGAGATGAGTCCACGCACCTGTGGTCACCTAATCTATGACAAAGGATCAAGAATATGCAGTGTAAAAAAGACAATCTCTTCAATAAGAGGTGCTAGGAAAACCGGACAGTACATGTAACAGGATGAAATTAGAACACTACCTAACATCACACACAAAAATAAATTCAAAATGGATTAAAGACCTAAATGTAAGATCAGACACTACAAAACTCTTGGAGTAAAACATAGGAAAAACATTGAAATAAACCACAGCAAGATCTTTTTGGATCTTGCTAGAGTAATGAAAATTAAAACAAAACTAAACAAATGGGATGTCATTAAACTTAAAAGCCCCTGCATAACAAAGGAAACTGTAAACAAGAGGGAAAGATAACCCTCAAAATGAGAGAAAATATCTGCAAACAAAGCAACAAAGGATTAATCTCCAAAATATACAAACAGCTCATGCAACTCAATATCAAAAAAACAAACAATCCAATCAAAAACTGGGCAGAAGACTTAAATAAATATGGCCAAGAGGCACATGAAAATATCCTCAACTTCACTATTAGAGAAATGCAAATAAAAATTACAATGAAGTATCACCTCACACCAGTCAGAACGACCATCATAAAAAAATGTGCAAACAGTAAATGCTGGAGAGGGTGTGAAGAAAAGGGTACCCTCTTACACTGTTGGTGGGACTGTAAATGGGTTTAGCCACTGTGGAGAACAATACGGAGGTTCCTCAAAAAACTAAAGGTAGAACTACCAAACAACCCAGAAATCCCACTACTGGACATATACCCTGAGAAAACCATAACTCAGAAGACACATGCACCCCAGTGTTCATTGCAGCACTATTTACAATAGCCAGGACATGTAAATAACTTAGATGTCTACCAACAGATGAATAGATAAAGAAGATGTAGTATATATATACAATGGAATATTATTACTCAGCCATAAAAAAAGGAATGAATTGAATCAGTGTAGTGATGTGGATGAACCTAGAGCCTGTCATACAGAGTGGAGTAAGTCAGAAAGAGAAAAACAAATATCATATATTAAAGCACATATATGAAATCTAGAAAAATGGTACTAATGAGCCTATTTGTAGGGCAAGAACAGAGGTACAGATGTAGAGAATGGACTTGTAGAACAGAGAGGGAAGAAGAGGGTGGGACAAATCGAGAGCATTAACATATAAACACTACCACGTGTAAAGTAGATAGCTAGCAGGAAGCTGCTATGTAGCACAGGCAGCTCAGCTTGCTGCTTTCTAGAGGGGTGGAATAAGGGGGTGGGAGGGAGGCTCAAAAAGGAGAGGATATATGTATACCTATGGCTGATTTGTGTTGCTGTACAGCAGAAACTAACAAAATATTGTAAAGCAATTCCAATTTTTTTTAATGAGAATACCTGAGTACACTTTTTCAAAAGAAGACATATAGATATGCATATATATGACCATATCAACAGATGCAGAAAGGGCTTTTGGTAAAGTTCAACTCCATCATTTATTATTTTTAAAAAATCTCCAGAGAGTGGGCATAGAGAGAATGTTGTTGTTGATGATGTTGTTATTATTGTTTAGTTGCTAAGTAACATCTGATTCTTTGTGACCCCATGACAGGTAGCCCACCAGGTTCCTTTGTCCATGGGATTTCCCAGCAAGAATAATGAAATGGGTTGTCATTTCCTTCTCCAGGGGATCTTCCCAACCCAAAAATCAAACCCATGTCTCCTGCATTGGCAGGCAGAATCTTCACTGCTGAGCCACCAGAGAGCCCACAGGGAACATACCTCAAATAAAGACCATATATGACAAACCCATATCTCAGTGGTGAAAAGCTGAAAATATCTCTTCTAAGATCAGGAGCAAGACAAGAAGGCCAATTCTCACCACTTCTCTTCAACATAGTTTTGGAAGTTCTAGCTACAGAAAACAGAAAAGAAAAAGAAATACAAGGAGCTCAAATTGGAAAGGAAGATGTAAAAACTGTATCTGTTGGCAGATGACATGACACTGCTGCTGCTAAGTCACTTCAGTCGTGTCCGACTCTGTGCGACCCCATAGACGGCAGCCCACCAGGCTCCCCCATCCCTGGGATTCTCCAGGCAAGAACACTGGAGTGGGTTGCCATTTCCTTCTCCAATGCATGAAAGTGAAAAGTGAAAGTGAAGTCGCTCAGTCATGTCTGACTCTTAGCGACCCCATGGACCGCAGCCCACGAGGCTCCTCCGTCCATGGGATTTTCCAGGCAAGAGTACTGGAGTGGGGTGCCATTGCCTTCTCTGACATGACACTACACATAGAAAATTCTAAAGACACCACCAGAAAACTACTAGAGCTCGTCAATGAACTCATTAAAGCATCAAGATACAAAATTAATATATAGAAATATGTTGCACTTCTATGAACCAACAACAAATTATCAGAAAGAGAAATTAAGGAACAATCCTATTAAGGAACCATCACATCATAAAGAATAAAATACCTATGAACAAACCTACTTATGGAGGTAAAAGACCTGTACTTTGAAAACTATACAACATTGATTGTGAATTCCCTGGTGGTCCAGTGGTTAAGATTTCACACTTCCCAGGCAGGGGGCACAGGTTTGATTCCTGGTCAGAGAACTGACATCCTGCATGCCATGGAGCACAGCCAAAAAACAGACATCAATGAAAGAAATTGAAGATGACACAGAAAGATGGAAAGATATATCATAATCATGGATTGGAAGAATTAATATGGCTAAAATGAGCATAATACTCAAGGCAATCAACAAATTCAATGCCATCCCTATCAAAATACCAATGGCATTCTTCACAGAAATAGAACAAACAATTTTAAATTTTGTATGGAAAAACAAGACTCCTGGTAGTCAAAACAAGACTCCTGGTAGCCAAAACAATTTGAAGAAAGAAGAACAGGGCTGGAGAAATTATGCTCCCTGACTTCAAGCTATTCTACAAAGCTACAGTAATCAAAACAGTACAGTACTGGCACAAAAACAGACTCAAAGATCAAGAGAACATAATAGAGAGTCCAGAGATAAAGAATCTACCTGCCGGCACAGGGGACACAGTCTTGATCCGTGATCTGGGAAGATCCCACATGCCATGGAGCAACTAAGCCTGTGTGCCACAACTACCGAGCCTGTGCTCTAGAGCCCAGAAGCTGTGACTGTTAAGCCCACCCGGTCCAACTACTGAAGCCTGTGCCCCCTAGAGCCCATGCTCAGAAACAAGAGAAGCCACCACAACGAGAAGCCTGCACATTACAGGAGCCTCCACTCATTGCAGAAGGCCCACACAGCAACAAAACCCAGCACAGCCAAAATTAAAATAAATAAATAAGATTAATTATAAAAAAAGAATAGAGAGCCCAGACAAAATCCAACACTCTCATGGTCAATTAATCTGTGACAAAGGAGGCAAGAATATACAAAGGAGAAAAGACAGTCTCTTCAATAAGTGGTGCTGGGGAAACTGGACAGCTACATGTAAAAGAATGAAATCAGAACATTCTCTAATGCCATAAACAAAAATAAACTAAAATTAATTAAAGATCTAAATGTAAGATCAGATACTATAAAACTCCTAGAGGGAAAAAACATAAGCAGAACACTTTGGCATAACTTCAGCATAGTAGTTTTTCTTTTTCTTTTGTTTTATTTTTTGGATTTGTCTCCTAAAGCAAAGGAAACGAGCAAAAATAAACAAATGAGACCTAATTGAACTTAAAAGTTTTACACAGCAAAGAAAACCACTGACAAAACAAAAAGAAAATCTACTCAATGAGAGAAGATATTTGCAAGTGATATGACCAATAGGAATTAATACCCAGCATATATAAACAGTTCATACAACTTAACATCAAAAAACACAACAACCAATTTTAAAAATGGGCAGAATTGAATAGACATTTTTCCAGAAAGAAAATACAGATAGCCAACAGGCACTGTGCTGAAAAGATGCTCAACATTGCTGTCATCAGGGAAATGCAAATCAAAACCACAAAAAGATTTCACTCCATACTTATCAGAATGGCCTATAATCGAAAAGAACACACATGACAAACACTGGTGAGAATGTGGAGAAAAGGGAAGCCTTGTTCACTGTTGGTGAGAATACAAATTAGTGCAGTCACATTGGAAAACAGTATGGAGAGTTCTCAAAACACTAAAAATAGAGCGGCCATATGACCCGGCAATTCCACTGTTGGGCATACATACATAACAAAAACACTAAATCAAAAGGCACACTTACTCCAGCGTTCATTGCTTTTGTTGTTGTTGTTCAGTCGCTAAGTTGTGTCTGACTCTTCGTGACCCCATGGACTGCAGCATGCCAGGCTTCCCTGTCCTTCACTATCTCTCACAGTTTGCTCAAATAAATGTATATTGAGTCAGAGATGGCATCCAACCATCTCATCCTCTGTCACCCCTTCTCCCCCTGCCGTCAATCTTTCCCAGCAGCAGGGTCTTTTCCAATGAGTCGGCTCTTCACACCAGGTAGCCAAAGTATTGGAGCTTCAGCTTTAGCATCAGATCTTCCAGTGAATACTCAGGGCTGATTTTCTTTAGTATTGATTGGTTAGATCTCCTTGCAGTCCAAGGGACTCTCAAGAGTCTTCTCCAGCACCACGGTTCAAAAGCATCAATTCTGCAGCCCTCAGCCTTCCTTATGGTTCAACTCTCACATCCATACATGACTACTGGAAAAACTATAGCTTTTGACTAGACAGACCTTTGTCAGCAAAGTCATATCTCTGTTTTTTAATGTTCATAGCAGTATTATTTACAACTGTCAATGTATGAAAGCAGCCTAAGTGTCCATCAACAGATGAATGAAGATGTGAGGTATATATATATACACACATATACACACACACACAATAGAATACCATGCAGCCATTAAAAATGAAAATATTGCCATTTGTAACAACATGGATGAACTTGGAAGTTATTATGCTAAATGAGATAAATCAGACAGAGACAGACAAATACTGTTTGATATCACTTATGTGTGGAATACAAAAAATATAACAAACTAGTGATTATAACAAAAAGGAGCAAACACAGATATAGAGAACAAGCTTTTCAATAGCATTGGGGAGAGGGGAAATACAATTTGGTGATTAAGAAATAGAGTATTATACATAAGCTACAAGGATAGATTGTACAACACAAGGAATGTAGCCAATATTTTATAATAACTATAAATGGAGTATAACCTTTACAAGTTGTAAACCACTGCATGATACACCTACAACTTATACAATAGAATACATCAACCATAACTCAATAAAGAAAGAAAATATTACACCCAACTTTGAACCTATAGTCAACAATCTAGATAACATGGACTGGTAGGGAGTACTGAGTTGATGTAAATGTATAACCAAGACCACACCACTGTATGGGTTATAGTTTTAAATATATTGCTTGTAACATTGATAACATGATATAAAAATATTATTAGTAAAAATAAAATGTGAGAAAAGGGAAGTGATAGGAATTATGAAGATGCTAATTTGCTTATTTTTTAAAGCAGAGTTAGTCATAGAATCTGAAATATAACTACATGTTTTCAAAATATCAAAATTCCCATTCTTGATGACTTTTAAGTCTTAGCTGTTTTAGGAATTGACAACTTATGCAACAAGAATATTTTCTAAATTTCAAGAATCCTTATATTGTATTTTATTTCTTTTTCTGTTATTAAATTTAATAAAGTTAATAGTTTAAAACAATGACTTTTAAAATATCTTCTCTTTCCCCCAATTTCAAAAGTACAAGACGGTATAGTGCTGACTTCCCAGGCGGCACTAGTGGGAAAGAACCCACCTGCCAATGCAGGAGACACAAGAGACATGGTTTTCGTCTCTAGGTCGGGAAGATCCCCTGGAGGAGGGCATGGCAACCCACTCCAGTATTCTTGCCTAGAGAATCCCATGGACACAGGAGTCTGGCAGGCTACAGTCCATAGGGTTGCAAAGATCGGACAAGGCTGAAGCAACTTAGCACACATAGTCCTGGCATAAGGATCAACATATAAGGCAATGGCAGGAAGTTAAGATCCAGAAATTAACCCTTACATTAACAATCAATTATTTTCAACAAGGATCACAAGACAATTCAGGGAGGGAAAACATAGTCTCTTCTATGAATGCTCTGGAACAACTGAATAGTCACATGCAAAAGAATGAAATTTGACGATTCCTCACGCCGTACACAAAATTTAGCTCAAATTAGACCATCAATAAATGTAAGTGCCCAAACTTTAAAACTCTTAGAAGAAAATATGGGAGTGATTCTTCATGACCTTAGAAAGCTTTGACTAACTTAAGCACCAAAAGCACTAGAAACAAAAGAAAAATTAGACAAACTGAACTTCATCAAAATTAAAATCTTTTGTGCTTCAAAAAATACTATCAAGTGAAAAAGACAATCCATATACTAGGAGAAAATATTTGCAAATCCATATGTCTGATAAGAGACTTACAATTAGAATCCATAAAGAACATACAATTTAGTAATAAAAGGGACAAATAACCCATTTTAAAAATAGACAAAAGAGCTAAATAGTTACTTCTCCACATAAGATATACAAATGACCGATAAGAACATGAAAAGATATTCAACATTACTAGCCATTAGGAATATGAAAATCAAAACCATCATGAAATATCACTTCATACTCACTGCTGCTGCTGCTGCTAAGTCACTTCAGTCGTGTCTGACTCTGTGCGACCCCATAGACAGAAGCCCATCAGGCTCTTCCGTCCCTGGGATTCTCCAGGCAAGAACACTGGAGTGGGCTGCCATTTCCTTCTCCAATGCATGAAAGTGAAAAGTAAAAGCACTAGAACAGGCTAAAATCAATAAAGTCAGATAATAACAAATGTTGATGAGGATGTGGAGAAACTGGAACTCTCACACACTGCTAGTGAGAATGTATTAATAAAATGGTGCAGCCATTTTTCAAAACTGCCTGGAAATTCCCTAAAATGTTAAACACAGTATTATCAAATGATCCAGTAATTCCACTCCTAGGTATATACCCAACAGAAATGGAAACGTGAGCCCACACAAAAACTTGTATACAAGCATTCATAGCAGCATTATTTGTAATAGCCAAAAAGTGAAAATAACCCAAATGTCTATAACAGATGAATGGATAATTCAAGTTGGTATATCCATAGGATGGAATATTAATCAGCAGTAAAAAAAAAAAAAAAAAAAAAAAAGTTCTAATACATATCTTAAGATGAAGGACCCTTGAAAACAGTATCCTAAGTGAAAAAGGTCAGTCACAAGACAACATACTGTATGATTTCATTTATGTGACATGTTCCAAAGAAGTAAGTCTATAGAGGCTGGAAGTAGATTGCTGATTGCCTGGGACTGAGAGGATTGAGGAGAAATAGAGAGTGAACACTAATGTGTGTGTAATTTCTTTGGGGGGATGATAAAAATGTTCTAAAATTGACTGTGGTAATAATGTACAAATCCGCATGCTAAGTTGCTTCAGTCGTGTCCAGCTCTTTATGACCCCATAGCCAGACAGGCTCCTCTGTCCATGGGATTTTCCAGGCAAGAATACTGAAATGGGTTGCCATGCCCTCCTCCAGGGATTGAACCCAAGACTCCCACATTGCAGGTGGATTCTTTACCATGTGAGTCAGCAGGGAAACCCAAGAACACTAGAGTGGGCAGCCTTTCCCTTCTTTAGGGGATCTTCCTGACCCTGGAATCAAACCAGGGTCTCCTGCATTACAGGCAGATTCTTTACCAACTGAGCTACCAGGGAAGCCCTAAATATGCGGTAGGGGTCAGTTAGTTATTTTATGTATGTTTGATATACTTCATAATGTAAAAGAATCAAATTGTGCCTAAAATAAAATTTTAAAACACATACAAAGATCCTGCTTTTATAAGATTGCTTGTCTGCATGCCTACTATATATGTGTGTATGTATGTATGTGTGTCTGAGTGTACATATGTGTGCGTGTTATGTGTGTGTGTGTATATATAAACATATATATGCTCTACCTCTGTAGATATATCAACCTAGAAAAATGTTCACCTAAAATTAACATAACATTTTATCATACAGTATTGGCATTTATTTTCTTTACTATGCTTCTAAAGTTTGGATGGCACTTCTAATAACAAATACATACCTTTTTTTTCCCCCTAAAAGTCAGAGTTTTGCCTTACTTTTTTCCATGCCTTATTCATATTTCCTTGGTTTTTACCTAACTCCATTCCCTGTTCTAGGACCCACCCTATGCACTAGACCACATTACATTTAGTTGTCGTGTCTCCTTCCTCTGGGCTGCGCCAGTTTCTCAGACTTTCCTTATTTTGTGTGACCATGACAAATTTTAGGAACAATGGTCACATATATTGCAAAGTGTCCCTGAATTGGGATTTATCCGATGGGTTTCTCATGATTACACTGGGGTTACAGGTTTTGAGGAGGAAGCCCACAAGGGTAAGGTACACCACATAAAGAGCACGTACTAATCACGTGACTTACCACTGTTGACATCGACCTTAATCACCGGGCTGAGGTGGTGTTTGTCGTGTCTCTCCTCTGTAAAGTTACCCTTTTTTCCCTCTTTGGAAGAAAGTCACCATGTGCTCCTTACACTTAAGACATAGGTAGCTATCCTCCACATCTTTGAGGGCCGAATGTCTGCAAAAAAATATTTGGAATCCTCAGCATGGGAGATTTGTCTCTTCTCCATTTATTTATTTATTCCTTCCTTCCTCCAAGCATTTATTTATCTCAGCATGAACTCGGGGATATTTACTTTTTAACATGAATTATAATCACTTTATTGCTCAAATTATCCCAACTTTGGCCATTGGAATCTCTTTCGGTTGGCCCCTGTGTCCCTTTGACATAGCCCCTTCACCATGTGGTTTTTGCTTTGTACCAATTTTTTCAGAGCAATATGCATAAAGATTAGTGTACATTAATGGTGCTATAGATATATTAATAATGCATGGTACACTGTCAAGCACACGTAAGTAAAATTACTGATATAACTTAGCTTCCCTGATAGCTCAGTTGGTAAAGAATCTGCCTGCAATGCAGGAGACCCTGGTTTGGCCACCTGATGTGAAGAACTGACTCACTGGAAAAGACCCTGATGCTGGAAACGATTGAAGGCAGGAAGAGAAGTGGACGACAGAGGATGAGATGGTTGGATGGCATCGCCGACTCGATGGACATGAGTTTCAACAATCTCTGGGGGCTGGTGATGGACAGGGAGGCCTGGCATGCTGCAGTCCGTGGAGCTGCAAAGGGTCGGACAGGACTGAGAAACTGAACTGAACTTAGCTAACAATAATAGCTCAACAACAACAATATTTTTTTTTAAAATTCCAGCTTATTTTTTTAATTTTTCACGTTGGAAAACACTGACAGATTACTAAGAGCTAACCTCTGTGGAGTACTTACTATGTCAGCACTTCATCTACTGTTCCATTTAATCCTCACAATAACTCTATGGCTAAACCTTGAGGAATATTTAATATAAGATTAGTATTAACCTTATTTAATACAAGGCTTAGATTCACACTCTAGGAGTCAAGCACAGCACTTCTCAAAGTGGGGTTCCTGTACCAGCAGCATCAGTAACACCTGAGAATTTGTTATGAATGCATATTCTTGGCTGTCATTCCAGACCTCCTGAATCAGAAACTCTGGGGTAGGGTTTAGAAGGTTGTGTTTTAACATACCCTCTGGACAGACGATCCTCGTGGGCTACAGTCCATAGGTCGAAAAGAGTCAAACTAGATTGAAGCAACTTGGCACATCCTGCACGCTAAGTGATTGTGAGTCAATTCTTGAGGAAATGATGGAGTCAGAATTTAATTCCAGGTGTTAGATTCCATTAAAGTCTGTGTGCTTTATCACTTAATAATATTTCCCCCTTAATTGCTAAGAAGAAAATCAGTTATAGTGATTTCTATTTAAAAACTGGTGTTAAATGAGGTAGGATTCTGGGGTAGTTTCATTCTGTACTCTGGGCTTCTACTGCATGACCAAATAATTTTAAGTACTCAGTTCCCCACTAGAGAGAGCCCCTATACCCCTCAAGTGTGAGCATGTCTAGTCCCTCAGTTGTGTCCAACTCTGCGACACCACAGATTGTATCCTTCCAAGCTCCTCTGTCCATGGGATTCTCCAGGCAAGAATGCTGGAGTGGGCTGCCATCTTTACCTCCAGGGCATCTTCCCCACCCACGGATTGAACTCACATCTCCTATGTCTCCTTGCATGGGCAGACAGGTTCTTTACCACTGAGCCACCTGGGAGGCATAAGTACTGAATCTTTAAAACAAAAAAATCACACACACAAAAAACAAAATTTTACTAGAGAGAGATTTTATCTCTCTGCATCATCATTAAAACAATTTGCTTAAGCTTCTTAACATGGGACAGCTGCATTTTAAGTTATATTGCTTAGTCACTCAGTTGTGTCTGACTTTTTGCAACCCCACAGACTGGTTCCTCTGTCCACCAGGTTCCTCTGTCCATGGGATTCTCCAGACAAGAATACTGGAGTGGGTTGCCATTTCCTTCTCCAGAGGATCTTCCTGATCCAGGGATTGAACCCAGGTCTCCCGCATTGTAGGCAGATTCTTTACTGTCTGAGCTACAGGGAAACCCATTTATTTAGGCATAAATACTAGCAAATAAATATATCATGGTTGGTCACTTAACATCTTTCTTCATTTCTAAAATGGGGCAAAAGCTTAGTGGAAGAGAATAACAAAATAATAACATAATTTAAATAAAATGATCTAATTCAAGCATCATCACCTCTAAAGTTCCATAGAAATGAGAATAGAAAAAAAATTGAATGATTCAGTTATGTGCATAGCTTTCCCTTTCCACATTATGCAGAGAACTTAGGTTAAAGATTGGTAAATATAGCATCTGGTACATGGTGAGTTCTCAGTACGTAGGTCTGAATAAATGAGTAAATGGAGTTAATGTAACTCATTGCCTTCACTGGACCTTTCTTAAGCCATCCCACGTTGGAATTCATTCAACTTTACACAAAAAAAGATTGTGCTATTTTCACAATAAATATACAAATATCACATAGTAGTTTATGAGAAGTCAGGTTATACTGCTTGTAACCTGGAACAATAATACTGAGAGATTTTGGAATGCTATACCCAATGATGGATCCACACTCTGCTTATTCCAAACAAGAAAAGACATTCATTGACTATTTAGTAATTTATGTTTGTTTGTTCAGCAACTTTGCAAAAAAAAAAAAAAAGCATAATGAGAGGAGTGGGTCCTGGTACAGTGGAAAGAGAGGGAAGACAAAGGATTTAATTCCAACTTTCCTACTATCTTATCATGTGACTTTGGCTATGGCACTTGGCCTCCCCAGGTCCCCAGCTCCTCTTCTATGAAATGTGTCCTGGGATAAAATATAGCCTATAAGAAAAAAAGTGCCTCCAAACAGTGAAAGAGACTTGAGAACAATTGTGCTGATGCATGTTTCGAAATGTCTGTTGACAGAAGAGTAAGATCAAAGAGTCCAGATCTCAGGGGAAGAGTTCCTAGAACACATATGTTGGGTAGAGACTGAGAAAGTGCAGTTCAGTATATATTTGTTCAACAATTACTATACTATGTATGTGGCATCTGCCAAAAGATTTGAGTTACATGATGAATAAGATAGTCCCTGCTGCCATCAATATCTTCACACAGATACCAAGATAAGGACTATGATGATCAATCTGTGTCACTATGACTAAATTACAGGATGCCCACACATTTGGCCAAACATTATGCTGGGTGAGTTTGTAGGGGTGTTCCTGGACGGGCTTAACATTTGAATTGGTAGACTGAGTAAAATGGATTGTCTTCCTTAACATGAGTGGGTCTCATCCAACCACTTAAAGGTCTGACTAGAACAAAAAGGCTGAAGAAGAGGGAATTCCTCCTGCCTGACTGTATGGGCTGAGATTCGGGGTTTTTTTCCCCAGTTTTCAGACCCAGCCAGAAAATTGGCTCTTCTTGGGTCTTGAGCCTGACAGCATTCATACTGGAATTCATGCCATCAGCTCTCCTGGGTCTCCAGCTTATTGACTATGTATCCTGGGACATGGTCTCCATAAATATATGACCCAATTCTTTATAATAGAGCCATATATATGGCTTTCTCTGGAGAAGCCTAATACAAGGACCAACCTCCTTAGCATGGCCAAATGCCCTACAAGACCTGGTCATACCTAGTCTCCCACCATTAGGCACATCACCCACTTCCTCCGCTCTAGCCTCACTAGTTTTCTCCCACATCCTCACATGCATCATGCTTCCTCTGTCATGGGGTTTTCAATCACCCCTTTATTCATTAACAAGCTCAACTAATTATTGAGTTCCTACTATGAGCCAAAGGCTGTGGTGGCATAGGGAACATAATATAAACATGATAGCAAAGTGCTTGGTTTCATGGAGAATATATTCTAGTCATGGCAAATAACATACAAATAGGTTAACTTCAGAGAGTAGCACACACCTCAAAGGAAACAAACAAAAAAGGAGGATATGGAAATAAGTAGGTGACCAGAGAGTCTCACTCTGTAGGTGCCTTTTAAGTAGAATTTTATATGATGAAAAGGGCTAGTCATATGGAGATGTAAGAAAGGAGTGTTCTAGGCAAAGAAAACAAAAACAACACTGACTCTGAAATGAGTTTGATATATGCTAGAGATAGCACAGTGGGGTGGTGAGAGGAGGGAGATGGGTAAGAGCAAGATACAGCCTTCATAGCCACAGTAAGAATTCAAAATTTTATTTTAAGCATACTGGGAGTGAGTCTTAGTCCACTGAGCTGCTACAGCAAAAATGCCACAAACTGGGTAGGATATAAAAAAACATAAATTTAAGTTCTGGAGGCTATGAAATACAAGCACTGGCCTAGTCGGTGCCTGCTAAGAGCCTCTCCCTCATGGATGCTGTCTTCTCAGTGCACAGAAGGAGACAAGGAAGCTCTCCAGAGTCTCTTTTATCAGAGCACTAACCCCATTCATAAGGCCTCTGCCCTCATGACCTAAGCACCTTCCAAAGACCCTACATCCTTACATCATTACCTTAGAGGGTAGGATTTCAACAAATGAATTTTGAGGAGACACAAACACTCGGACCCATCCAGTATAGGCTTTGAAAGCTTGGCACAATCCGACCCACACTTTTTATTTTGCATTTCCGTGTGTGACTGTAGACACAGAGAGATCAGTGGGGATGGTTTGCAATAAAGGTGGATGATGACAGGAACTTGGATAATGGTGATGTAGAAATGAAGAAGGAGTGTTCAGGATACGATTTGGAGGTAGAACAGATGAGAACTGCCAGTGGGGAAAAGAAAGGATGACTGCTGGGTTTTTGACTTGAACAGTCAACTGGAGGGTGGTACCATTTTCTGAAACATGGAAGTTGAGGTCGAAATGGGAAGTGGGAAAGGGGGTGGAGGTGGGTATTTGCCTATATCCTCTCTCTGGACTGTCTTTCTCTCTTTCTTCAACTAGTTACCCCCTTTCCAATCTTTGGATCTCAGCTTGCCATTTTAGCAATGTAGTCCTTTTCCCCAATAGTTCAAAACAAACTTCTATATTCAGTATATGCTTGCTTGGTATCCTGTACTTTTTCTTAGTTCTTGTGTCACATTGCAAAAGTGGCCCCTAACACATTGTCTCTACTGCCCCTACTAACAGCCTTCCCATCAGAACACTTGGGCATGAGACCATCCTAGATCATCCAACCACGAGCAGACCCACCAGCTGACCAGAAAGGTATGAAAGAGCCCAGCTGAGCAGACTCAAAAGTAGAACCACCCAACCTACTCACAGTATTCTGAGTTAGCCAAAGGACTGCTGTAAGCCGCTAGGTTTTGCAGTGAGTTGCTATGTACAAAAACTGCATACAACAGTTGCAGTCTTACATGTTGCAATGTTATGGTGCAATCTTAGTTGCAATCTCACATACATGCATCTGTTTGTTTGATTAGTCTGTCCCTTGGAGGAGACTGTGGGCTCTGTTATTCCGGTTTTCAGTTACCACGCCATACTCAGAGCCAGCATAATATCTGAAACACATCAGGTATTCAATGGACAACTTGCTGAATGAATGCAGGGGGAGAAGAGGCATACTTCCTAACAGGAGAGAAGAAAAGTTCTGTAAGAAAGGTAACAAAAGACTGGGGACATCCCTCTGCCCAAAACAAATTTTATCAGCACATATTGCTGAGGATTACAAGACCAAGATTACCTTTCCTCTGCGTCCAAGAGCTCAAAGTCTAAACTGGAAGACAGTACAAAATCAATGGAATATACCGCCCTGGAAGGGGCTCTAACGCTGCCTGCAAGACGGACGTGTCCAAGTTGTCACAGGAGGGTTCTTGAAAGACAGAAAGCCGAGATTTAGTCTCCTAGTGTTTATTTGGAAGAGGAGCACAAGCGAAGGCCAAGGACATGGGGTTTTGTTTGTTCAGTTCAGTTCCATCACTCAGTTGTGTCCGACTCTGTGTGACCACATGGACTGCAGCACGCCAGGCTTCCCTGTCCATCACCAAGTTTCGGAGCTTGCCCAAACTCATGTCCATCTGCCCGGTGATGCCATCCAACCATCTCACCCTCTGTCCTCCCCTTCTCCTCCCGCCTTCAATCTTTCCCAGCATCAAGGGTCTTTCCTAATGAGTCAGTTCTTCGCATCAGGTGGCCAGAGTACTGGAGTTTCAGCATCAGCTGCAGCTTCAGCATCAGTCCTTCCAATGAATATTGAGGACGGATTTCCTTTAGGATGGACCAATTGGTTCTCCTTGCTGTCCAAGTAACTCTCAAAGAGTCTTCTCCAACACCACAGTTTGTTATCTCGGGGTATATCGCTAAGGTCTCTCTGTCTCTTCATTAAACTCTAAGGCCCTTTAGGGCAGGTGGGGTGTGCGGGGCGGATCTTTGTATTGATTATTATTCCCAGGGTGGAACATTCTCTTTTCCACAAAAGCAGCTCAGTAAACATTTGCTGAAGAAATGAACAGGGCGGAAAGCGCTGCTCCTTGCAAGAGCCTACACTTTCGGACTTTCGGCCTCCACACGGAGACGTGGACAAGCGGAGCGCAGGTTCTGCGACTCAGCCGAAACCCGCCCCACCGGCGTTCGGTTCATCTCCCTCCTCGTTACCGGGTTGTGCTCC
>NW_011494274.1:4512551-4516321 GCF_000754665.1 Bison bison bison | reverse complement strand
TCCCCCCACCATACACACACACACACACACGCGAGGGCTCGGGTCGGGGCGCGGAGCCTTCCTCCTTGAGCCACCGGACCGAGTTCGGGCCCTCACATCGGGCTCCAAGCAGCGCCCGCCACGCTCTGGGCCGACCACACTGGGCCGCGGCGGGCCCTGGCGGCGCCTCCCCAACACGGTCCCCGGGCGCCGGCCCAACTCTGCCGCTGATTCAGCGGGGCCGCTCGGGGCGCCTGCACTGCGGGATGTGCAGGCCAGGCCCGGGATGGGGGCCCGGAGGAGACGCAGGGGTTGCTTCAAGGTTTGCGCCCGCGAAGCTGCAAACTGCGTCCCCCGGGAATGTTGGCGTCATCACGTGTAACACGAAGATGAAGTCATCTCATCAGATGAGAATGATTTGCCTTTTTTGTGTCTCCTTTCTCTCTAGGGATGCTCAGACCAGACAACTGCAAGATGCTGTCACCAATGTGGAGAAACATTTCGGAGAGCTGTGCCAGATTTTTGCTGCTTACGTGCGGAAAACCGCCCGACTGCGAGACAAAGCGGACCTCCTGGTGAACGAAATCAACGTATATGCCTCTACCGAGACCCCGCACTTAAAGCAGGGCCTGAAAAACTTTGCTGACGAGTTTGCCAAACTTCAAGATTATCGACAAGCCGAGGTATGGAATGAGGTCACAGCGTCCTGTTAATGAGTGAGCCCTGAAGTGGTGGACGGAGCCGTGAAGACATGTAATCTACCTAACTGCAGTGGCGATCACACATTTGATGATAAACGTGCATTGTCATGTCGGTAGCATTGTGTGAGTCTTAAGGGAAGCTTCCTGTAATTTTTACCGTTTTCAAACTAACCTCTAGGGTGTCTTGAAGTCCTGAATTTCCCCACCTCATTTGCCAGCTTTTAGCCAAAGGGGTGGCTGTTTACAGGGGATAGTAAACATAGTACCCGAGGCAATAAAAGGAGCATGGCTTGTGTCTTGTATGCAGGTAGGTGTATTTTAAAGTAGTATATCTGGAGATGGAAGATATTGGGAGTGGTACTGTGTATAGATAAGTAGTAACTGGACAAGAGATCTTTGTTGCTGCTTCCGTGCACTGGAAAGTTGAGCTGTTTCATTGAGAGGAGGGGGGAAAAAAGTGCACTGATTTCTTCTACAATCAACAGTGAAATTTTGTGAAGTTCCCCACTCCACCCAGAAAGGACAGGGGGGAAAAGATGGCGTTGTAATTGTTTAAACTGTTAAATCCCATTCACTTTTTAAAAATTTATTTATTTATTTTTGCCTGTGCTGGGTCTTCATTGCTCCCTGGGTTTTCTCTAGTTGGGGCCAGGAGGGCTACTCTTCCTTGGAGCCGGCAGGCTTATCACACGCAGTAGCTTCTCTTGTCGTGGAGATGGGGCTCTAGGCCCAAGAGCTTCAGTAGTTGTAGCAGGCGGCCTCAGAAGTTGGTGGCATGTGGGCTTAGTGGTTCCTCTGTGTGTGGGATCTTCCCACTCCAGGGATGGAACCCGTGTCCCCTGCATTGGCGCCTGGACCCCTATCTATCCCCTGTGCCACCAGGAAAGCTCAGCCCATGACTTTAACACCTCCTTAGCACTTTCACCTGTATTTATGTTAAGGTTCAAGACTCAGGTCAGAAGTTTTCACTTTAACTTTTAACTTGTCAGAAGCTGCCCGGCTTTTGAGCCGTGTTCCTTCTTTTGTGCCTTTGGTCCTTTTTAAAAGCCTAAAACAAATTTCAGTTATCAAAAAAAACCCTTGAAATCAAAAAGAAGATAATGAAGCTATAACTTGAAGCTATAACTGCCAATGATACAGAAATTTGAGTATTAATTACTTTGGGGAAACTTGTGGGTTCTTCTCATATGATGTTTTGTGTGTAATAAACTTTCAGCTACGTGTAACTGGGAACTTGACTGTTTCCTAGGTAGTTTATGCTCACAGATAATCCTAAAATCCTACTTTAGCCAATAATTTCAGTGCCCCTTGCTAGAAAATCTTTATGCTATTTATCGAATAGCAAAGTGAATTGATTTACATGTGTTCTCCTTTTTATTTTCCTTGCTTACCAAATGGTGGAGGTGCTAAAGAACAATGAACAAAAAAGGTAGGCTACAAAAAGGAGAACAGAAAAAGATTTAGCTAATCTTTACACTGAATAACCAGTGTATGGATTATTTGAAATGGAATAAATAATCCTGAATATTCATGGATTTGTTTTTAGGATTCCTAATATTTAAATGCTTAGTGAGAACTTGATCTCTATTTTCCTAAAATCTTTTAAAATGAAGTATTCATATACATTCTGTTTATAGAAACTAAACAAAAGTCATTTTAAAGTGATATATATACTCACTGATTATAAAAACATGTATCAGCAAAATAAAGCTTTTTTTCTGCTAGAAAAGTAATACATGTTCATTTTAAACAATTAAATATATGTCATCTTGTATTACCTATCCTGAAAAAGAAAATTTTAATGTCCAGGACTTGTTTTTCTTATATTTATACAAATAGCTATATACTTCCCTTTTTAAAAAAAATCCATTTCTTTAGTGCCTTCCACTAGTGCTATTAGTAAAAGGAGAAATTACTCAAAATCATAAATATTGCAATGTTTAAGAAAACTGTTTAGTTCTACGTAAAAGAGAGATTGACCACATAGTTTGACAGCTCAGTAACACTGAGACCATTTATCTTGTTCTTTAAGCTTTGATAATTTACAAATGTCTTCCCAGAAAAAAAAAAAATTACAGTTAATACAGTGGTCTCTAGGCTTTTTTTCTTTTCAGGATTCAGTTGTTTTAAATGTTTCCGGTATGCTATATTTTTCAGCTTCGATTTCCTTATCTGGAAGGTTGGGCTGTTACGTTTCAGATATAATGTATGTAAAGTATCCATTCAAGTGGTAAACACACTGAACGTATAGCTGCAATAAAATCTGAGACACCTTAAAACTTAACAAAGCTCTGATTGCTGCTGCACACCTTCACAGTTTTTAATGTATTTGAGTTTAGATTCTGAGTATTACCAATTTCCAGAAATTATTTTTTTACTTATAAATGTTACTGAAATTTTAAAAATTTCAAATAGTAATCAATATAGTGATTATGGTCCAGTTAGACAGCATAGGTTTTATTTCACAATTTAAATTTTGATATGTCTATGTTTCTTTCCAGTTATATTTTATAATAATTCTCAATAGGTTGAAAGACTTGAAGCCAAAGTAGTTGAACCTTTGAAAGCTTATGGAACCATTGTAAAAATGAAGCGAGTAAGTAAATTCATTTTTTTCAATTATTATTAGGTATTCTGGCAAAACATACAAGGTTTCCAATAACTGTCCTTTTAGCGGGGGCTTCCCTTGTAGCTCAGTTGGTAAAGAATCTGCCTGCAGTGCAGGAGAACCGGGTTCGATCCCTCGGTTGGGAAGATGCCCTGGAGAAGGAAATGGCAACCCACTCCAGAATCCTTGCCTGGAAAATCTCATGGACAGAGGAGCCTGGAGGGCTGCCGTCCGTGGTGTCACAAAGACTCAGGCACAACTGAGCAACCAACACTTACTTCACTTCAGTTCAGTTCAGTCGTTCAGTCGTGTCCAACTCTTTGCGACCCCATGAATTGCAGCACGCCAGGCCTCCTTGTCCATCACCAACTCCCAGAGTTCACTCAAACTCGCGTCCATTGAGTCAGTGATGCCATCCAGGCATCTCATCCTCTGTCGTCCCCTTCTCCTCCTGCCCCCAATCCCTCCTAGCATCAGGGTCT
>NW_011494274.1:4481972-4512451 GCF_000754665.1 Bison bison bison | reverse complement strand
ATCCATACATGACCACTGGAAAAACCATAGCCTTGACTAGACGGACCTTTGTTCGCAAAGTAATGTCTCTGCTTTTGAATATGCTATCTAGGTTGGTCATAACTTTCCTTCCAAGGAGTAAGCGTCTTTTAATTTCATGGCTGCAGTCACCATCTGCAGTGATTTTGGAGCCCAGAAAAATAAAGTCTGACACTGTTTCCACTGTTTCCCCATCTATTTCCTATGAAGTGATGGGACCAGATGCCATGATCTTTGTTTTCTGAATGTTGAGCTTTAAGCCAACTTTTTCACTCTTCTCTTTCACTTACATCAAGAGGCTTTTGAGTTCCTCTTCACATTCTGCCATAAGGGTGGTGTCATCTGCATATCTGCGGTTATTGATATTTCTCCCGGCAATCTTGATTCCAGCTTGTGCTTCTTCCAGCCCAGCATTTCTCAGTGATGTACTCTGCATAGAAGTTAAAGAAGCAGGGTGACAATATACAGCCTTGACGTACTCCTTTTCCTATTTGGAACCAGTCTGTTGTTCCATGTCCAGTTCTAACTATTGCTTCCTGACCTGCATATAGGTTTCTCAAGAGGCAGGTCAGGTGGTCTGGTATTCCCATCTCTTGAAGAATTTTCCAGTTTATTGTGATCCACACAGTCAAAGGCTTTGACATAGTCAATAAAGCAGAAATAGATGTTTTTCTGGAACTCTCTTGCTTTTTCAATGATCCAGTGGATGTTGGCAATTTGATCTCTGGTTCCTCTGCCTTTTCTAAAACCAGCTTGAACATCTGGAAGTTCACGATTCATGTATTGCTGAAGCCTAGCTTGGAGAATTTTGAGCATTACTTTACTAGCGTGTGAGATGAGTGCAATTGTGTGGTAGTTTGACCATTCTTTGGCATTGCCTTCCTTTGGGATTAGAATGAAAACAGACCTTTTCCAGTCCTGTGGCCACTGCTGAGTTTTCCAAATTTGCTGGCATATTGAATGCAGCACTTCCACAGCATCATCTTTCAGGATTTGAAATAGCTCAATTGGAATTCCATCACCTCTGCTAGCTTTGCTCATAGTGATGCTTTCTAAGGCCCGCTTGACTTCACATTCCAGGATAGCTGGCTCTAGGTGAGTGATCACACCATCGTGATTATCTGGGTCGTGAAGATCTTTTTTGTACAGTTCTTCTGTGTATTCTTGCCACCTCTTCTTAATATCTTCTGCTTCTGTTAGGTCCATACCATTTCTGTCCTTTATCGAGCCTATCTTTGCATGAAATGTTCCCTTGGTATCTCTGATTTTCTTGAAGAGATCTCTCGTCTTTCCCATTCTGTTGTTTTACTCTATTTCTCTGCATTGATCGCTGAGGAAGGCTTTCTTATCTCTTCTTGCTCTTCTTTGGAACTCTGCATTCAGATGCTTATATCTTTCCTTTTCTCCTTTGCTTTTCACTTCTCTTCTTTTCACAGCTCTTTGTAAGGCCTCCCCAGACAGCCATTTTGCTTTTTTGCATTTCTTTTCCATGGGGATGGTCTTGATTCCTGTCTCCTGTACAATGTCACGATGACAAACCTCAGTCCATAGTCTACTTACTTAGTAAAAGGTACAGAGTAGTGTTCAGTGATTCTTATTACACTGAAGCATTATTTCTTAGAACTTTGAGAATAATGAAGTATTTTTATATACTACTGTAGCATCATAGCATTATTTTGTTTATTGTGGAAACTTTAAAGTATTTAATATTTATAGTCATGAAGAATATATGGACAGAAATTGTTTTACTAAATATTCTTATATTTTTGTTTTAAAGCAAGCAGTAACATGCAAACTAAAAGTCAGTGTGACAAAGCTTTTTTTAAAAATTTTTTCTTGAAGTACAACACGATTTGATGTTTGTATATATTGTGAAATGATTAAATAAGTCTAGTTCACATCTGTCACAATACATAGTTAAAAAATTTTTTTCCTTGTGATGAGAACTTTTAAGACCTAGTTTCCTAACAACTTTCAGAATGCAGTACAGTACTATTAATTCTGGTTACCATGGTAGATACTACATTCCAAAAGTTCTGTATTTAAAATCAATTTTATTGAGGTATAATTTACATGCAGTAAAATTCTCCTGTTTTAAATGTTTTAATAAATGTGTATATACATGTAACTACCACCACAAGCAAAAATTTTTATGTGTGTATATACATATATGTGTGTGTGTGTGTGTGTATATATATATATAATTTTGCACTGCAATTCTGTCACTATTTAATAGGATATTAAATACATACATGCAGATAGTCTTACATACAAAGACACACACTGGTAATGTAGTAATAATTCCAGTGGTAATGATGCCTGGATCAAATAGGGAATGTTTTTGCATTCTTAAAGAAGTGTGTATTTTATTCTTAAGTCAGAGATATTTATTAACAAAAAAAATGTCTTTTTGCAGGATGATCTCAAAGCAACATTAACAGCAAGGAATCGAGAAGCTAAACAGTTAACTCAGTTAGAAAGAACACGTCAGAGAAACCCATCTGATCGACATGTTATTGTATCCTTTGAATTTTGGTCGTTAAAAAAATATTTTGTAAGGTATGCTGTACAAAAGTAAATATATATGAAAATTATGCATTTATACTTTAAATGTGCAAAGAATATGAATATAAAGTTTGAAAAGAAACACAGACATTTAAAATGCTTACTATGGAAGTTAGTTAAAGAGAATATACAACCTAAATCAGTCCTCTTGTGTTGTTTTCCACAATAGATATTCAAAATTTAAAACACTCATACGTATAGACGTTTTATAAAGAGTACATACAAAATTCTAAGATCTTTTACATTAAAAATGATTGATGACTAAATATTAATTATAAAAGTAACTTAAAGATCTGTTATTAATCCTAATATATCAATGCCTTCTCAGCCCTGCATTTGAGAAAAGGAACAAACTATTTTTCCCAGTAAAATTCTCTTCGTCTTAAAAAAACAACTAGTTTGTGAAACTGCAGTTATAACTTCCAGCCAAAGACCCTTAGGATATTCCAAGGTATTGAGATTCACAGCTTGACACAAGTCTTAATAGGCTTGTCTACTGTTACAGGGCTCTTCTGTTAAGAATGATTATTTCTGAAACTTAGAATGAGCCTATTCAAAACTAAACAAAAAAAGAAAAATAGCACCTGATTAATTGTAAGCAACTGCGATAGGTACAACTGTATAGAAAGTACTTACTGTGGGGCTTCCCTGGTGGCTCAGCTGGTAAAGAATCCGCCTGCAATGTGGGAGACCTGGGTTTGATCCAGGGAACCTGGATTTGACCCCTGGGTGGGGAAGATCCCCTGGAGAAGGAAAGGCTACCCACTCCAGTATTCTGGCCTGGAGAATTCCATGGACTGTATAGACCGTGGGGTCGCAAAGAGTCAGACAGGACTGAGCGACTTTCATTTCACTTTCAGCTTACCCTGCTGCCTCCTTTCCCCATGCTTTCTTATGTCTCATGATTTTGACAACCTGATACTAGAAAGTAAAGGACAGTCTACATATAAATGCATCCACTATATAGCATCAGAGAATATTTACCAGGATGACCCTTAAAATTACTCTGACTATTGAAACACATTAAAGTTCAGTATGTAAAATAAAGAGGTATAAGAGGCTGGGGTGAAGAAGAATCCTAGTACACTACTTGGACCCCTCCCAAGGCCCCTGGCAGCTTCTGAAAAGTTTCCTGCAGCACAGTTTGAAAAACACCAATCTGGCTCACTCTTTTATAGGCCATTTTGCACTCAGACCAATTTCATTAAATACACTGATACCTTTATTCATAAAGCATTATAATATTTTAATCAAAACTATCTCCTACCCAAATTAGTACGTTATATGATTTTGAAGAATTTTCAACAAAAGGAAGGAATACAGATCTGTGTCCACTTTCCTAAAAATAGGTGTGTAACTTTGGGCAAGTAGTTATGTGGAGTGAAAGGATTTGAGACTTCAAGGAATGAAAAACCGTTGTGGAGGGTGGTAGGAGATTAAGATACAGATGTCGCCGCTGTGGCTTCTGCTTCCTACTCTTCCCTAGTTTAACCAGCTCAACCTACCCTTCCAAATTTTAAAATGAAACTGTCAAAAAACGGGGAAGGAAAACACATGTCAAAATTAAGTAGTCATGGTAAAGAATTTCATGAGTCACATGTATTGAACTGTATTAGAAAAATACTCTGCTTGAATATTTTCATTAGTAAAAGGTTAATACACATCATAACATCTAGAAAGTTTTTCATAATAATAAATCCTATGATAGTTATATTTTTAAAAATCCGAAGCCCAGTAATAAAGTGAACTGTTTTCGATTACTGGTTATGATTAAAAGTTTGCATGTAAAATTATGCAGGAAAACTTTACACCCTCTACAGCAAATGTACACACACAGATATATATGAATATGTTTTAAAGCTTAGTTTCTTGAAATTGTATATCTGAATTAACCTAGTTTTAAGAGTATATAATCAATATAAGTTACGATTAATGTATAGTCTGATTGCAAGAGGATATAATTCTGTCAGAGCATATGATTTTAATTTATTGGAATAAATTGTTCTACTTGAAATGTGTTTTTCCTTTATGAAAAATTTCAGTCACAGGTGGGTAATAAAGTGATGTGTCAAGAGATGGATCCCCATAGTAAACCCTTTTACTTTATTTCCATTTATACATTTTCTTAAAAAAGAAAGAAAGAATGTAAATGTTATAATATTATGTGTCACAAAACTTTACTTACAACTGCAGATTTTTTCTATGCAATAATTATTAAAATGATGATATGTGATACTTTTAAGTGAACATAATACTAACATAGGAAACAAAACATTCTTAGAACTTAATCAGAAAATTGGGCCATGTTTTTAAAACATGTTTTATTCAACAAAAAATTTTCAATATTTCTGGACAACTGTTGTCATTAAGGAAGAGATATTTTAAAGAGAAATACATGCCACTAGCTATATATATTGGAGAAGGAAATGGCAACCCACTCCAGTGTTCTTGCCTGGAGAATCCCAGGGACGGAGGAGCCTGGTGGGCTGCCGTCTGTGGGGTCACACAGAGTCGGACACGACTGAAGTGACTTAGCAGCTATATATATGGCTGTTGAGCTCATGAAATGCCAACTAGAATAACCAGCTTTTTAATTTTAATTAATTTAAACGTAAATAGCTACATGTTGCTAGTGGCTACCATACTGATTGTACAGTGTGAATCTAACCAGTATGAGTACTTTGGAGCAAAGCATTAGACTTTCCATCTAATTTATTAGTTACTGGTGTGTATGTATGTCTACATTTTGTAATTAGACTTTCCATCTAATTTATTAGTTATTGGTGTGTATGTATGTCTATATTTTGTAATAAGCATTAACTAAGTAGTAATAGTGCAATGTTACTAGCTTATAAGAATATTCATACTGAAATAAGCATTTGTAGTGTATGTTCTTTGCTGCTGTTGTTCAGTCACTCGGTCATGTCCGACTCTTCGTGACCCCATGGACTGCAGCACACCAGGCTTCCCTGTCCTTCACTGTCTGCTGAAGTCTGCTTAGACTCATGTCCATTGGGTCAATGATGCTATCCAAGCATCTCATCCTCTGTCACCCCCTCTCCTCTTGCCCTTAATCTTTGCCAGCATTAGGGTCTTTTCCAATCAGGCTGTTCACATCAGGTAGCGAAAGGATTGGAGCTTCAGCATTAGTCCTTCCAATGAATATTCAGGTTGATTTCCTTTAGGATTGACTGGTTTGATCTCCTTGCAGTCCAAGGGACTCTCAAGGGTCTTCTCTAGCACCACAGTTCGAAAGCATCAATTCTTTGGTGCTCAACCTTCTTTACATGTATATTCTACTCTACCTGATTAGGATATTATAGCAGTAGAAACATTTCATGCATTTGGGGAACTAGTATTAGTATTTGAATTAGAATTTGAAAATAGTATTTGAAAATTAGAATTTGAAATTAGAATTTGAACTAGAATTAGTATTTGAAAATACTAAAGTCACAGGTCTTTTGGCAGGACAAAGGGTTAAAGGGGAGAGAGATAGAGGAAAACGAGAGGATAGTAAATGGCAGAGACTGGAAATATGGGAAAGCAGTAGAAAATATAGAAAATAGTTTTACAGTAAATCAAACAAGGGAGATAGCGGGAAAAAAAATGGTTTGTATAGAGAAAGGGAAGGAATTTTGAGATCATGAATCATATAATCTGATAAATTTAAAGTTTTTTATTCTGTGTTTATCATATAGATCACTTTATTTTATGTAGTAATATGTATTTTTGAGTGATATACACTTATGGCAAAAAGCCAGTCTTGCATTTACAAATGCATTTATAGTACTACATTTACAAAAAGCCAACACTGTATTTACAAAGGTAGCATTTACAGAAAGACTCAATCAAAAGGATTCTGACGATTTTTGTTTTTTGTATCTTTGGTTGGGGAATACTTCTGTAGGCAGAAACTGAATTACAAAGAGCTACAATGGATGCTACCCGAACAACTCGTCATCTGGAGGAAACTATTGACAATTTTGAAAAGCAGAAAATAAAGGATATAAAGGTAACAAAATAACTATTAAGGTCCAAAATATGTATTCTAAATTAATTTTTTATTTAAATTTATGAAAAATTTAAATTACTGATTTTCTTTAGCACATAAGTCTGTGTGAGAAAGATATAAACAAAATATATCAAATGTTATTTTCTTATGGAAACAACCATATATAAAGGAACTACATTCCCAACCAGAGGCCAGATATTCAGATGTTATCAAAAATACTATTAACCACAGAAAAATAAAGTCTATTATGTTTTTATGTATCAGGTACTAGTCCAGGCACTTTACATAAATTACCTTTTAATCTTTATAGCAACCCCATAGTGTAGCATCTATGTATACTACGTACCAGTATCTATCTCATTCCTTTTAATGGTAGAATAATATTCCATTGTGTGGATATTACCATGAAAGTGAGGTGATTAAGCAAAGATATAAGGCAGTATCACAGCCCACAGTTCAAAGTCTGAACTATAAGCCAATTACATATTTTAAAAACCTGTGCTTTCCATGACTATACAGTATTGTTGCAGGCAGAGGGACCCCTTCCAGGGCCTGAAACTGGGCTCTTGTCTAACTCTCGGAAAAGAACTGTCTGAGGAGACACATGTGCTGGGAAAGCAAGAAGTTTTATTGGAAGGGGCCCGCGGGTGGAGAGCAGCAGGGTAAGGGAACCCAGGAGAACAGCTCTGTGACATGGCTTGCAGTCTCACGTTTTATGGTGATGGGATTAGTGTCCAGGTCGTCTTTTTTATTCGGACTCAGAGTACTCCCTGGTGGTGCCTGCCTTGTTCAGCCAAGATGGGTGCTAGAGAGAAGGATTCTGGGAGGTGGTCAGACATGTGGTATCTCCTTTTGTCTTTTCCTGAACTCTTCCTATTGTGGTGGCTTATTATTATTATTCCTTATCAGGACCTCCTGTCGTAAAACAACTCATGCAAATAGTTACTATGGTGCCTGGCCAGAGTGGGCAGTTTCAGTCAGTGTGCTTCCCCTAACACTATTACTAATTTTTTTTGGCTTGTAGCTTTCTAATTCCTACATTATCAAATAAATAAGAGTAACTAACCACATAAACTTGCATCCACCATAGTTGAGTGTCACAGGAAGAATAGCCTTATTTTATTGTAACACATCAGTAGACATTCAGGTTACTGGACTGGAGATGGTATTTTTTTAATTGGAGGATAATTGCTTTACAATGTTGTATTGGTTTCTACCATACAACAATGCAAGTCAGTCATAATTATATATATATGCCCTTCCTCCAGAGCCTCCCTCCTAAATCCCCAAACCTAAAGATGGTCTTCAGTGACTTTTTCATCAATATTTTGGAAGGATTTGGAGGATTACTTAAGACCATGTTGTGTCCTTTAAAAAAGTCATCTAAGGATCCCTTTTCACTCACTGCAAGTTCTTCTGGAACAGCTTTTAAAGAGAAGTATTTTTTGTTATTTTTATAACTTACTAACAAGTTATCCTTCTTTCAAAAGTTATGCCCTTATCAATAAAATCCCCTTATCAGTAAAATTAGCATTATCTGCCACTTAATTGCACCATTCCTCTCTGCAATCAATGAAGTATTTATTTGTCCCTTTATATTTTTTAATTTCCTATCATAGTTTCATAGGATTCCAGAACTTTGATTTTTTCTGATAGCCAGTCTCAAAGATCTCTACTTTGGTCCTGAAGGTCAAAGAAAAAAAAAGTAAGCCTGTCAATTCAGCACTCAGAGTGTAATGTAGATCGCTACTGAGGAAGAGCTCTGTAGGAGGCTGTCCTGAGACAGCCCTTTTGCTGACATTGGGGAGCACTGGCAGGGCATAACGTAACTGCCGGCATCCTCTCTTAAATTGAGGGAGAAGGGAAGGAAGGTTGAAATAATTAGCTTTAATCTGAAAAAGGAGATTGGAGACTTGTGAGATATGCCTGATTCATTGCCACCTAACGGCTTCCTTAGCGACCTGGGAGCCCGATTCCTCCCCCTACCGCTGTTCTTCATGCCTGCACACTTCTCTTTCACATATGGCAATCTTTGATCTTTGGGCTCACTTCCATGTTCTGCTTGCATGCTGGCCAACTCTACAGGGGGTTTATAATCCCATGAGCACCACTAGTTACAAAACTGGAGCAGAGACAGTGAATGTAGAATTCCCGACTGCAACCTGGGATTTCCTGACACAGCAGGACAGGGCGTAAGGCACTGCACGGTGGAGGGTGCACGGAGGAAAAACGTGCTTCCACGCTCTGCCTGCAGTCTCATGCTCCTAGAAGAGGGAGGTCTTGTGGCAGTCACAAAAAAAAAAAAGAAAAAATAGGAGAAAACCAAAAAAAAAAGGAGAGATAATTCATATACCATACAATTCACCATACAGCTCAGCAGTTTCTAATATGTTCAGATACCTACAACCATCACCACTCAGTTTTGGAACATTCTTATCATCTCAGGGTGAGGCATAGGACACTTTAGCTTTTACCTCCCTGCTCCCACAGCCCCGCGGCCTAAGCAACTATCACTAATCTCATGTCTCTTTGGACTTGGCTGTTCTGAATGTACAATTCATATGAATGGAATCATAAGGTACATGGTTTTCATAACTGGTTCCTTTCACTTAGCGTGCTTTCAAGGTTTATCTATGGTATAACATGTATCAGTATCTATCTCATTCCTTTGTATGGTGGAATAATATTCCATTGTATGGATATTACCATATTCTACCTTTTCACTACCATTATTAATGATATAAACATTCATGTACAAGTTTTTGTTGAGACATATTTTCATTTCTCTTAGACATTTTTCACTTTAGTTCAACCATATACCCTGTTGAATTGCTGGCTCATAAGGTGACTCTGTCTTTAATTGTGTGAGAAACTGCCAGACTGTTTGCCAAAATGGCTATGCCACTGTATTTTCCCACCACTATTATATGAGGCTTCCGATTTCTCTGCATGCTCCCCAATACTTGTTGCTCACCAAGCTTTTTCCTTATAGCCATAGTAATGAGTGTAGAGTGGTATCTTATTGTGGTTTTGATTTGTATTTTCCTGCTGATGTTTATGGCCATTTGTATATCTTCCTTGAGAAAAAAATGTCTATTCAGATTATTTTAATTGGATTTCTTTTTTATTTCATTTTTAAGAGTTCTTTTTATATTGTGTGCAAATCTTTTATCGAATGTTTTGCAGTTTTTTCCTTCCATTCTGTGAGTTCTTTTCACTATCTTGATGGTATCCCTTGAAGCACAAAGCTTTTTAATTTTGGTGAAGTCCGGTTTATCTTTGGGCTGCCCTGATAGCTCAGCTCGGAGAAGGCAATGGCACCCCACTCCAGTACTCTTCCCTGGCAAACCCCATGGATGGAGGAGCCTGGTAGGCTGCAGTCCATGGGGTCGCTAGGAGTCAGACACGACTGAGCGACTGCACTTTCACTTTTCACTTTCATGCATTGGAGAAGGAAATGGCAACCCACTCCAGTGTTCTTTCGTGGAGAATCCCAGGGACGGGGGAGCCTGGTGGGCTGCCGTCTATGGGGTTGCACAGAGTCAGACATGACTGAAGCGACTTAGCAGTAGCGGTAGCAAATAGCTCAGCTGGCAAAGAATCTGCCTGTAATGTAGGAGACCGTGGTTCGATTCCTGGGTCTGGAAGTTCCCCTGGAGAAGGGAAAGGCTACCCGCTCCAGTATTCTTGGGCTTCCTTGATGGCTCAGCTGGTAAAGAATCCACCTGCAATGTGGGAGACCTGTGTTCAATCCCTGGGTTGGGAAGATCCCCTGGAGAAGGGAAAGGCTACCCACTCCAGTATTCTGGCCTGGAGAATTCTGTGGACTGTGTCATTATCTAAGAATCCATTGCCAAAACTGAGATTATAAAGATTTATCCTGGTTTTCTTCTAACACTGTCATAGTTTTCACTATTAAGTCTTTGATCCGTTAATTTTTATGTTATCACGTGAACTGAAAGTTAAACCCCATTCTTTTCCATCTGTCAGCACAGTTGTTCCAGCATGATTTATTGAAGAGACTGTTTTTTAAGTCCTGGGACTCTTGTTGAAAGTTAGTTGATGTGTTTTATTTCTGAACTTCCATTTTCTTTTACTTATGTATGGTGGTGGTTTAGTCACTAACATATCTGACTCTTGGAGCCCATGGCCTGTAGCCTGCCAAGCTCCTCTGTCCATGAGATTTCCCAGACAAGAATACTGGAGTAGTTTGCCATTTCCTTCTTCTTATTCCAGTACCATACTGTTTTAACAGTGCTTTGTAGTAAGTTTTAAAATCAGGATGTATAAATTCTCTATTTTGTTCCTTTTTAAGATTCTTTCGATTATTCTGAATCTGTTGTAGTTTGATATGAATTTGGGAATCAACTTAGCAGTTTCTACAAGTCAGCTGGGATTCTGACAGCGTGCACATGTGCATGCGTGGTCACTCAGTCATGTCCTGCTCTTTGTGACCCCATGGACTGTTGCCTGACAGACTCCCCTGTCCCTGGGATTCTCTAGGCAGGAATACTGGAGTACATAGCCACTCCCTTCTCCAGAGGATTGAACCCAGATCTCCTCCATTGCAAGTAGATACCGTCTGAGCCACCAAATTCTGATAGGGATTGCGTCAACTCTGTGGATCAGTTCAGGGAGTACTGCCTTCTTAAGATGAACTCTTCTAATCCATGAACATGGGCTGTTTTTCCGTTTAGTTAAAGACTTTAATAATGTATGTTTTGTGCTTTTTAAGCTTTTTCCTCAGTATTTCATAATTACTGATGCTACTATAAATGGAATTGTTTACTTAATTTCATTTCAGTTGTTCATTGCAAATACACAGAATTTTAATTGATTTTTGTTTACTAACCTTATATCTTACAACCCTGTAGAAGTCTTCTATTAACTCTGATAGTTTTTTGCATATTCCTTTGGATTTTCTATATATAAGATCATGTCATCTGTGAAAATGTACACTTTTAATACAAACTCTTATCAAAATCCCAGAATTACGAGTTCCAGAAATCCAGTCCAGTCTGTTAGGATTATGAATCTCCATTTTCTGTATCTTTCCTCCTTATCTGTCAAATTGTTCCTTTTCAAAGTTAAGCCTCATTTGAGATGTTTTATGATAAGGATGCACAAATCCTACACCCAAAAGCCTTAAAAATCAGATAAAAAGGGCTACTTTACCACACTCTTAGTTCTGATAAAAACAGTATTCAGGTACTGCTATGTTGATGTTAGCATCTCTGACAAACACTTCTATTTATGAGACAAATTCTTGGAAAAAATCATTGGTGCCACTCATATTTTGGGAGAAACAGACACAGAACATTCTTTTTTTTAAAGAATGTTCTTATTGTTACCTGTTTTCAGGCAACTGTTTCAGATGGAAGCAGAACTTGTGGGTGCTTAAATCTCTCTGAGGATAGAAATGATTGACAGTAGTGAACACTGCTCATAATGTATTAATTATGAGGTGGGGTTTATCAACAAGTCCATCTGAATTTTAGTAGCAGCGTTAATTAGTAAGGTAGCACAATTCTTAGTAAAAGACTTCATACAAACCTTGCAAAGTGTTTGTCTTTCTGAGAGAAGTTGCTATGAACTTATTTGTATAGAATGTGGAAGAAAACTCAGAGTTCTATTTGTTTCCCATGTAATAGGAAAAGTCATGAGTTATATATGTTGTCAAGGGAATTTTCTGACCTATGAAAAGGATCTTGATCAGGAGTCATTCCAGGGACAGATAGGGATAGCAGTTCAGTACTGGTAAAGTAGCTGATGTGAACAAGAAACATCTTCAAGATTTAGTTTTTATCAGCTTTATTTTTCTTATAAAATTACCATAAATTTTCATAAAATTGTGGAAGAAAACATAATTCCCTACTGAGAAATAATCAGCATCTTGGTTTATATCCTTCCAGACCTTTTTTCTATGAAACATACACAAGAAATATACTAAGGAGGATGACAACAACAGATATTTCTTAAGACATTAACTATGCCACACATTCTAAGCATTTTATGTGGATAAACTCATTTCTTCCTCACAGTGTCTTATGAAAAAGGCAATATTGTTACCCCTATACAGTTATATTTAAGTGGGACCACACTATATGTAGCATCTCTTTTTAAAATTTAATATATCGTGGATATGTTTGTGCTAAGAAAGATCCATATTGTCCTTTTTTGATATTCCCATATAGTATTTTGCTATACTATATGGAGAATAGTATAGCTATATGGATATATTCATATGTTTAACCATCACCTGTTGATGGACATCTAAGATTATTTTTGCTATTATAGATCTCATTGCATCATTAAACATCGGCCTTTTTGCTGGTTCAATTGTTTTGGGGTGGGGGGATAAATTACCGGAAGTAGCATTCTGTTCAAAGAGCATACACACTTTCAATTTGGATAGCTATTTATAACTTCTGTCCACAAATCTTTTGACTAATTTATAATTCTGCAGAACATTACACGAGCACCCAGTGTAACAATGTTGAGTAGCAGTATTTTTAATAGTACCTAATCTGATAGTGAAAAATCAGTATCATCTTAATTTGCAGTTAGTACTATTGAGGAAGAGTGTTTTTTCATATATTTAATGACACTAAATTACTCTCACTTGACCTTAGCTTATATTTTTAGTGTGTTGGCATTTTTGGTTAATTTTTAAAAACTCTTCAGACTGAGAAAATTAACCCATTATACTCAAGAGAAGATATGTTGAAATATATTTTCCCATTTTGTTGTTTATGGTATGTTTTTGCCACCTTATGGTCTTATTTTTGCTGCCAGATCTATTAGTCTTCTCTTTCTGCCTTGGTGTCATGTTTAGAAAGAAGTATTCATCCCCAAGTTTATGTGACTATTTGCTGTAATTTCTTCTAGTCTTTGTATGGTTTTTAGTATTTAAATATTTAATAGCTTATGCAGTTGTATTTTACATATGGTCTGAAGCAGCTACGTCTAAGTTTATTATTTTCAAATGAATAGAAAGCTCTCCTGAAATCATTCAACGAATAGCCTTTACTCTGGAGAGCTGTCATTGTACCTTTATTTGCAAAAATTGTTAACAAGACCTTTAATGACTTTTTTGTTAAATATTCTGCTTTCCAGTTAAACCAGGATGGAGGTTTTAATGTTACATAAGGAACAGTTTCTCATTTATCTGGCTTACTTGTTTAGCAATAAAATTAGCTAACTTGTGCTGAGCACTTACTCTAAGCCAGTAACCATACTATACTTTTACTTGGATTACATTTAATCCTTACGGCAAAACCTATGATTTTGAAATTAAGGAAGAAGAACAGATAAAGTGCTTAATATTACACAGCTGATTTGTTTCAGTCTTGATTTGAAGTCGTGCTAAGTCACTTCAGTCGTGTTCGACTCTGCTTCCCCATGGACCTAGCTCGCCAGGTTCCTGTCCATGGGATTCTTCGGGCAAGAATACTGGACTGGATTGTCATGACCTCCTCTATGGGATCTTCCCTACCCAGGAATTGAACCTGCATCTCTTATGTCTCCTGCATTGGCAGGCGAGTTCTTTACCACTAACGCCATCTGGGAACCCCTGATTTGAAATCAGGTTTATCTTAATCCAGAGCCCCTATTTTTAACTATTGTACTACCTGCTTTACAGAATACTTGCCAACGAGTAGAGAATTCCATTAACTTCCCCACCCCCCACCAATAAAATTGAAGTACCCACCCAAATGGCCTTCTTGTCAAACAAAATACAATTGAAAAGCGGAGAAACGAAACTCCTTGAATGCCTCTTACCATACTGACCCATTGCTGATTAGCACATTACATGTGATCACTGAAAGGTGTATTTATTTGCGGAAAATTATTTCTAAATATGATACTACAAGATAGCTGTATGGCTATCTTCCAAGGTGCAGGACCACTCCTATCTGGGTGGTTAAGACAGGAGAGCAGAAATGAAGGAAATGAGTATTTGACTATTGCTTTTGAGCCTAACCCATTTCATCTGTACTGCCCCTTTAAGGACAATGCTTGCATATTTTCTATCCTATTCTTATTCTGTCCACTTCTCCACGTTAATGCTCCAATTTTTTTATTTTGATAAGAGACAAGATGATAGAAGGATGAGATCCTATTTTTTTGAAAACGTATCTGGCTTACATACTTTCCCTGCCTACCAGTTCTCTCACCCCTGCTTAGATCAGTGTGCACATCCTCATTCATTCTCTTTTCTCATAGCCTTCCCGACCAAAAGTTGTCAACATCTTGCTGATAAGAGTTTACCTGCAGTGTATTTGCCAAGGAAATAATTGAGTCCAGGGAAAACAGCACAGTACAATGAGCAGGAGCTATGGCCTTGAAGAATCAGACCCAAGTCTTAACATTGTAGCTATGAGCAATACTGAGCATGTCATATATTTGTAAACTGGAAAGCTCTATGCAAATGTATCGTGCTGTTTTCGGGAGTAGGAATTGTGGCTGGAGAATACAAGCAACATATAAATATGTTAGGATGGAATTCTTGCCTAAAAACATTCTTTTAAACACCAGTTGGAGTTGCTAAAAAAACAGGTTCAGAACTGAACTTCTTTAGCTAATAGTGACATTTAGTGATGTAGTGACAAACATCTTTTTTAAACGTAAATATCTAATAGAAGAACATACTTAAAAATGGAAGTAAATAATAAGATACTAAATATTTTGTGTAATTTTAAAGTTTTGCTGCAAAAGATATTTGCAACATATTTTTATTCCAATTATCATTTGTACTTCATTTTCCCTGTTGAAAAACCTCTATTTAATAAAATGTCAAGACTATAGTAGAGAATAACTCTACTAAATTCACGAAGCAATTTGTTTACATTCAAATCCTTGTTTTTTCAGACTATATTTTCAGAATTCATCACTATTGAAATGTTATTTCACGGCAAAGCTTTAGAGGTCTACACTGCTGCCTACCAAAATATACAAAAGATTGATGAAGAAGAAGATTTAGAGGTAGGACTGTGTCTATCTAAGCTCAGTTCTTCTATTGATATGGAAATATTTAAAAGAAACCATTTTAGTGTGGGTAAAAATGTCTTAAATTACACTTTGTGGTTTAGATGTCATTTTATGCAGTTCCAAATAGCTGAACCTTTATGACTTTCTAGTTAACTTTTCTAATTAACCATAGTTAAGTTCGAAGAATTAATATCTAGTAAAACATAGAAACAAAGCCATAATGTGAAATAAGGTATCGTTTTGACTAATGGTATAAGTCACTTATGTGTGTTAAAAACACTCTTTATTGATTTAAGCCAAAATTTGAGTGTTTATGCCACGCACAACACCGAAAGCTTTGCATGGATTTTCTCACTCACCCCTGTAACTCAAGTGCTGTGAGCATTCATTCATTTACAACTAAAGAAGCAGGTGTAGAGGCTTTAGGTAACAACTTGCCCTTGACCACTTAGCTAGTCAGAGAGCAGAATCTGGCTTCTAACTAGTTTTGTGAGACTTAATCTGTAACCTATGAAATGTGTAGATCTGTATATAGGTGGAGGGGAGGTGGTGTCTGTGTGTGGCTGTGTGTGTGTAGGCAGGGGGTGGGTGTGTTTCACTCAGTCGTGTCCAACTCTTTGTGACCCCATGGACTGTAGCCTGCCAGGCTCCAATGTTTGGGATTCTCCAGGCAATACTGGTTCTCCAGGCTTCCTTTGTATTGATAGTTAAATGCAAATATTAACTCTTAAATATTCAAGATGTACTTTGTCCATATATCTCTACAGTAGAAGTGAGAACAGCCATGTATTCTCAAGATACAGCCAAAATTTTTTAATTATATAAGTTAATTCCATAATTTTCAAGGATCCATTTATTTTTTAAGTAATTCTATCTATCGAGATCCCCCAAGGCTTCACTTCCCACTACTCCACTGGTTTCAAGAAACGTGAATTCAGTAAAACCAGACTATACAGCTTGGCCAAAATGAAGTACATGTTTTAGTATATGTTTTCCAATGCCAAAATCTGATCTCACTTTTACCTCAGTAAAGCATACACAATCATATTTCTATTTGTTAATAGAATGGTTTCTATTCCCTACTAAAGCTTTCTTAATTTTCACTTTTTACATCCTATTTTTTTAAAAAATTATCATCAAGCTTTTAACTGTTAATTTATAAAATAGCAAATGTTTATAGTGATTACTTTAACCAGCTACTGACCTGTGCATTTTCACTGTATTATTTTAATCCTACCATGAATTTTAATAAAAGTACTTATGTCCTCATTTCTACGGATGAAAAAACTGAGGCAGTGAGCCTAAGGAACTTTCCAGAGGATCCCATAGCTAGTAAAATAGCTGGAAGCCAAACAGTAGTCTGACTACAGACACTGTTTTTATCCTATCTGTGCTGCCAGAAGCATGGTTCTTGGTGAGTGAGATGAACTATTTCCTGTAAGAAACACTGCATTGAGTGGCAGGTTTAAAATTGATCCCCCACTTTCCCTATAAGGTTAAAGTTCCCATTACAAGTATTTTCATTCTCCACTTTCTAACACCCTTGACTTAATGCAGTTTCAAGTTCCTCAAGCCCTCTGGACCCAAAGATTTTCTTTCTCGTTCCATAGGTCTTAGGTATCTTTTTTTGTCACAGCATTTCCTTTACCACTTCTCTTAACACTATTCTTCATCAGCTAGCTAGGTAGCTTGTAGGAGAGATCCATAAACACTCAAAATCTCAGTGTTGTCTAAATGTGTTTTTGAGTATCAACTTGCCCACTTTTTCCAATGGGGCACTACTGAGCAAGTTAATTTCTTCACACTTCATTGCTTATCTCTAAAATGGAGACACTTATGTACATTCGTCAACTGTTTACTGAGCATCTGTTATATGCCAGACACTGTTCTGAGTGCTGAGGCTTCAGCACTATAGAGTTGGTCCAAGTTGTCAAAAAGCAGAAACTTAAAAAAGGAGTTCAGGCATTAAAAAAAGATGTTTCATAATATGAAGGAAAAAATGAGAGATAACATACTGTTGTGCAAATGAGTGTATGTGATGGAGGATCCTATCTGGAGAATCAAAGAATGATCTCTTAATCAGAAGTTTGAGGGACAGTTTGAGGGATATGTCGAATCCCTGTCTACAATTTCAGACAGAGTACAGATAGTTATACAAAGGTCCTGAGGTATAATGCATTATGATACCGTAACTTGTGGAAAGGAGAGGAAAGCAGTCTGGGGAAGTGTTGTGTGGGATAAGCCAAAGTAAAATTACATCAGCTACTAAGGAGAGGAAGGACCCTTTAAATACAAAGTCTCTTGGAAACAAGTAGAGAAAAGATGCAGAGAGGGACAGAGAAATAATTTCCTATTCTTAGGTAGTAGTCCTTACTACATGAGAATTGCTGATTTATTCAGATAGCAGCTAGTATTTTACATCCAGTTATATCAGAAACCATCTTAACTGATTTGTTCTTCACATTAAAAGTACTATCATATTCCCCTTCAAAAGATCACCTCTGTACATTCAGTTCAGAGCATATTCAGATCTTGAGACTCACTCCTAGAAAAGATCTTGGACCATATATTGGAAAATGCAGTATTGCCAATAAATATTCCTGTAAATATGTTTTTTTGCAATAGATTTAATATTTAACTGGTTTAGACTTTTATCCCAAGGGTGGTATATTATCTTCCATTTCCCACTTTTATCTTTGTTAGAAAATCCAAAGAATGTTGTTTTAACAAAAATGTATTTCTTCCAAATACCAGTGACTTCAGTCATCCACTTTTGATATCATACCAGGATGGCAGGGTCCACGTCTAGCACCAAAATATAATTGGGTCTTCAGTAAAACTGTTAAATAACCTAATTATCAATATGCCTGAATTGCCCTAAAACACAAGTCTTAACCTCTTTTGTTAAGTTTCATCCCTTGATTGCTTTTATATGCTGTACTTCTTTAATGTTTAAAAAAAAGGCAGAAAAAAGAGCAAGCTTTTGTTTGTTGAAGTTTTAGCTAAGGGGAAAATGCACTGTTGGAGAGTCATAATCACATTTGCTTTAAAAAAGCAAAATGACAGCATAAAGAGTTGAGGGGAAAATGAGGGAATATGAAGAAATTCACATTTGATAGACTTGCCTGTTTTACGTTACAAAGTGGTATAAAAGATAAGGAAGCTTAAGAGTGCAGTAATAGTTGGACCTACTTTCAGGAAAAAGAACTGACAAGCAATGGCATTCCAGATGCTACTGAGATTGGAATTTCATAGAATGGCTCCATTTACTCTTCTGTGATATACTGGGACAGCACTGTAGTGAATTTAAACTGTTGAGTTGAGGATAGGCAGAACAGAAAGAATCAAAGGTGTGACTTACTGTCTCACTGGCTTGCATGCTCTTTGAAGGCAGGAACTTTTCACGTTTCACAAGTAAAAGCTCTTAAGTGACTGTTTCAGGACCCATCATTTTACGTGGTTCAGTAGAATTTTCTAGCTTACATCTTTTCAATGTAAAATATTTTTTTAATATTTGTTTTAAATTTACAATAAATTAAATAATGTCCCCAGGGCAGGATTGGGGAGGGGAGTTGCTTAAACAAATTCTGAACTAAAGGGAATGTGACTTTCTAGATTTCCAGTTTAGTTATCTAATGTATAACATTGTTTTATCATTGCAACAGGTTTTCCGACATTCTCTGTATCCGCAAGATTATTCATCCCGTTTAGATATTGTAAGAGCCAATTCGAAGTCACCTCTTCAAAGATCATTGTCTGCTAAGTGTGTATCTGGAACAGGACAGGTGAGCTAGAAACAGTAATTTTAAGGAATGTAAGCTACTGCCTTTTGAATTGTTCAGTATTAAAAATGTTTCCCTTAAATCATAGGATCTTGAATAACCTGCTCTTCCCCTCTTCTATATAAAATGATGTAAAACTGCATTAGGTTCTGCTCTATTATTGATATTTCTTTTATTATCTGAAAGATAATGACTCTCTGAAGCAGAACATTTGGGAGCAGAGGTAGAAGGGACAGGAGAATGCTAATTTACATTTGTTCTGTGCTATAATGTGAAGATCACAGATTGTGAAATCAAGCTGCCTAGGATTTGAATCCCACTAGCATGGCTTACTGGAAATTATACCTAAAAAGGACCTTTCCTGAATGTTATCATAGATCCAGAAGCACGTATCCTTAGGTAAAGCATCAATTTTCTCTTTTCTTCTATATCCAGAAAACCTGAGGTACCTGATATCTAGAGTAGGATAGATAGTAGGCCCTTTTTTCTCAGGGGCCACAGAGAAAATACCAGGTTATGTGGACCACATAGTCTCTGCCCCAACCAAGAGCAGCCACAAATAATACATTAACAAATCAACATGTTGTAATAAAACTTTATTTATAGCAACAAGACAAACTGGGCTTTAGCTTGCCAACTTCTGATTTAGAAAGCTATGATCTTTTGCATATCTAGTCTTCAGAATTTAAAATTGAGCATTCAGTTGTAATGTGACCCAGCACGTTGTTTTATCTTCTAAGCACTTATTTACTGCTTTTAACTTACACTTCTCTCCCCCTAACCAAATTATACTTTTATTATTCCAGTACTAAGTGCCTTGCACATAAATTCCATAAATCTATAGTATATAGTACATAGAGAATTTTGACTATTTAGAGCTAACAGTATCACCTAGGTTAGCCAAGATCTGTGTAACACTTTAGACTACATAATGCCAAGGTTTCTCAACCTCAGCATTGTTAACTTTGAGCCAGATGATTTGGGGCGGAGGGGGCCGGGGTGCGGTGAGGGATCTTGTCCTGTGCATTGTACAGATGCTGAGCAGCATTCCCAGCTTCTACCCACAGTTCAGTAATGCCCTTACCCTCCCCCAGTCGTGACAATCAGGTGTCTCCAGACACTGCAGATGTCCCCTGGGAGGCATAGTCACCCTCTGAAAAGTGCGAAGCAGGATGACCCAAGTGGCAACAATCAGAAATGAAAGCCATGTCATGAATTCAGATTCTCATCTCATTAATTTTAAATCACACTAGGTTCAAAGTTTAATATTTTTGCCTAGTTGAAATATCCTTGTGTTCTGCCATCCCTTTGAGGACTCTCATGTTTTTGTGACCTAAGAATTATTTAACTTAAAATATTTTTAATATTTATAATGTACTTTTCTCTGGAAGTATGTTATCAAAGTACTGATATCCAACTGGAGTTCAAATAGCTAACTTCACACTTTTCTTCAAAAAAATAACATGAATGAAAAAATTTTGTGATTGTTTTTAAACCTTTAAGGACAATTCATAATTTAGAATTTTCATTACTAAAGATTATTATTTATGGACATTTTTCTGATATTTGTTCTATGTACTCTTATCTATCAGGGCATTAAAAAAGATACCAGGCATGTAAAAATATTTTTAAGTCAGTGATTTTTAAAACATGTTAACTTTTAACAGGTATTGACCTGTCGACTAAGAAAGGATCACCAAACAGAAGATGATGATGAAGAGGATGAAGACTTAGATGTTACAGAAGAAGAAAATTAAATTACTTAAGTAAATTTTGCATTTCCATTTTCATCTTAAATGACCTGGAATCCAGAATTACTAAAATTACAAAACATAATACTGGCTTGATACGTTAAACCTCAAAATTAAATCCTATTGGAAATGTAGAAATTATTAAAGGAAATTTATGCCAACCAAAAATGGAAGTTTTAAAAAAATCAGTCATTTCAACATTTCTATCTAGCATCATACTATCTTTTTTATAGGTTCCATTGTTTTTAAAAAACAATGTATTTTGGAAGTATTTCACATACACTAACCTAGTTAAATCACAAAAAGAGATTTAACGATTCCACTTCCTTTAGATTAAGACGCCATGCTTTCAACATCAGAAAAGGGTCCTAGGTAGTCATTCTGATTAAATACAAATTTTATTCCATAAAGCTTTCATCAAAAAGACAAGTGTTCTTTTTCCTTTCTTTTTCACTTTTACTATAACCTAAAGTTTCATTATTCAGTATATAAATTTACTCTTCAACAAGAGTATTACAGTCACTCTCAAATAATAGGGCACCATCAGTGTTTTACAACTATACATAAGCATAAATTTTAGCTTTAAAAAGCTACATTCAGCTTAATTCTGGTTTTAAAACAAAACCACTGTCAAACTAAACCACTATATATGGCACCACAACTTTTGGAAAGCTAGAATTTGGTGGAATGTTTCCCTTAAAGAATATAGCCAATCATAAATCGGTAAAAAATTATATATTTTATCAGCCTACCATATAATCAGTAAGAGTACACAGTCACTCTCTTTCCTGAAAATAGAAAACAATTTAATCAGAGCCTTTCAGTATATCTGATGCTTTTACTTCTTTGGATGGAGAACTGTACTTCTCATTATTTCATAGATCCAAGTCTGGCATATAAAAATCAGGAAATTGATATTATCTGGGATTACCACAAAAAGCAGTTGTTCATAACAGAAAATACTTTTCTAGAATGCTTTTCTGACTTTTGTTATTCATGGTCTGTTCTTAACAAAGCATTGCTTCCTGAAAATAGCCCTAAGTGATATAGTTACTTAATAAAATACTCAAAACATTTTAAAACTGTAAATAAATATCCCAGGTGGTACTAGTGGTAAAGAACCCACCTGCCAATGCAGGAGATCTAAGAGAGGTTGGTTTGATCCCTGAGTTGGGAAGATGTCCTGGAGAAGGGAATGGCAACCCACTCCAGTATTCCTGCCTGGAGAACCCCATGGACAGAGAAGCCTGAAGGGCTACAGTCCACAGCATCACAGAGTCGGACACAACTAAAGTGACTTAGCACACAGCATGCACAAATAATTTACATTCATAAAAAACTGAGGATGTCATTGCATTTTCTGTATTTAATCTTGGTATTGTAACTAGGCAAAAAAAACAAGGTTGTAGTATTTCTCTTGCAGATTATGATCGCAACTCACTTGAGCATCAGTTGCCCTATTTGTAAAATTAAAATAGTGTCTGATATTTAAAGCAATCAAATTATGATATAAAATGTATGCTCTATTTAAAAAAATATTCTAAGAACAAAAGGACTATTACATGTAATACTTTAACTGTATAATTAATTTTTAGGCCAGCAATAGGTTGGCCAACCTGAAAGCGTTGCTGTTTGGTCACTATGTTGTGTCCAGTGTTTGTGACTCATGGACTGTAGCCCACCAGGGCTCTCTGTCCATGGGATTTCCCAGGCAAGAATACTGGAACGGATTGCCATTTCCTTCTCCAAGGAATCTGCGTGGCCCAGGGATCAAACCCATATCTCCTCCATTCACAGGTGCATTCACAGGGGGGGTTCTTTACCACTAAAGCCACAAGGGAAAGTCTTAAAAGGGTTATAAAGTAACTATTTCTACAATTTGTGAGCTGGGACAGAATCAAGGCTATTACATAGATACTTAGGTAACCATATTTTAAAATATAAAAACCTCTTTTTAGCTTCTTTATAAAAAGACAGGCAACCAGTCTGACTAGTTAGTTGGTTATAGGCTTCCATTTGTCTCCAAAATAGATATATTAGGGTTACTGGAACTATAGTTAATTCATATATAAAGATCATGTAGTACCTATTACAGTTCACTAAATATTAGCTAACATTTATGCGGAGATGGAGGTGATAGGGTCACTGCTTAATAGGTGATATATGGACCAAGAGCCAACGCTCATGACAGTATTGTCAGTAAGTGTGTAAGTGTGCACTCCTAAGGAGTCTTACTATCTCTTGGTTATGAGATTAAGCTTACTTTCTAGGCATGATCTATATTTTTCAGATGCCTCAAATCAAAAATGTTTGGCTTTAAGATAATTAAAATGCCACTGGGTATTAAACTTGATAACCAATATGCCACTATAATACCTAATAAATCTAGGAGAGGAAACACAACTGGCTATGAGATAATTATTGAAGCTGGGCAATGGGTTTATGAGGATGTAGTGCACTGTTCTCTTTTATGTGTTTGAAATTGGTGGTGTGTTGGTAAACTGGCTCACTGCGGTGGAAAACACCCTAATATTCTGCACTTACCAGTTTCCATAGTGTAAATACTCCTACCATGGCCCATTTAAGTTACCAACATGTTGCTGAAGGCAAAGTTGTGAACAGATGTGGAGAAATGGCTCCCAAGCAGTAGAAGCCAGTTTTGTGTAGCAAACTTAAAGTTAAAAAATATACTAAACTGAAGATCATGGAGTAGAATTCTTATCAATCCAGTAATTTTACAATCAAAATACAAAGCCTGTGCTTATTGTTAGCCTTTTAATTATCACCACCATTCCACCCTAGCCTAGACTGAGAAGCAGTTCCATATTAAGTTATACTTCACCTTAAGTTTCATCATAGCTTTCATTTATTTATATGTATTTGAGAAGCATTTTTAGGTCTTCCAATACACTTCAGTAAGATTGATCAAATCAACCATACAATCTGAGCACTTAAAAAATCTTTTCTTCCTAGTGTCATTTTCCTAGCTTGTGAGCTTACTAGTTTCAAGTGCCATAGTGATGTGCTTTTTTGAACCAAATTTACCAGTTAATTCATTTTACTGCCAAGTAGGATGTTCAACATAATTAAAAACACAGAAACTTCAGTTGGTTTTTCTTAGACTTCTTTAAATCACTAAAGATGAGTATTGCGGTACTAAATGGCTAAATACTAAAAAGTGTTCTACAATACCCTCCAAAGTACTGTATATAAATTCAAATTTTATTATTTGCTCAGTGTGGGGAAGTATCTATCACAAAATTGAGGGAAATCAACTGTTTTATGTAAATTATAAAAGACCAATCAAAATCAAATCATGTTTGATAAAATGAACAATTTTAAATTAGAAGCCAATATATATTGTCTGTCTCATAAAGAATCCCTGGATATATAGTAACTTCTAGTTACTTTGTCTTTTATTCACAATGTTTGGGCATATTAATTTTATCTTTTTTTTAATGCTATTTTTAAAGCAACAATGGAGGTAAAAAAATATCCTTTACTCTTGAATTATATTTTTAGCATGGTCTTCTTTAGTCGGTAAGTCGTGTCAGACTCTTTTGTGACCCCATGGACATAGCCTGCCAGGTTCCTCTGTCTGTGGCATTTCCCAGGCAAGAATCCTGGAGTAGGTTGCCATTTCCTTCTGGACCCATGGATTGAACCCATGTCTCCTGCACTGGCAGGCGGGTTCTTTACCACTGAGCCACCAAGAAAGCCCAGCATGGTCTTACTAAAATTAAAAACTACCATTTAACAAAGTTGGTAGGCCAAAGTATTAACAGCATGAACTGGAGTGAGTAAGTCTGTCAGGGTTGAAATTGGCTTCATGATTTTTAACTATGACTTTAGGCAAGTTACTTAAACTCCGAATTTATCTCATTTGTGAAATAAATACTTGTAAGCCTCTTAAGGCATATTAAGATGACATTATGCATGTAAAGCACTTAAACTGCCTAGCATATAGAAAGTACCCAATGTTAGCATTATTATTATGGTATGAAAAATCAAATCCAGTATTTGCAAAATCTCTACAGTGTCAAATATCAAAGAAGTAAAAATTTAATCTCACAGAATTCTTGTTATATTTAGTCATTGAATCTCCAGATAAAAAAAGTTTTGAAATTATGAATAAACAACCACAAGTTATATAAATCATAAGTAAATTCTTCCTATAAACACAAACTATGTCCATTTATCAGATTCTTCCCAACAAGAACCTGAAGGTCCCCTTGTACCTATAATTACTTTTTTCTCTTTTAAGTATTGAGTAAATCTTATCAGTCTGGTTGATGAGATGTTGGAATAAACCACAGAACTACACAAAGAACTCATATACTATTATAGAATGTCTGGTCCCTCCTGTCATATTATTTAATATAGCTGTTGAAAACCTTCACAAAAGAAGCTGTAATTCTTTTTTCTATATATACAAATACAAGTTAATTAGTTCATCTATTCAGTTGCAATTTTTTTATTTTTATAAAAACTTTGAAAGTTAATTTCCTAAGCCTTTTACATAAGTAAACTTCAAGTTCACAGTCTGTCAATTTTGAGCTACTTATGATTAAGGGGAGGCTTAACACAGTAATATCTCAGACAAAGAAGAGGGCATTAATTCTGCAGGCAGTTAGCAATAAAAATGCTAACCCTGAACAATCAGTCACTGACCATTTCCTTATACAATTGGAGTAGAAATGTAGACTACAGAATGGAAACAAAAGTAAACATAAAACTTGTCTTCCCCAAACACAGTTTTCTACTTTATACAAGTCTTGACATTTACCCATGACATCAACAAAAATTACTGCACTCAGGGAATTAGTTCTCCCCCGCAACCCAACCCACCCCACCCCCATCAAAAAAAAAAAAGCATATATATTTTTAAGTTAGAAAAAGTGAATGGCAATTTGCAAGCAAAAGAAAACCAGATTCACATTCTACTATTTACATTTCTTCTGTTCACAGGTCAAAATTAAAATGTTTCTTTTCATTAGATAATTAAAAATAAACACTTAAAAATGCATTTTACTGCATCAATACTGTGGGGAGATAATTATCAATTTAGAAATGCTCTCTAGAGCAAAATTAACTTAACCTTGCGGGGGCCAACTGGTCTATCATTCAGGTCTTTAATAGCAGCCATAGCTTCATTGTAGTTTATCATGGCAACAATGGCTTCCCCTGTGGGTAATCCTTGCTCATTATACTGTATTGAAACTGAATCAGGTATGATTCTATAACCATGGAAGAAATCTAAAATCTCATTAACATTAGCTTTAAATGGAAGATTCATTATCTTAATAGGTGTTACTCTACCTGAATTACAATTTAATTTCGGATCAGGCATAAATCTCCCCTCAGGAAAACTTCCCATATTACGCTTTCCAAAATCAAATTTGCCACCTTCTGGGCGACCAAAATTCACAAAAGGACGATGACTTCTAAAACCAGGGGGGCTCCTAAACTCCTCACCAGGAAGTCTAAATCTGTCAGGAACTCTGGAGTCGTCCTCTGGAGCTTCCCTGAGGTCTTCCTCCGGGAGCCGCCTGAAGTCCTCATCAGAAGGGCTTCTAAAATCTTCCTCCTGAGAACTCCTGAAGTCTTCTTCAGAAGGGTGCCTAAAGTCTTCATCCGGAGGGCCCCTGAAATCTTCATCCTGTGGGTGCCTAAAATCTTCCTCTCGGGGGCGCCTGAAATGTTCCTGGGGTGGCCGCCTGAAAAGTTCCTGAGGCGGTCGTCTAAAATGCTCCTGGGATGGCCGCCTGAAGTGCTCCTGCGGTGGCCGCCGGAAATGCTCCTGAGGTGGTCGCCGGAAGTGCTCCGGGGGCAGCCGACGGAAGTGATCTGGGGGCGGCCGTCGGAAGTGCTCTGGGGGCGGCCGCCGGAAGTGTTCCGGGGGTGGCCGTCTGAAGTCCTCGGGAGAACCTCGAAAATCCTCCTCAGGAGACCGCCTGAAGTCCTCCTGGTGGGGTCGCCGGAAGTCCTCCTCAGGAGGGCGCCTGAAATCCTCCTCCGGGGGCCGCCTAAAGTCTTCCTCAGGTTGTCGCCTCCATTCCCCTGGGGGAAGCCGCCTGAAGTCTTCCTCAGGAGGCCGCCTCCAATCCTCCTCAGGTGGCCTCCTTAAGTCTCCCTCTGGGGGGTGCCTCCAGTCCTCCTCCTGGGGTCTCCTGAAGTCTTCCTTGGGAGGTCGCCTGAAATCCTCCTCAGGTGGCCGCCTCCAGTCCTCCTCCCTTGGGTACCGGAAATCCTCCTCCCGAGAGCGCCTGAAGTCCTCCTCAGGAGGCCGCCTGAAGTGTTCCTCCTGAAGGCGCCTGAAGTTTTCCGGGGACCGCCTGAAATCCTCTGGGGAATGCCTAAAGTCTTCTGGAGGGCGTCTTTCAGGTGGTCGGAAATCCCCCTGAGGATGCTTGAAATTGTCCAGTTGCCTCAAGTCCTCTTGCTGATGCCTAAAGTTTTCCGAAGGGCCACCTGAGTATACTGGTGGATCATTTGAGTCAAACGAATGGGAATGATCATCTCTATCACAAGACTGTGAATGGTCATGCATTCTTTCACTAGACATTGAAGAAAAATTTACACCAAACTCCTGCATTTGTGCCTCAGATATGAGCCTTAGCAACACCTCTGTCCCCAAGAATCTCCGTCGGTTTAAACGTTCAGCTTTCACGGCCTGTTCTTCTGATGTGAATTTCACCAACGCTTCTCCTAGACCAACTCCTTTGTCATCATAAAGCAAGCAAATGTCATCCTCAGCAAGAGAAAAGTCAGCAAAGAACTTCTGCACTTCAACTTTTGTAACATCAAATGGGAAATTTCTTATATATATGCACAATTTCTGGCCAGAGTAGCCTTCTTGAGAGTGTTTTTGTGAGACCTGTCCAAGTCTCTCTTTCTCTGTTGATGCTGGTCTTTTCTTTTCATAACATTCAATGAACTTCAGCATCTGTTCCCTAGAAACTGGATCAATATAAACTGGACGATATTGTAAAACAGTCTTATGTAAACCCAGAGCAGTGTTATAGTCTTTCAGAGTCTTGAACATCACAAAGGCATATCTTGTTCTTCTTTCATCTTTATATAAAAACCTAATCTGTTCATTTGTCAGATCAGTATCTCTAAAAAAATTTCTTAAATCTCTTTTGTTAATACTTACAGACAGATTTTTTAAGTGAACATAAAATCCCAGAGGAGAACGGGAACATGTTCTTCTGGGAGATTTTGAATGAGATCGTTTCCGAAAATGTCTATCATTAATTCCTCTTGGTGGTGTATGTTCTTCAGTCCTCATAGAAATGTCACCTTCCTTAATTAAATTACCTCCAAAATCAATCCACTGTTTTTCTGAGCCTTGCATTACTTCAATAAATCTTGAACCCATAAAACTTCTATGACATTTAAGACCTCCTGAAGCATCAATACATGAGGCAAATTTTACTATGGCATCACCATTATTTCGGCCATCATGATGCTTTAAAAAAATTACTCCATCCACACATAAACCAGAGAAAAAGACACGTACATCATCTTCATTTACTAAGTACGGCAAGCCTCGTAGAAACAAGTAAGGATTCTCAGCTGTCAATGGCCGTGTCTTTCTTGGCCTTAAATCACCATGTCCTGTACCGTTAGTATGAAACCCAGCATCTTGATTAATCGGAGAACCATATCCAGAATTACTTCCTTCTTCTTTAATAGCCTCAACAAAATTAGATAAGCTGCCAACCCCTGATGCCCCAGATCCTGGTCTCTCTCTTCCCATGCGGTCAGTTCTTTTCATTTCTATAGTCTTCTGCATTTCTGCTTTACTACTAAGAAAGAGCTCTACAGATGAATCCTTGATAAACCCTCCTGAACGACTTACGGCACGTCTTGCATCTTCATCTGTTGCAAAAATAATAAAAGCCTCCCCAATTTCCCCTCCAATTATATGCACTCCTCCATCAGGAATAGTCAATCCCGTGAAGAAGTGACGGATATCCACAGGCCCCGCAATAAAAGGAAGCCCCAGTAAACGGATGACTACAGCCATGCTGAGCGCAAACCACAGCAATAATGACCTGCAGACAGAAAGGTACACATAATAGCAAGTCTTATTTTTGAAGTACCTAATCCAAAACTAAACTTAATAATTACTGGTCCCTACCTTCTTCAGCATTTATAAATGAAAACAAGATATGCGTTCACAACGATATTGACTGTATCTAATTCTTTAAACAAATGGAATAAATTTTCTCCCAACTAAACATACAAATAAACCAGCTACTTTGAAGAAACATTTCCTATCACCTATCCTATACAGTGTTGAGTAGAAAAAAAGGTCACATCTCTGTACATCTGCCAAGTGCTACTTCACAACAAGACCAAACTATTTTCAGACATATCTGCTAGTGAAACATGAGAGAGAGCTTTGTAGATTAAAGAATTTTACCAACCACAACAAATTTTACATACTTATAAAAGCCATCTATGGACAGTATATAATTTCTGCTCATGATAATAAACTGCCTACCGCTAGTGCATTACTGGCCAGACATAAAGTACAGAAGCCATGCATACCCAGGTGTACTATTCTACTTTTTTTTTTTTTGTCAAGCCTCTGTGAAAAGCCTTAAGCTCTGGATATCTTACCTTTTTATTTCTTGCAGACCTGTTAATTCTGTAAAAGCAACTTAACTGTGGAAAGAAAATGAAATATAATTAATCCTTGGACCCTGTAATTGACCTTAAACAACGCCAGATTAGGATATTCACTTCACAATTACCTATTAAAAGTGAAGCAATATAAAAAGGCACAGCTAAGAGTATTACAAAATGGTTGTCTTTGTTCCAAGGGGAAAATAATCATCTTTTAGCAAAAAGGTAGAAATTCCAAGGAGACCTCTGCAAATTATTTAGAAACAAAAAACCTGAAAACTTAACAACTGGTCCTTAATTGAAAGTGGCCCCAGAAAAAGGTGACAGAAATGTTATATATTCTGATTGGACTATTGGTTACCTGGGAGTATAAATTTATCAAGGCTAAATGAACCTATCCTTAAGTAAGGTCTGTGCATTTGACTGTATGTGAATTTTACAACCAATTTTTAAAAATCTTTTCTACAAGTAAAAATGACAATTTAACACCAAAAATTCCCGACACCCTATCTTCCACTTGAAAAAACCAATATCTAATTCATCATTTCCAACTCTCCTGTAAATCTTTCAAATCATAAGAGCAAATCAAATTAATAAATGATACAATAAATGAAGAAAACCATTTTTAAAGCAATAAATCCAAACCAATGGCTACCATCTGGACACAATTTTAAGTTCTACATAAACACCTCACACTTCCAAACATGGAACCCAATTTCCTGA
>NW_011494274.1:4479061-4481872 GCF_000754665.1 Bison bison bison | reverse complement strand
CCACTAAGACAAATAGTAAAATATCCCTAAAATCTAAAATCTCAATTACTTATACTCAACTATTGCTACTCTGTATCTTAAACTCAAATTTTATTACACTAATAAGTTTACCCCATTTTGAATAACTGTCCTGCCTTCTGGGGAAACCCAAATGACTATACAGAAAGGTAGAAACATAGTAATACATTAATTTGGAATATTTGGGGATATCAGTATTAACTATTGAAAAATCTCAAAATTCCTTACATCAAATACTTTCAGAGATACCCAAACTAAGTATTCTTACCAAATATGTTTTTTAAGACCTGTTAATGATTATAAATTATGTCTTTAATGAACAAATGTTTTAATTCAGTACTTACACTTAAATAACACTCATCCACAAAGTGCTGTCTGAAAACATGGTCTTTGAGGTCTGCAAGGTCTATTTTCCTTTGAAAAAGGTCCACTGACTACTTTTCAAACTACAACAATGATATCAAGAAACTAACTGGCATTTTTTACGCATTTGAATTATCAATGCCAAATTGATATTAAAAGTATTAGTGAGATTTGTTGCTAAGTCGCTTCAGTCGTGTCCAACTCTGTGTGACCCCACAGACACCAGCCCAGCAGGCTCCCCGTCCCTGGGATTCTCCAGGCAAGAACACTGGAGTGGGTTGCCATTTCCTTCTCCAATGCATGAAAGTGAAAAGTGAAAGTGAAGTCGCTCAGTCCTGTCTGACTCCTAGCGACCCCATGGACTGCAGCCTACCAGGCTCCTCTGTCCATGGGATGTTCCAGGCAAGAGTACTGGAGTGGGGTGCCATCACCTTCTCCAATTAGTGAGGTTTACTATATAATATTAATGCATGAAAATGGTGGGGCGGACATAGGACATATAAAAAAATCTTTGTACTTTCCACTCAATATTACTGTGAACATAAAAAATAGTTCTAAAACTTAGTCTATTAGACAGTATCTGCCTGGTACCCCCCAACCACCCCAAAAATGAGTATAAGCTTAACTTCTTCAACAAACCCACACCAACATTTTAATAAAAACTACAAATGGCTTCTGGATGTTCACATTAATATTCCAAGACTCTTTCCTATGCAAAATGACTTAGCTCCTGTTACTTTTAGAAAGTCGTGTAAAACATTTTATCCCTGCTAAACTTTTAAAAATGTGAAACATATCTACAAAAATAGTCGAGAACATTTCACAAAATAATTACCATCAAATTTTAAGAAGTCTTATAATTTATCCTAATTTGAAAACAATATTTTAACTAAGTAGTTTCATGAGTACAAATTCATGAATTCCAATTCAAGAATATAAAAAAAAGTTTCTTCTAATTTGCCACAGAGAAACATAACTATTGCTTAAACTTTTTTGCCCTTGAAACAGAAGGGCAATGTACTATTTATCCCTCTACAGAAATACACTTAGGAGATCACCTGTAAGAAACCAGATATCAAAATGAGCAACTTTCCTGTGGTTTCCACGTGATTTGCCTAAGCAAATACCCCAGAAATTCTATTCTTAGAACGCTACACAAAAAGCAAAAAACCCTACTCTACACTTAAAATATTTCTTACGAATGCAACAAAACCATCGTTATAGCTGTGTTGATTTAAAGACTGAGCTATTAGAACTTCTAACTTATTAAAAAAAAAAAGGGAACTGAATCCTTAAAAGCTCATTTACGGGTAAGTGGCTGAAATTAACAAGCTCATTTTAAATAACTTAGCTGATTTTATCCAAGGACTCATCCCACTTAATCATTATCACAAAAACCCCATGAAATGCTTATTTTCTAATCAAGCCTTAGAGGGAAAAGGGAGGAAAGCTAACTTGAAATGGTATTATCTCCGATCCATTCATCTTAACTAGAGAATAGCAAGTCATTTGCCAGACATGGTGAGAGAGAGATAACTGCTACTTCTTAAAACCTAGTTATGATGAAGTGCATTTAAAATGCAAGAGTGAACCCTGCAGAAAATAATCTACCCCACTCCGTAAGGATTCTTTATGACGATTTGCCTCTTTATCCTTTTATAACGTAGATGATTAAAATCAAAAGCCAAAGGCATGACGACACAGAGCCAAGTCCCCAGTAGAAACTGGAAATGAAGGCGAATCCACACGGCACAGGAATTCCCATTAACATCCATCCTCCTCAAATGGGGATCATCCGAAGGCATTGCTTCTATAGCTCAAAAAGCCTTTGTCCAGACTCCCAGGGGTCAGAGCTTCCTTCTTTTGCTCCAGGCCAAAGTTCCTACGTGGGATCCGATGCTCTTGCCAGACCTTCAGCCAAATCAGCCTTCAAATCAACCTGGACCACCCAACCTCCGTGCCTTTCCGTTACACCGGCTCAAGGGCAAACATTCCACCCCGACTCGCCCAAGGATGAGCTGTCCCTACATCTAAACGCTTGGGCTCCCCTCAAGCCTAAAACTAGCAGGGCCTCCAAGCGCTTTTCCTGCCACCACTGACTACGATGACATAGCAAAGAAAAACAAGTACCTATGGAATCCTTCCAGATCTCCACTCTCTCAAGCCGACTGACAAGGGCACGCACAACACCACATGGAGGCTGCCGGGGAAGTTGGGTGCGTTTAGCAGGGGAAAAGAGGGTGCCCTGACGGCAGAAGCTAAGCTCGCTGCTGGCGCGGCCCCGCCTTTCCCTGTGCTTCGGTCCGGGCCGCCAAGCCCTCCCCACGCCCGACGCCCCTGCGGTAACTGCTTCGCACTAGGGCGATCAAACACACACCGCTGCCGCCGAGTCGGAACCCCAAGGCTGGGGGCGGGGAGCACTCCTCGTCC
>NW_011494274.1:4476731-4478789 GCF_000754665.1 Bison bison bison | reverse complement strand
CTCTTGCGCATGGTCAAAGCCCGCGCTGCGTGGGACTCCACAGTGCCGGCGGAGAGCTTCCGTTAACAGGAGTTTGCGGTCAGCACACGGCTGTGATGGGAAACGTGTGTAACAGCCGAAGTACACTGGACGAACGTTCGTGATTCCCAAGGGCTACGAAAAGAGTCGCAAAAGCAGAGGAAACACTTTTGGATGCTGACCAGCGCCCCATGGGACTTCTGGGCGCGGAGGCCTTTTTGTCCCCTTTTTATTTGGCTTCCCTGGTGGCTCAGACGGTAAAGCGTCTGCCCGCAATGTGGAAGACTCGGGTTCGATCCCTGGGTCGGGAAGATCCCCTGGGGAAAGGAATGCCAACCCACCCCAGTGCTCTTGCCTGGAGAATCCCATGGACAGAGGAGCCTGGCAGGCTACATACGGTCCGTGGGGTCGCAAAGGGTCAGACATGACTGAGCGACTTCCCTTTGTTTCTTATAGGCAAGACTCCAGCCTGCATGATCTCTCACTTCCAAAAGGCAGCCGTCAACATCAACAATTAAGAGTCCTGTCTGACTCTGCAACCCAATGGACTGCAGCCTACCAAGCTCCTCTGTCCATGGGATTCTCCAGGCAAGAGTACTGGAGTGAGTTGCCATTTCCTTCTCCAGAGGATCTTCCCAAGCCAGTGATGGAACCCAGGTCTCCTGCATTGCAGGCAGATTGCTTTCTCCTGCACTGTATAAGGCAGGAACAGTTCCTAATCAAAGGAGGAACAGCAACGAAATCACCACAGGCAGGATTTAAGGACCAGAGAAGCTCACCAAGATTAGGAGACTGGAATATTTTGGCTCGGACCTGTGCCTCCTGCGTCCTTCATTGGCAGGCAGATTCTTTGCCGCTGACCACCAGGGAAGCCCCGCGTCACTCCTGATCATGCACAAAGCTGTTTTCTTGGGGTCTGCTTTCCTCAAAACGGTTCACCACTTTCTGTACAACAACTTTATTTTTTCCAATCAGTCAGCTACTGTAAGTCAGACCGATTTCCTTTTCCCTCGATAAAATTCAACTCCATTCCACATGCCATCTTTACTGATAACTTACACCCTGCTTTCCTATTGTTTGCTGAAAATTTTTTATTTCTGTTAGCTTTAATCACATACCTAAATTAGAATCCTCATCTCTTAAAACCTTCATTTCCTGTGGAAACTAAGAAGTAAGCAATTAATGTCCTCTGCATTAGTATTTTGGAGACTAGGAACAAATACCGTGATAATTTCTAAAAAAAACCAAAATACTTTCAGATTGAGAACATCGCAGGGCAGCACCAAACACATTCATTAATAGTTTTAAATATCTTTAGTTTCTCTGTAAAAGTAAGTCAATGTTCAGTAATTAATGTTTCAGTATCTTATTTGAGAATGACCCAGCTATTCAATAAACTTTCCTCACTTAATTTAATGCAATTCCAGAATTTTAAGTTAGCAAAATTGCAAAGACTATTTTAGAGACTTCTAAAGCATATTCATTCTTAACAGTTTATCTAAACGTTCTAATCTCATTTACATTTTCTATCTCTAAAAGTTTCTTTATATTGAATAAGGTGATGGCACCCCACTCCAGTACTCTTGCCTAGAAAATCCCATGGACAGAGGAGCCTGGTAGGCTGAAGTCCACGGGGTCGTTAAGAGTCTGACATGACTGAGCAACTTCACTTTCACTTTTCACTTTCATGCATTGGAGAAGGAAATGGCAACCCACTCCAGTGTTCTTGCCTGGAGAATCCCAGGAACGAGGGAGCCTGGTGGGCTGCCATCTATGGGGTCACACAGAGTCGGACACAACTGAAGCGACTTAGCAGCAGCAGCAGAGCCACCACCAGCTGATGGGTATCTAACCTAGATAGCATATTCAAAAGCAGAGACATTACTTTGCCAACTAAGGTCCGTCTAGTCAAGGCTATGGTTTTTCCTGTGGTCATGTATGGATGTGAGAGTTGGACTGTGAAGAAGGCTGAGCGCCAAAGAATTGATGCTTTTGAACTGTGGTGTTGGAGAAGACTCTTGAGAGTCCCTTGGACTGCAA
>NW_011494274.1:4474489-4476631 GCF_000754665.1 Bison bison bison | reverse complement strand
GGAGATCCAACCAGTCCATTCTGAAAGAGATCAGCCCTGGGATTTCTTTGGAAGGAATGACGCTAAAGCTGAAACTCCAGTACTTTGGCCACCTGATGCGAAGAGTTGACTCATTGGAAAAGACTCTGATGCTGGGAGGGATTGGGGGCAGGAGGAGAAGGGGACGACAGAGGATGAGATGGCTGGATGGCATCACTGACTCGATGGATGTGAGTCTGAGTGAACTCCTGGAGTTGGTGATGGACAGGGAGGCCTGGCGTGCTGCGATGGGGTCACAAAGAGTCGGACACGACTAAGCAGCTGAACTGAACTGAGCTGATGGGTGTGTCGCTTATTTTGCTGATCTGTTACAAAGAGCATACACTGAGGCTCTAGAACTACTCAACCATCTTGGATCTATTTGCTTCTTGGTCCTTGGGTGATGTCTTTCTTTCAAAAATTGTGCCCTGCCCCCTCCCCTCCTGTTTTATTTCCCACTCTCAGATATTTTACTCCCACATTCTTATGGGAAGCAGAGGGGTGATGGAAACCTCTCCTAGCCATCATTGTGATGTGGAAATGTTGTGACTGCTTCCTTAGCCCTCTTTTGAATCTCCTTAGTAATGAATCCCTTTTTGTAACAGCATCAGAGTACAAAAGTGTATGTAAGTAACAAAAGATATGGTAAACATCTGATAGATAAAGAAACTTTGTTACAGTAACCAGAATTATGAATCATTACATTTAACCTACAAAATAATTCTAGTTAAATATTTCTCTGTAAGAGACCTTTGGGGCACTCGAAAGTATCCCAAAGTTAGCTGGAACTCAAAAGAAATTTAATTACAATTTGATATTTGGGAAGCTTGTCAATAAGTTTTAAAACAGTTGGTCAAGCTAAATCATTTTAAGACAATACTCATTGCTTAGCCAAAGTAACCAGAGATCTCAAAAGCAAATATTAATACAAATACCATAAAGGCAAAGATATTTACATAGTCTGTAGTAAAAAGCAGTGTTTCAACAATACTGGAGGAAAAAACCAAAACTGTTTTACAGAAGAAGCCAATTCTGACTCTATGTTTCTTTGACTTGCTTTTCCTTGCTTTTGTTATTATGATCATACCTAAGGGCCTGCTTCAGAGGACTCTGTCTCTTGCCTGAGGGTAAACTGAAGTGACTTTGTTCAGTTCTCAGATGATCTGACCCTGCCCACCCGTGAATGAAAAGAGATTAACACTTCCGAAGGCTGGTCATTCCCTAGGAGATGTTTTGCTAGACTGAAGACCCTTTCACTTTACTTCCCCACTGCCTCTCCCTCTCTATTCTGTCTTTTGACTTTAGTTCCTCCTGGCTTCTTTCTCTTTCACTCTATGAAAAGAACTTCTCATCCAGACCCCAATAAGATGGTTATTTTGAGGCAATAACCTGCCATCTTCTTGGTCAGCTGGCTCCTTTGTCTTAACCCCTCATCTCTCAAACTTACTGGCCTATCGTGCGGCAAGCAGAGCAAGCTTGAAATCAGTAACAGAATGACAGAACCAGGGATTCAGGGTTGATGGCGTTCTCAAAGGAGAAAAGTTAGAAAAGTAGGCAGCTTCATCATGAGTAGAGGGACCATGGTATCTCACACTTTATCTTTTCCCAGGTGGAAGTGGGGCCAGGCAGGGATAGTGAGATGTCCCATACATCAGGTGACTTGAGAGGGAAATTGGGGAGCATCCTTGTTAGCAGGAAAGATCACTGAAGCCAAGACTGAATGAATGACATGGTGGCTTCAAACCCAGCTGGGATCCTGGCCTTACTGGAAGGAAATGCTACAAGGGCTTATGAGCAGATAAAGAAGACCAGAAAGAGGAAACAGCATTATATTTGGAGTCTCACCCAGTGGAGAGGACATTTTTTAATACTGAGGGCCAATAACCAGAGAAAAATAATCAATTGATGTAAGTTATATAAGAAAAATTTCCTCATAATTTGGCAAGTTTTAAGATAATTATATAATCAGATCAGATCAGTCGCTCAGTCGTGTCCGACTCTTTGCGACCCCATGAATCGCAGCACGCCAGGCCTCCCTGTCCATCAACTCCCGGAGTTCACTGAGACTCACGTCCATCGGGTCAGTGATGCCATCCAGCCATCTCATCCTCTGTCGTCCCCTTC
>NW_011494274.1:4472035-4474228 GCF_000754665.1 Bison bison bison | reverse complement strand
GGGAAGGTGGGGAGAGAGAGAGAGAGAGAGAGAGAGAGGGAGGGAGAGAGAGAGAGAGAGAGAGAGAGAGAGAGGGAGAGAGAGCACGCGCTCATGCACGTGGGGGAGAGAGTCTGAGAGAAAGCGCTTTGGCTCCTCCTTTTATATGTTATTTTCCTCCACCTGGGCCTGCCCTATGCAAATTGGGCTTAGCCAGGAGTGCTGTTTGTTCTGCCTGAAGTCTTCACTCTGGTCCTCGGACCTTCCTTGTCTTTTAGTCACCGCCATTTTGGACTCCTTTTCCCTCTTCTACCTACCTAACACTTGCAAAGAAATCCCAGGGCTGATCTCCTTCAGAATGGACTGGCTGGATCTCCTACCAGTGGTTTGTAATATTAGTAAAATATGTACTGCAGTTTGACTCTAATGCTAAAAAAGATACAGAGACAGAGCAAATGTATAGAAAGACAGAAAGTCAAAAGACAGAGATAAAAACAGGGACTAGGAGAAAGAGAGAAACAAGCTTGAACTTGGTAACAAAACCAGTCTTGTTCCAGCCCATTTTTAACAAAATCCACTTAACCAACTAAACTCAAGCCAGTCTTAGAGAATCCTGATCATGCATAATTCGGTATCTTTTATTCCTTATACCTTCCACTGAAAATATTAAGGAATCCAAGCTTGATCTGCTCACCACACAACAGGCCAATGAATCCGAAAGACAAGGTGTTGAGGCAAGGAAGACACTTTAATTGAGAGTCAGCAGACCGAGAAGATGGCCAGCTAGCACCTCAAAATAACTATTTTATCGGGGTGTGGATGCCAAGTTCTTTTATCAATCAGAGAGAAAGAAGCAATGAGGAAATAAAGACAAAAGGCAGAACAGAGAGGGAGATGCAGTGGGCAACTAAAGTGAAAGGGTCTTTGTTCTACAAAACAACTCCAAGGGAATGGCAAGCCTTCAGAAGGGGTGTGTTAATTTCTTCTATTCACACATGGGCAGGGACAGACTATCTATCCATCAGCTGGACAAAGGCACTTTAGCTTACAGTCAAGCAGAGGGTTAGCATCTTCCAGGCAAGTCACTAAGTATCATTATAATAATAAAAGCAAGTCAAAGGAACAGTTTCCAACATGGAGTCAGAACTGGCTTCCTCCCTACAACAAAAACTCACCTAGAGCCAGACATTCTGGAATATGAAGTCAAGTGGGCCTTAGGAAGCATCACTATGAACAAAGCTAGTGGAGGTGATGGAATTCCAGTTGAACTATTTCAAATCCTAAAAGATGATGCTGTGAAAGTGCTGCACTCAATATGCCAGCAAATTTGGAAAACTGAGCAGTGGCCACAGGGCTAGAAAAGGTCCATTTTCATTCCAAACACAAAGGCAATGTCAAAGAATGTTCAAACTACCGCACAATTGTACTCATCTCACATGCTAGCAAAATAATGCTCAAAATTCCCCAAGCCAGGCTTCAGCAATACATGAACCATGAAATTCCAGATGTTCAAGCTGAATTTAGAAAAGGCAGAGGAACCAGAGATCAAATTGCCAACATCCACTGGATCATCGAACAAGCAAGAGAGTTCCAGACAAACATCTACTTCTGTTTTATTGACTATGTCAAAGCCTTTGACTATGTGGATCACAACAAACTGTGGAAAATTCTGCAAGAGATGGAACTACCAGACCACCTGACCTGCCTCTTGAGAAACCTGTATGCAGGTCAGGAAGCAACAGTTAGAACTGGATATGGAACAACAGACTGGTTCCAAATAGGAAAAGGAATACATCAAGGCTGTATATTGTCACTGCTTATTTAACTTGTATGCAGAGTACATCATGAGAAACGCTGGGCTGGAAGAAGCACCAGCTGGAATCAAGATTGCCGGGAGAACTATCAATAACCTCAGATAAGACACCACACTTATGGCAGAAAGTGAAGAACTAAAGAACCTCTTGATGAAAGAGGAGAGAGAAAAAGCTGGCTTAAAACTCAACATTCAGAAAACTAAAATCATGGCATCTGGTCCGATCACTTCATGGCAAATAGATGGGCAAACAATGGAAACAGTGACAGACTTTATTTTGGGGGGCTTCAAAATCACTGCAGATGGTAACTGCAGCAATGAAATTAAAAGACGCTTGCTCCTTAGAAGAAAACCTATTACAAACCTAGACAGCATATTAAAAAGCAGAGACATTACTTTGC
>NW_011494274.1:4471089-4471935 GCF_000754665.1 Bison bison bison | reverse complement strand
GCAATATGTGAACCGTGAACTTCCTGATGTTCAAGACTGGTTTTAAAAAAAGGACAGAGGAACCAGAGATCAAATTGCCAACATCCACCGGATCATCGAAAAAGCAAGAGAGTTCCAGAAAAACATCTATTTCTGCTTTATAGACTATGCCAAAGCCTTTGACTGTGTGGTTCACAATAAACTGTGGAAAATTCTCTTTGATTTCTTTCACCAGTGTTTTATAGTTTTCTATATATAGGTCTTTAGTTTCTTTAGGTAGATATATTCCTAAGTATTTTATTTTTTCCATTGCAATGGTGAATGGAATTGTTTCCTTAATTTCTCTTTCTGTTTTCTCATTATTAGTGTATAGGAATGCAAGGGATTTCTGTGTGTTGATTTTGTATCCTGCAACTTTACTATAATCGTTGATTAGTTCTAGTAATTTTCTGGTGGAGTCTTTAGGGTTTTCTATGTAAAGGATCATGTCATCTGCAAATAGTGAGAGTTTTACTTCTTCTTTTCCAATTTGGATTCCTTTTATTTCTTTTTCTGCTCTGATTGCTGTGCTCCACTAATAGATGGAGAAATATACCATGTTCGTGGATTGGAAGAATCAATATAGTGAAAATGAATATACTACCCAAAGCAATTTATAGATTCAATGCAATCCCTATCAAGCTACCAACAGTATTCTTCACAGAGCTAGAACAAATAATTTCACAATTTGTATGGAAATACAAAAAACCTCGAATAGCCAAAGCTATCTTGAGAAAGAAGAATGGAACTGGAGGAATCAACCTACCTAACTTCAGGCTCTATTACAAAGCCACAGTTATCAAGACAGTATGGTACTGGCACAAAGAC
>NW_011494274.1:4470182-4470989 GCF_000754665.1 Bison bison bison | reverse complement strand
TAGATAGAGTGCCTGATGAGCTATGGAATGAGGTTCATGACATTGTACAGGAGACAGGGATCAAGACCATCCCCATGGAAAAGAAATGCAAAAAAGCAAAATGGCTGTCTGGGGAGGCCTTACAAATAGCTGTGAAAAGAAGAGAAGCAAAAAGCAAAGGAGAAAAGGAAAGATATAAACATTCCAAAGAATAGCAAGAAGAGATAAGAAAGCCTTCTTCAGCGATCAATGCAAAGAAATAGAGGAAAACAACAGAATGGGAAATACTAGAGATCTCTTCAAGAAGATCAGATATACCAAAGGAACATTTCGTGCAAAGATGGGCTTGATAAAGGACAGAAATGGTATAGACCTAACAGAAGCAGAAGATATTAAGAAGAGATGGCAAGAATACACAGAAGAACTGTACAAAAAAGATCTTCACGACCCAGATAATCAGGATGGTGTGATCACTGACCTAGAGCCAGACATCCTGGAATGTGAAGTCAAGTGGGCCTTAGAAAGCATCACTATGAACAAAGCTAGCGGAGGTGATAGAATTCTAATTGAGCTATTCCAAATCCTGAAAGATGATGTTGTGAAAGTGCTACACTCAATATGTCAGCAAATTTGGAAAACTCAGCAGTGGCCACAGGACTGGAAAAGGTCAGTTATTATTCCAATCCCAAAGAAAGGCAATGCCAAAGAATGCTCAAACTACCACACAATTGCGCTCATCTCACACGCTAGTAAAGTAATGCTCAAAATTCTCCAAGCCAGGCTTCAGCAATATGTGAACCGTGAACTTCCTGTGTTCAAGCTGGTTTT
>NW_011494274.1:4469440-4470082 GCF_000754665.1 Bison bison bison | reverse complement strand
TTGGCCACCTGATGTGAAGAGCTGACTCGTTGGAAAAGACCCTGATGCTGGGAAAGATTGAGGGCAGGATGAGAAGGGGACGACAGAGGATGAGATGGTTGGATGGCATCACCGACTCAAGGGACATGAGTTTGGGTGAACTCCAGGAGTTGGTGATGGACAGGGAGGCCTGGTGTGCTGCGGTCCAAAGAGTCAGACAGGACTGAGCAACTGAACTGACTGCAACAAAAACACATATCTTGCTTTCCTTAAGTTTTGTGGATTTTTTTATGTTGAGATACTTTTCTTGTTGACAAATCTGTAACAGATGGAATAAGGTCTTATTTGACATCTAGAAATCAGATTGATTATATTCTTTGCAGCCAAAGATGGAGAAGCTCTATACAGTCAGCAAAAACAAGACTAGGAGCTGACTGTGGCTCAGACCATGAACTCCTTATTGCCAAATTCAGACTGAAATTGAAGAAAGTAGGGAAAACCACTAGACCATTCAGGTATGACCTAAATCAAATCCCTTATGATTATACAGTGGAAGTGAGAAATAGATATAAGGGCCTAGATCTGTTAGATAGAGTGCCTGATGAGCTATGGAATGAGGTTCATGACATTGTACAGGAGACAGGGATCAAGACCATCCCCATG
>NW_011494274.1:4468158-4468413 GCF_000754665.1 Bison bison bison | reverse complement strand
GGGCAGAAATAGACATTTCTCCAAAGAAGACATACAGACGGCTAACAAACACATGAAAAGATGCTCAACATCACTCATTATCAGAGAAATGCAAATCAAAACCACTATGAGGTACCATTTCACACCAGTCAGAATGTCTGCGATCCAAAATTCTACAAGCAATAAATGCTGGAGAGGGTGTGGAGAAAAAGGGAACCCTCTTACACTGTTGGTGGGAATGCAAACTAGTACAGCCACTATGGAGAACAGTGTGGA
>NW_011494274.1:4467846-4468058 GCF_000754665.1 Bison bison bison | reverse complement strand
ATGTATGAAACGAGTCACCAGTCCAGGTTCAATGCACGATGCTGGATGCTTGGGGCTGGTGCACTGGGATGGCCCAGAGGGAAGGTATGGGGAGGGAGGAGGGAGGAGAGTTCAGGGTGGGGAGCACGGGTATACCTGTGGCGGATTCATTTTGATGTTGGGCAAAACTAATACAATATTGTAAAGTTTAAAAATAAAATAAAATTTAAAAA
>NW_011494274.1:4457228-4467395 GCF_000754665.1 Bison bison bison | reverse complement strand
AAGCTCAACATTCAGAAAATGAAGATCATGGCATCTGGTCCCATCACTTCATGGGAAATAGATGGGGAAACAGTGGAAACAGTGTCAGACTTAATTTTTCTGGCCTCCAAAATCACTACAGATGGTGACTGCAGCCATGAAATCAAAAGACGCTTACTCCTTGGAAGGAAAGTTATGACCAACCTAGATAGCATATTCAAAAGCAGATACATTACTTTGCCAACAAAGGTTTGTCTAGTCAAGGCTATGGTTTTTTCTGTGGTCATGTACGGATGTGAGAGTTGGACTGTGAAGAAGGCTGAGCGCTGAAGAATTGATGCTTTTGAACTGTGGTGTTGGAGAAGACTCTTGAGAGTCCCTTGGACTGCAAGGAGATCCAACCAGTCCATTCTGAAGGAGATCAGCCCTGGGATTTCTTTGGATGGAATGATGCTAAAGATGAAACTCCAGTACTTTGGCCACCTCATGCGAAGAGTTGACTCATTGGAAAAGACTCTGATGCTGGGAGGGATTGGGGGCAAGAGGAGAAGGGGACGACAGAGGATGAGATGGCTGGATGGCATCACTGACTCGATGGACATGAGTCTGAGTGAACTCTGGGAGTTGGTGATGGACAGGGAGGCCTGGCCTGCGGGGGTTCATGGGGTCACAAAGAGTTGGACACGACTGAGCGACTGATCTGATCTGATCTGAAACTTAGGTACAACAGAATTAAACTTAACATAGATAACTCTAAGGACATGTCTATGTTAATCATACCAACAAGCTTCAGCCACCTTCAATAGCAGATATCAATTTAGTACTGAATATTTCCCAGAATATAGGTCCTAATATTTATCTTGGCCAATTTTCTATATATTTAGATTTAATTTCTCAGTGCTTGCTTTCAAGTATCAAAATTCAGAACTTAGAGATACCAAGGAAATATTTAATGAAAACATGAGCAAAATAAAGACAGAAATGGAAAAGACCTAACAGACTCAGTAGAGATTAAGAATGGTAAGAATACACAGAAGAGCAGTACAAAAAATGTCTGTATGACCTGGATAGCCAGGATGGTGTAGTCACTCACCTGGAGCCAGACATCTTACGGTGTGAAGTTAAGTGGGCAAAAAAGTTAACAAAGTTAGTGGAGGTGATGAAATTCCAGCTGAGCTATTTAAAAAACTAAAAGATGATGCTGTTAAAGTGCTGCACTCAATATGCCAGCAAACTGGAAAACTTAGCAGTGGCAATGGGACTGGAAAAAGTCATTTTTTATTCCAATCTCAAAGAAGGCAATGCCAAAGAATATTCCAACTACTGCACAATTGCACTTATTTCACATGGTAGCAAGGTCATGCTCAAAATCCTCCAAGCTAGGCTTCAACAGTATGTAAACTAAGAACTTCCAGATGTACAAGCTAGATTTAGAAAAGTCAGAGGAGCCAGAAGAACCAATCCAGTTACCAACATCCATTGGATCATAGAAAAAGCTAGAGAATTTCAGAAAAACCTGCTTCATTGACCACGCTAAAGCCTTTGACTCTGTGGATCAAAACAAACCGGAAAATGTTTAAGGAGATGGGTGACCACCTTATCTGCCTCCTGAGAAATCTGTATGAGGGTTAAGAAGCACCAGTTAGAAACACACATGGAACAACTGACTGCTTCAAAACTGGAAAAGGAGTATGACGAGGCTGTATATCGTCACCTTGCTTATTTAACTTTGATGCAGAGTGCATTGTGCACAATGCCAGGCTGGATGAAGCACAAGCTGGAATCAAGATTGCTGGGAGAAATATTGACAACCTCAGATATGGAGATGATACCACTGTCAACTAAAAATATATATAACTTGAGATTTGTGAGTTAAGTTTTATTTGGGGTGAAATGAGGACCGCAGCCCAGGAGGCAACACCTCAGATAGCTCTGAGAGATTACTCCAAAGAGGGAGTCAGGGAAGGTCAATATATAAGATTTCAGTGAAGGGGAGCTGAGTGCAATCAAGGGCTTAGTTTACAAAAGTTTTGTCACAAGGAGCTGATCTGGAAGGGATTAAGTGATTTTCTAGATTTGAAGAGGTGCAAACATTGGGATCATGAAATCAGTTCCTAAAAATATCTAAAGACCTGTTCCACCAGATTCCCTGGAGCACAGAGGGCCTCACTCCACCCTGAACTCCTTCAGAGGGTGTTGAAGGTCAACAGCTGCAGCAACACAGGGTTCAGTCTCCACAGAGGCAGATGGCAAATGCCCTTGTTGTTGTCAGTCTTAAAGGAAATCAGCCCTGAATATTCGTTGGAAGGACTGATGCTGAAGTTCCAATACTTTGGCTACCTGAAGCAAAGAGCCAGCTCATTGGAAAAGAACCTGATGCTGGGAAAGATTGAAAGCAGGAGAAGTGGGCAACAGACGATGAGATGGTTGGATGGCATCCCCCAATCAATGGACATGAGTTTGAGCAAACTTCAGGAGATAGTGAAGGACAGGGAAGCCTGGCATGCTGCAGTCCATGCGGTCGCAAAGAGTTGGACATGACTGAGCAACTGAACAACTTTCAAGTCAATTAGAATAGTTCATTTACAAAGTAAATTTTACATAAAGGCCAAACCAGAAATCTCAGTTTTTTATGCTTGAGTTCTAAACGCTTTTTCCTGCTTCCCACTTTTTCCCCAAAGGGCCTGGGCACAAGGGGAGAGGAACTTCAGTCCAATTTCACATCCTGTGCCAGTAAAGGTCTAATTGTTAGTTTTAGACCAATTTTTTGGCTTTGAGTGAGTGTCTGACTCTTTGCGACCTCATGAATTCTAGCCTGCCAGGCTCCTCTGTCCATGGAATTCTCTAGGCCAGAATATTGGAATGGGTAGCCATTCCATTCTCCAGGGGATCTTCCCAACCCAGAGACCTCACTTCTTCAAGGAATCTTCCCAACCCAGGGATCGGACCCAGGTCTCCCACATTGCTGACAGATTTCTCTACTGTCTGAGCCACCAGGGAAGCCTATAGGTTGACCAGTCATTTAAAACTTTTCCAAAAGAGTTCCCAGGTAAGGGGGTGGGTAGAATCTTAGAGGAAGCGCTTCCTATTTTAGCTCAAGCAGTTTGTACCAGATGCCTGCACACTCAAACCAAAGCAACCAAACAAAAGTGAAACCTCACCAGCTGGAAGTCATACTCAAAATAAATGGCAAAGAGATACCCAGAAATCAAAAAGCCAAATGGTAAAAATGCCCCAAGAGGACAGCAAAGAGATGCTCAGAAGTCAAAGCCAAATGGCGTGAATGCCCCAAACATGATTTACCATTCCCTCTAGACCTGTGACCTTGTCCAAGGTGTGCCTTACAAAAGGAGTTCCCCTTCACAGGAAGAACTCCCCCAGTTGAAATCAAAGTTCTCCAGATTGCCACCAAAATTCCCCAGAAGAGGCAAGGTCAAAGAGGTCCTGGTGTACACTCCATGAGACTTACCAAATTGCTGGCAGGTGTGTTGCAATGTACCAAAGGCATGCTTTCTAATCCTCCAAAAGTTAATGTCTTCTCAGAGTAGAAGTCTTCAAAGAAAGGCAAAGAAAGCCTGGGCAGCTGCTAGGGCGACCTCTGCCCTGTTCTCTGCAGCAAACTTGGAGTTCTGTAGCCCAAAAGGAAGAGGGGATGTGATCCCAGCACAGCCCTACAGCAGGGGAACCCTGAGGGCCTAACCTCAGAGAAATCTTCCAACTCTCCTAGAGGAGAGAGGCTGGGGTGGGGAGAGATCCAAAAGTGTCCAATCAAGCTGAGTGGCCCTGCGGGGCCACCTGCCCACGATCAGATCCCGGACGAGTCCACAAATTTGTAGTCAGAATCTTAGCTCTCTGTGCACCAATGCCAAGCAGAAATACAGAGATAGAATTATGGAGGAGATAGAGTGGCTTTGTTACTTTGCCAGGCAAAGGAGGAACACAGTAGGTTAGCTAGTGCCTGGAGTCAGGAACTTCTCCATGGTGAGTAAGAAAAGTTTATATACTCAGGCAGGAGTATGGGATAAGGATCAAGGCAGTAACACTCTTATATTCTTTCCAGTTTCAAAAGGGTGGGGCTGTTGACAAGATTAGGGTGTGTGCAAGTTCCTAGGGGACCTCTCCTCTGTTCTCTGCAGCAAACTTGGAGTTCTATAGCCCAGACAGGGTGTGACCCTGGCACAGCCCTACAGCAGGGGAACCCTGAGGGCCTGACCTCACAGAAATCTTCCAACCTTCCAATTCATGTGTTTGAGTAAGCTCCGGGAGTTGGTGATGGACAGGGAGGCCTGGTGTGCTGCAGTCCATGGGGTCGAAAAGAGTCAGACATGACTGAGCGACTGAACTTAAGTGAACTGAGGGTCCTAGGGGGTCCATCTCCTAATCCTTTTGTTTTAGTTTATGTATTTGGCTATGTCAGGTCTTGTAGCATGTGGGATCTTCATTGCTTCATGTGGGATCTTTCATTGTTTGAACTCAAGTGGAAAAAAACTGAGATTTCTGGATTGGTCTTTATGTAAAAGTTAACTTGTAAATGAACTATTTTAACTGACTTGAAAGTAAGTGCTTATAAATTAAATCTATAGAGAACTGGCCAAGATAAGTTTTAGAACCCATGATCTGGGAAATATTCTGTACTGAACTGATATCTGCTATTGAAGGTGGCTTAGGCTTGTTGGTTTGATTAATATAGACATGTCATTAGAGTATTGAGTGTTAAGTATAGTGTTTCTGTTGAATTTAGATTTGCTAGAGGTTAAATAAGACCTTACTCCATCTGTTACATATTTGTTAACAATAAAGGCAACTCAATGTAAGAAACCAAATTTTTAGGAAAATAATATATGTGTTTTCAGTAGAAAATGCAAGGAATAAAAGATTGAATTATGCTTTATCAGAATTTGTAAGATTGGACTGTTTAGTTAGGTAAATGGATTTTATTAGAAATGGGCAAGAACAAAACTGGTTTTGGTTTCTTCCTCTAGTATTCTTGAGATGTTAACTACGTCTGTATGAGATGAGTTTCTTTGCCTTTAAGGAATTTGTATTAATATTTGCTTTTGAGATCCCTGGTTACTTTGGTTAAGGAATGGGTATTGTTACACAATGACTGATCTTGATCAAGTGTTTTAAAACTTTTTGACAAACTTCCCAAATATCAAATTTTAATTAAAGTTCTTTTGAGTTCCCTCTATCTTTGGGATACTTTAGAGGGCCCCCTAGAATTATTATAGAGCTAGCTCTTTGCATCAGATGGCCAAAGTATTGGAGTTTCAGCTTCAGCATCAGTCCTTCCAATAAATATTCAAGAATGATTTCTTTTAGGATTGACTGGTTCGATTTCCTTGCAGTCCAGGTGACTCTCAAGAGCCTTCTCCAACACCACAGTTTGAAAGCACCTGTTCTTCAGTGCTCAGCCTTCTTTATGGTCCAACTCTCACATCCATACTTGACTATTGGAAAAAACCATAGCTTGGACATTTGTCAGCAAAGTGATGTACTTTTTAATATCCTGGCAAGGTTCATCATAGCTTTCCTTCCAAGGAGCAATCATCTTTTAATTTCATGACTACAGTTACCATTCTTAGTGATTTGGGAGCCCAAGAAAATAAAATCTGTCACTACTTCTTTTTTCAGTTCAGTCGCTCCATCATGTCCAGCTCTTTGCAACCCCATGGACTAAAGCACACCAGGCTTCCCTGTCCATCACCAACTCCCAGAGCTTGCTCAAACTCATGTCCATCGAGTCGGTGATGCCATCCAACCATCTCATCCTCTGTCGTCCCCTTCTCCTCTCGCCTTCAATCTTTCCCAGCATCAGGGTCTTCTCCAGGAGTCAGTTCTTTGCATCAGCTTTCTTTATGGTCCAACTCTCACATTCGTACATGACTATTGGAAAAACCATAGCTTTGACTAGACAGACCTTTGTCAGCAAAGTATTGTCTCTGCTTTTTAATATGCTGTCTAGGTTTGTCATTGCTTTTCTTCCAAGGAGCAAGAGTCTTTTAATTCTACGGCTGCAGTCACCATCTGCAGTGATTTTGGAGCCCAGGAATATAAAGTCTCTGTTCCCAGTGCTTCCTCATCTATTTGCTGGGAAGTGATGGGACCGGATGCCATGATCTTCAAGAGCTGTCTTGTGCCTCAGGCTCCTAAATCAGGTATCCAGAGATTTTTATTCCCTGACAGGCAGCATCGATGCCTCTACTCAGCCTTGCAACAGTTACAGAAGGTGGATATCACCCCTCTGCTTCCCATAGGAATATGGGGGTCAAATATCTTCAGAGGGAAATGAAGCAAGAGAGAGGGGGAGGGCACAAACTTTGAAGAAATGACATAGCCTAAGGACATGACATAGACTGATTAGAAGCAAGTAGGTCCAAAATAGTTTACTAGTCCTTGCTCTTTGTAACAGATCAGCAGATCAGCAAGCTAAGTAACCTACTGCCAGTGAGTGGTGATGTAAAGAAACTTTTAAGGATAAAGTGAGTAATGTGAAGTCACCCAGTTGTGTCCAACTCTTTGTGACCCCATGGACGGTAGCCCACCAGGCTCCTCCATCCATAGAATTTTCCAGGCAAGAGTACTGGAGTGAGTTGCCATTTCCTTCTCCAAGGGATCTTCCCGACCCAGGGATCGAACCTGGGTCTTCTGTGTTGCGGGCAGACACTTTACCATCTGAGCTACCAGGGAATCCCTAAATGCGATAAGAGCTTATAGATAAAATGTTAAGAATACTTATGTTTTGGAAATGTCTGTCTCTCCAGATATTAGTAACTTGAAATTTTAGAGTTGCAAATCAAGTGAAGGAAATTTATTGAAAAGCCAGGTCATTCTCAAAGAAAATAAGATACTGAAACATAAATGACTGTACATTGGCTTCCTCTTACAGAGAAACTATAGATTATTATTAAATAGAATAATTAATGTTTGGTGCCATTCTGAGATGTTCTCAGTCAGAAAGCAAGTTGTTGTGTTTTTTTGTTGTTGTTGTTGTTGTTGTTTTTTAGAAATAATCACTGGTGTTTGCCTACCAATCTACAACATACTAATATAGACGATAGTTCATAATTGCTTACTTCTTAGTTTTCACAAGAATTTAAGGTTTTAAGAGATGAAGATTCTAATTTAAGCATATGATTAAAGCTAACAGAAATAGTAAAAAACATTCAGGATAAAGAAGAGAAACCTTTCTAACATGGGAAGTACAATTAAGCAGCGTATTCCAACAAATTGGACAATTGTTAACCACTATGCATGAGTTTGTGTTCCATGGGTCTCTCCCTTTCCTGGATGCTCCCTAACATCCCTTCAAAGCAGGAGACTGGGAACTGCAGAAATTATGGAAAAGAACAATGTGTAAGCAGAAACTTGAAGAAAAAGGGAAAAGATTCTATGCTCCTCAAGACTGAGTAGTATCAAACAGGTAGGTAGAATAGGGAAAAGGAGTCCAAAATGGCGGTGGTTAACTTTATTTTTCTGGGCTCCAAAATCACATTACTTTGCCAACAAAGGTTCGTCTAGTCAAGGCTATGGTTTTTCCTGTGGTCGTGTATGGATGTGAGAGTCAGACTGTGAAGAAGGCTGAGGGTCGAAGAATTGATGCTTTTGAACTGTGGTGTTGGAGAAGACTCTTGAGAGTCCCTTGGACTGCAAGGAGATCCAACCAGTCCATTCTGAAGGAGATCAGCCCTGGGATTTCTTTGGAAGGAATGATGCTAAAGCTGAAACTCCAGTACTTTGGCCACCTCATGTGAAGAGTTGACTCATTGGAAAAGACTCTGATGCTGGGAGGGATTGGGGGCAGGAGGAGAAGGGGACGACAGAGGATGAGATGGCTGGATGGCTTCACTGACTCAACGGACGTGAGTCTCAGTGAACTCTGGGAGTTGGTGATGAACAGGGAGGCCTGGCGTGCTGCGATTCATGGGGTCGCAGAGTCGGATACAACTGAGCGACTGATGTGATCTGATCTGAAAAGACAAGGAAGGTGAAAGGAAGGTCGGAGGACCAGAGTGAAGACTTCAGGCAGAACAAACAGCACTCCTGGCTAAGCCCAATTTGCATAGGGCAGGCCCAGGTGGAGGAAAAAACATATAAAAGGAGGAGCCTTGCAAATCCTGACTTCCATGCAATTCAACCGACATTTATTGAGCATGGACTGTGTGTCAAGAATCCTGCCACAGTTCCTGAAAGACAAAGCTGAATAAATCATAGTCCTCTTTTCTCAAGAAGCTCTTACTGTAGCAGGAGAGGGAAGCCCACATGGGCAGCCTGTCATCAGGAGGACGTGGAGAGCATAAGACTATCAAGGCCATGGCTCTTGGATGATGCAGATCCAAGTCAAAATCTCAGCTCTGCTGCTTCAAGACTGTGGACAAATTCCTTATTCTTCAGCTTCTCCATTTGTAGAGGAAGCTAATAGTACTGACCATGCAAGGCCATTATGAAATAATGAATGAAATAATCCCTGTACAGCACTTAGAACAGTCCTGCTGCTGCTGCTGCTACGTTGCATAAGTCATGTCCGACTCTGTGTGACTCCATAGACAGTGGCCCACCAGGCTCCCCCGTCCCTGGGGTTCTCCAGGCAAGAACACTGGAGTGGGTTGCCATTTCCTTCTCCAATGCATGAAAGTGAAAAGTGAAAGTGAAGTCGCTCAGTCATGTCCAACTCTCAGCGACCCCATGGACCGCAGCCTACCAGGCTCCTCCATCCATGGGATTTTCCAGGCAAGAGTACTGGAGTGGGGTGCCATGGAGTGGGGTGCCATTGCCTTCTCCGAGAACAGTCCCTAACACACAGTAAACTCTAGTACAGTTGTCCCTCAGTATCCTCAGGGGATTAGTTCCAGGCCCTAATACAGTGATATTAAGTCAAGTCCCTTATATGAAATGGCATAGTATTTGTGTATAACCTATGCACATCCTTCTGTATACTTTAAATCATCTGTTCAGTTCAGTCTCTCAGTTGTGTCTAACTCTTTGCAACCCCAATGGACTGCAGCATGCCAAGCCTCCCTGTCCATCACCAACTTCCGGAGTTTACTCAAACTCATGTCCATTGAGTTGATGATTCCATCCAACCATCTCATCCTCCGTCTTCCCCTTCTCCTCCTGTCCCCAATCCCTCCCAGCATCAGAGTCTTTTCCAATGAGTCAACTCTTCGCATGAGGTGGCCAAAGTACTGGAGTTTCAGCTTTAGCATCAGTCCTTCCAAAGAAATCCCAGGGCTGATCTCCTTCAGAATGGACTGGTTGGATCTCCTTGCAGTCCAAGGGACTCTCAAGAGTCTTCTCCAACACCACAGTTCAAAAGCATCAATTCTTCAGCGCTCAGCCTTCTTCACAGTCCAACTCTCACATCCATACATGACTACTGGAAAAACCATGGCTTTGATTATAGGACATTTGTCAGCAAAGTGATGTCTCTGCTTTTTAATACACTGTCTAGGTTTGTAATAGGTTTTCTTCCAAGGAGCAAGTGTCTTTTATTTTCATGGCTGCAGTCACCATCTGCAGTGTTTTTGGGCCCCCCAAAATAAAGTTTCTCACTGTTTCCATTATTTGCCCATCTATTTGCCATGAAGTGGTGGGACCAAATGCCATGACCTTAGTTTTCTGAATATTGAGTTTTAAGCCAACTTGTTCACTCTCCTCTTTCACTTTCATCAAGAGGCTCTTTAGTTCTTCTTCACTTTCTGCCATAAGGGTGGTATCATCTGCATATCTGAGATTATTGATATTTCTTCCAAATACTTAGTATAGTATGAGTGCTATGCAAATAGTTGCCGTGCATGTGTATCAGTAGCTCAATCATGTCCCACTCTTTGCGGCCCCATGTCACTGTAGCCCACTAGGCTCCTCTGTCCCTGGGATTCTCCAGGCAAGAATATTGGAGTTGCCATTTCCTCCTCCAGGGGATCTTCCCAACCCAGGCATCAAGTCCGAGTCTCCTGCATCTCCTGCCTTGCTGACAGATTCTTTACCGCTGAACCACCAGGGAAGCTAAATAGCTGCCAATATGTGGCAAATTAAAGTTTTGCTTTTGGGAACTTTCTGGAATTTCCCCCCAATTAATTCAGTCTGCAGTTGGTTGAATCAATGGATGTGAAACCCATGGATACAAAGGGCCAACTCTATAACTTACATATCAAGAAGGTAGGCTCAGAAATCAGAATACCACAGTTC
>NW_011494274.1:4445107-4457096 GCF_000754665.1 Bison bison bison | reverse complement strand
ATACCACAGTTCAAAGCCTAAATCCAACACTTGCTAACTGTATCATTTAAGTTGCTAAACCTCTCTAGTTTCTTCACCCATCAAATGAAGACGGCAATAAAAATGGGTAGAGTAGCTGTCTAAATAAAAGCACCAAGAAAAGCACATAACATGAAATCTTACATGTTGCTTTGGTGGCCTGCATGTTCCTTTCCAGTTTGTCCCCTGCTGTAGTTCTCAGAAGCACAACTACACAACCTCTAGGGATCACTGGAGCACTGTTTAGACACTACTGATTCAATGAAGGAAGTGGCTCAGTTGTGTGTGACCGAAGTCAGATCCGAAAGACTTAACAGAATCAATGGATGACGTGTGGTCAATCAGAATTGAGGAGAACCCCTGCATTCTAACTTGGATAAGCTCTTGCCTGATGTAAGTGAGAGTCTTGTCTCCACTGTAGAAATATGGAGGTGACTGAGTTCTAAATAGTCCGTAGATGCTATAGCTTAACTCTGCAAGGAGTCATGCAGAAAGGGTGCTGGATAAAATCTCTGGGTTTTACTGATGAAGCTTCAACCCTGAATCTCACTGTAGAACCTATTTCTAGTAAATAGGCAAAACCATGTGTGAAACAAGATGTCTCCTTCTCCTTAGGCTTCCTTCCCCTGGATTCCATCCAGACCTAAGAATGCGAAACAAAAGGAAGAAACAAGAGGAAGATCTAAGAGTCTATATTGAAATTCCAAAGGGAGGACATAAGGAGAAAACCAAAAAATAAAAGAGAGAGAGAGAATCCAGAAGAACTTTAAATGGAAAAGGCAGTCTCATGGAGCCCCCACTCAGCTGCATAAAATGAATCTTGGGTCTGGAACACTTCCTTATCAACTGCTAAAGAGCTCATACAGACTATGTCTGGTTTATTACCTGTGTGGGAAAATCTTTCTTTGTTTTAATCTCAATGAGTACTCTCATCTCTGCTTAAAACACATGTGTCACATGATACCTGGCCAATCCTAACTGTTATGACGTCCTCTGAGGTGAGGGAACAGGGTTCCTTTCACTGGAGCATGAATGGGTGCAGTGCCTGGCTAATTGCCCTGTGTTGGCAGCTGGGAGAGACCCACTAGCTGTGGGGTACAGATGCCCACTATTAAAGCTGATCTCATTCTGCCTCTTCTCTGTGTAACTAAAATGCTGTCCCATCTAGGGCTTGACTGCATTGTATCTTTTTTTGGAAAGTCCAGTCAATACCGAGATGCAAGGGGCTGAAGTGTTTGGAGATTTCCCCTAGGATTCATCACCAGGGCACCATGCTCTGCTTAACACCATGCCGTGTGGACACCAAAAATTCTATCCCTAAGGACTGTGACCAGAGGCTTGGTGGTCTAGGTCTAACCCACGTCCGTCCTCTGGCCCCTTCCCAGGGATGAAAGGAGAGGAGAGAGCACCGAGCTCCCCTTAGAGTTTGGAAGGTGACAATAAACCAGAGACTGAGGAAAAGAAGCGAGTTTTGATCTATTCTTTTTCAGTTCAACAAACGTGCTTTAAATGCTTATAATGTATGACACGCAATTCCACGAGACATGCATGCATGCATGGTAAGTGCTTCAGTCGTGTCCGACTCTGTGCGACCCTATGGACAGCAGCCCACCAGACTTCTCTGTCCACAGGATTCTCTAGGCAAGAATACTGGAGTGGGTTGCCATTTCCTTCTCCAATTTCATAAGACAATGGTGAACAAAAATGGACATGGTCATTGTTCTTGTGAAGTCTGTAAGTCCAGGAGAAGAGAGACAAACTAATGAAAGAATTACTCAGCTAAATGTAAATTTACAACAGGGATAAGAGTTACGAAAGGGAACTACATGTTCTTCTAAGAGCATTTCATAAGAAGGCCTGGCCTGGTGGTGGAAGGCAGGAAGAGAGGCAGTAGATGAGCTGGAAGAAAAGGATGAGTTAATACGGTAAAGGGAACTCGCTGGGAAGGGGAGAGGAGGAGGGGTGATGCAGGCAGAGAAGTGCACAGGCTCAGTGGCTGCAGAGAACTGAGAGACCAGTGTGCGCAGTGTCCAGGACAATGAGAGGCTGCAGGAAGAAGTCAGGCCCTGCTAGGGGTTGTGGTTCATGGTAAAGACTTTGAGCTTCCCACTGGAAAACCAGTGAACTATTTTCAGTAGAGAGGTGACACCGTTAGAGTTGCATTTCAAAAGATGACTCCCGCTGAGTTCCGGAGAATGGTTTAGACGGTGGCAAGAGTACGTACCTGTAAAGAGAGGTTAACAGGTTATTTTGACTTCCAGTTTAAGGTGACAGTTTGAACTGTATTTACTTTCACTCCTTTCAGAAGTCCTAATAAAACATCAGGAAAGGAAGTTTTACAGGATTTCTGACAAGAATGAAGAAGATAGGGTAGGAGACAGCAGCAATAAAACTTTGCAAGCTGGAAGCAGATGGATAGATTATCATTTCTTTTGTGAATCCAAGAGGAATCTGAATTGACAGTGGAGAAAGCTCAGATATGACCTGATATTCAGCAAATAAGTTCTCAGAGGCTTAAGAGGCTTCAATATCTTCCACTGGGGAAGGAGGTGAAGATAGCTGATTGAACATAATTTGTAAAGCACTGAAGACACACTCTCAAGGCTCTTTGCTACAAGAAACCTGTCTCTCTCTCCAGACTACAGCAGAAGATCGAAGGTTTATTCTCTGGAGAGAGTACGACTAGGGGACAATGAGTATAGATGAGATCAGGGGCTCGATATAGAAAAGAGGATATCGTGTCAATGATGAAATTGAATGATGAAACACTCTATTTCCCCACTAAACCTGGCAGCCAGACATAAATCCTTCAGGGAGGAGATTATTTCTGGAGAATTCGATCAGCACACAGCGGGGAAATTACCAAGTGTGGGGGAAGAGTAAAGATGTTTTCACACATGCAAGTTCTCTAAAATTTACATGCTATGTACCCTCTCAGGAAGCTGCTGAAGTATGTACTTTGCCCAAACAAGGAAGTGGACCAAAAAAGAGAGGATATATATAATCCACTAAATTTGAGATCTCTCTTTTCCTCTTCCAGCCTAATAGATTGTGTATTCTTTTTAGTCTTGGTTTATTCCCTTGAGGAGGAATCACATAACACAGTGGTTAAGAACATGGGATGCCTGAGACACTGAAAGCAAAATAAACTCGTGAGACTAGATAAAACTAAAAAGTCTTCTGCACAACAAAGGGAACCATCAACAAAATAAAATGAAAAGGCAACCTACCAAATGGGAGAAAATATTTGCAAATCATATATCTAATAAGCTTGCTGCTTGAAAGAAAAGCTATGACAAACCTAGGCAGCATATTAAAAAGCAGAGACATTACTTTGCCAACAAAGGTCTGTCTAGTCAAAGCTATGGTTTTTCCAGTAGTCATGTATGGATGTGAGAGTTGGACTATAAAGTAGGCTGAGTGCTGAAGAACTGATGTTTTTGAGCTGTGGTGTTGACTCTTGGGAGTCTTGAGTCTTGAGTCCCTTGGACAGCAAGGACATCAAACCAGTCAATCCTAAAAGAAATCAGACCTGAATATTCATTGGAAGGACTGATGCTGAAGTAGAAGCTCCAATACTTTGGCCATCTGAAGCAAAGAACTGACTCATTAGAAAAGACCTTGATGCTGGGAAAGACTGAAGGCAGGAGGAGAAGGGGATGACAGAGGATGAGATGGTTGGATAGCATCACCGACTAAATGGGCATGAGTTTGAGCAAGCTCCAGGAGATGGTGAAGGACAGGGAAGCCTGGCATGCTGCAGTCCGTGGGGTCTCAGGGTCAGACATGACTGAGCAACTGAACAACAAATATCTAATAAGAGTATCTAAAATATATAAACTACTCATACGATTCAATAGCAAAACCCCCCAAATAATCTGATTTAAAAATGGGTATAAGATCTGAATAGACATTTTCCCAAAGAAGACATACAGGTGGCCAACAGGCACATGAAATGGAGCTCAGCATCACTAATTATTCAGGAAATCCAAGTCAAAATCACAATGGGATAACATCTAATATCTGTGAGAATGGTTATTATCAAAAAGACAAGAAGGAAGCATTAGCCAGCATATAGAGAAAAGAGAACCCTTGTGCACTGTTGGTGGGAATGTAAATTGGTGAGCCGTTATGGCAAGCGGCATGGAGGTTTCTAAAAAACTAAAAATAGAACTGTCATATGATCCAGCAATTCTACTTCTGGGTATTTACCTGAAGAAAATGAAAACACTAGTTCAAAAACATGTATGCACCTCTATGTTCATTGTAGAATTTACAATAGCTAAGATATAAAAAATGACCTAAGCATTCATCAAGAGATGAATGGATAAAGAAATTGGGAGATAGATATATATTTATTTATTCATAATGGAATATCACTCAGCCATCAAAAAGACTGAAATCTTGCCATCTGCAATAACATGAATGGATCTTGAAGGCATTATACTAAATGATAAGTCTGACAGAGAATACCATATAATCATATGATTTCACTTATATGTGGAATCTTAAGAAAAAACAGGGATCATAGATACAAAGAACAAATAGGTGGTTGCCAGAGGCAGGAGGTGAGAAAACTGGGTGAAAGGCTTCAAAAGGTACAAACTTTCAGTTGTAAAATAAGTCATGTGGATATAATATATAGCACTGTGTGTGTGTGAGTCACTCAGTTGTGTCCAACTCTTTGTGACCCCATGGACTGTAGCCCACCAAGCTCCTCTGTCCATGGGATTCTCCAGGTAAGAACACTGGAGTGCACTGCCATTCTCTTCTCCAATAGCATTGTGAACAGAATTAATAATACTGTATTGTACATTCGAAAGTTGCTAAAAGAGTAGATCTTAAAAGTTCTTATCACAAGAGAAAAATTGTACCTTTGTGTGGTGACAGATGTTAACTAAACTTATTATGGTGATCATTTTGTAATACATATAAATATTGAATCCTTATGTTGTACACCTGAAACTAATCTAAGCTATGTGTCAGTTATACCTCAATAAAAATAAATAAATAAAATAAATTTATTTTCCTAAAAAGAGAAAAAGAATATAGATGTCCAGATATTGCCTTGCTCTGTTCCTAAATTTCCTCATTTGTAAATTGGGGATAACAAGACCTGCTTCAAAGGGCTACTAATAAAGATCAAAACCACTGGAGGAGAATGTGGCACAGAGTAACGGTACTGAATATACTTAAAGGAGAATCATAGTCCTGAGGAAGAATTGAGGACTTTTTAATGAAGCAAAAGATCATTAAAGAAGCAAAGAAGACACTTATTCAAATAAGAGAATGATAAACATCATGGTATGGTGGGTGAGATAAAGTCGATCAGTCGTATCCGACTCTTTGCGACCCCGTGGACTATAGCCCTCTAGGCTCCTCTGTCCATGGGATTCACCAGGCAAGAATACTGGAGTGGGTTGCCATTTCCTTCTCCAAAAGAAGCAAAGAAGACACTTATTCAAATAAGAGGACGATAAACATCATGGTATGGTGGGTGAGGTGAAGTCGCTCAGTCGTGTCCGACTCTTTGTGACCCTGTGGACTGTAGCCCACCAAGCTTCTCCGTCATGGGATTTTCCAGGCAAGAGTACTGGAGTGAGTTGCCATTTCCTTCTCCAGGGGATCTTCCTGACCCAGGGATCGAACCTGGGTCTCTTGCATTGCAGACAGAGGCTTTCCTGTCTGAGCCACCAGGGAAGCCCTGGTATGGTACATGACTCAAATGTGAATAGCATTTAAGTAGTAACAGTAGTGTAAAAAGTGATTACTACTCCAACTGAAAATGTAAAATAAATAATATATATATTAGAAAGATGGAGAGGTTCAGAAAACGTGATAAAAAGCAAATCTTCATCTTTCATAGCAGGCAGACAATGGAGAATGCCTACAGCTGAAAAATTAAGTTTAAAATAGGCTGCTGCAGTAATTTAGAGGAGGGGAAGGTTGCACTTAGGGTGGCAGTGATGATAGAGATTAAGAAAAGTAAGATTCCAAAGGATATTTGAACAATAAATTCAAGAGATATTTAGAAGATAAAAACCAAGAAGTCTTGCCAGTGTGCCGATATGGTAAGTTGAAGAAAAGAAAAGCATCAAAAGCTACCCCTAGATTTGTGGCCTTTTTTATAGTTTGATGATTGCCATCAACTGAGATGGAGTACACTTAGAAGAGGGAAGGTTTGGGGGCTGGGGAACGGGGTGGAGATCACGAGCTGCTTTTGGACATCTGGGTTTAAAAATGCTTCATTCCAGCCAAATGGAGTTTTTCAAGAAAACAGTGGAAATACTGAATCAGAGCTCAGAAAAGTTATTTGTCCTGAATTTACATACATATGTGAGTCATCTGCAAAAAGTAGTCATTTAAATCTTGGACATAACTTTCCCCAGGAGGGGAAAATCAAAGAATGAGAGGAGTCAAAAGTCTATGGCTGCGATCCCAGGGATTCCATATCTAATGGCTAGGTAACGGAGTCAGAGAGCAGGAATAACCAGAAAGTTTGTTCTAGGAATAACCTGGAGGAAAACCAGAAGAGTGTTCTATCATGGAAGTCAAGTTCCATTTAGAACATACTGAATGCAAAGCAGCAGTTGTTTATATCTATTTGTTTATAAGTAAGAGTCTGGAGATTGGGAAAGAGTGCAGTACTCACCACACAAGATGCCCCAGCTGAAGGATCTTGACCTAATTCCTCTTTGGACCACAACCTCCACTTTTGCACTTTGAATTTGGTCTTCACATTCTTTGCAATATTTTAATTCATTAATCCTCTCATGGGCTCACTTGCTTTTTCCTTTTGTTTATTAATGCCCAGGAAAGCACAGCCAGGGATTCAGAAGCATGAGTAAAGAGTCAGAGTTAAAAGCATGGGCTCTGGTGTCAATTGCCAGGGTTAGAATCATGATGTGAGTGTGACCCTAGAAAATCACAGATCTTTCTATGCCTTGGTTTTCTCACTGTAAAGTAAAGGTGATGATAATGGTTCCAATTTAGTGTTAAATGAGATATTGCAGTGCCTGGCACATTGAAAGCAAGCGATTAATATCAATTATTTCGATTATTATCCATGGTCCTAACTCCCACCAACATACTAGAAAATTCCTGTAAATGGAATTTCTACTGTAATTTTTTTTTCATTTGGTGAAAAGCCTTTATCTGCCCCAAGTATTTTCGATGTTCCTTTAATGTCACCATCCACCCAGCCACCTAAATCAGGAAACCTGGAAATGATCCTTGTTCCTGTTTCTTTACTTCCTCCATCCAAGCCTAAAATTCTCACAATAATTCCTCCTAAAACAGCTCTTTCATTTATCTTCTCCTGCTTCTTCCTTCTTCCCCTGGCCTTAGACCCTAGATTTCTGCTTTAACCTTCCAAGGCATCTCTACCTCTAGAGGTTTCCATATGCTTTTTCTCTAGGATATTTTCTAAAATGCAAAGCTGATCAACAGTAGAAGACAAATAACAAGCCTTTAAGAACCTTCATTTTTATTTCTTCTTACCTTTCTAGCTTCATCTCCTGCCATTGACCACACACTCCCCACATCTCAGGCAGGCTGACATAATTGTCATCTGCCGGTGTGCCTGCTCACTGGTGCCTCTGGTTCTGCTCTGATGGAGCCGCGACCTGTCCTGTCCTTTGTATCTTCACTGATCTCCCTCCTGCCCAGTAAGGCAGGGGTAATAACATCTGCCAGTTGCACAGTCTCAAAGACAGCATTTGTTTGAAAGTAATTGTTTCTGTGTCTGCTTCTCTACAAGATTATGAAGCCGCTGAGCGAAAGCACCAGGGATAGCTCTTGTCCCCAACAAGTATCTACTCATGTATGTGTACACTCAGTCACTTGGTTGTGTCCAGACTCTATGTGACCCTGTGGACTGTAGCCCACCAGGCTCCTCTGTCCATAGAATTTTTCTAGGCAAATATACTGGAGTTAGTAGCTATTTCCTCCTCCAGGAGATCTTCCTGACTCAGGGATCCGAGAAGTGCTCAACATATGTTTGGAAAATTCTCCACCAAAGAAGAGCTGCCTTCTGACTTCTCACCTCAGGCTCTCTTCCCTCGCGATTCTGCCTCTCTTAACTCTGTTTAAGGATTCAAATACACAATAGTCTTTGGGATACTCAAAATGATTTTCATTTCTGGTTCCAAACTCTTCATCAAGCCCGAGACCATCACACGCATTTTTGTTATACCTCTGTACCTGAGTAGGCAACTTGCTCAACATAATCAAACTACACTCATCTTCTCCGTAAACTATTCATTTTGACGCTAGAACCTTCCTAACCTACCCTCTATCTGCTCCCACTCCTACAGGATTCAGCTTTGTAGGTAAGATCTAGAGTTGCTGCCAACTTTCAACTCTAGATGATTTCCCTTCCAATTGTCTACTCTATCTTTTCAAAGAATTTCTTACTTTTACCTATGTTCTTTACTTAGAAAACTGATCTTACTCAACTTCTCTAATCCTTAGTCCCAGATTTCTGGATGGCTTCACTCACCTTTCTCTTTTCTTCTAGTCTGAGAAAGAATGACTCTCTTCCGATTACGTGATCCTTCTCCCAGTCTTACATCTAAGTCTTTGACCACTTCCCAGAAGCTCAAGAGAGTCAATTATTCCTTCTTTATTTTGAATCTCTCTTCTACTACTCCTTTACTTTCCTCTCCACTTATAGACATATTCTTATCCTAAGAAAAAATTTAAATTGTTTTAGCTCAGTCCCTTCTTTTGCTTTCCTTTCATTGTCAAAATAATCTACATCTGTTGGTTACTCTTAATACTGCTCTGTGACTTACTTCTACCCTTATCACTGTAATAAAGCTGTGCTGTAAAGGATAACTAATGATCCCCTAATTGCCAAATCCAAAGACTTTTTCTCCATCCTCAGCCCCTTGCCTTTCTGTAGCATTTATATTGTTAGGACACACAGCATTGTGATTAAGGAGCCCTGAGAGTTAAACTGCCATAATTTAAAGTTACCTCTGTAGATTGAAATCTTTGTATTTTGGTAAGTTTGAAAAATCTCCTTGTTGCTCCATTAATCTTCTATAAGAAGAGATGAGAATAACGGTATAGGTTTCATAAGGTTGTTGAGTGGATGATAATCTTGGTAAGGCATGTTGCAGTGCCTATCTCATTATAGATGTTCAGTGAGCAATTGCAAGTGTGTTTGAATTCACCCTTTCACTTTAGGGGGGTAAAGTTCTTCCTAAGCTTATTTAAACCATGTTCTTCTTCTCATCCACTTCTATCTATAACTCTTTAACTTCTTAGCTGGGTGATGTTGGGCATGTCTTTAAGCCTGATAAATGGAGATTATTACTTACTCATAAAAGATTGAAATGATGCATGTAAGAAGTGTAACTTTAGCATAACATCTGGCATTCAGAAAACACTGGCTTTCCTGACTAAAGAGACAGAGAAAACATCTCTGATTCAGTAACTTTCCTTCTTGTCTTAAATCTGAATGTTGATTTCTGGCATAAGGCAATCACATGGCAACTAGGAGAGAAAAACCAAGAGAACTGCAGAGATGACCATCTGATATCGTTGAATAAACATCAGCAGCCTCTATGTCAGAATTTTCATGTTTGCTTTTGTTAAGCCATTGTGAACTGGCTTAAACTATGTGATTTGCTATTACTTGCAGTGAAAATATTCCTAATGATACAGTCCCAATTTATGCTTCATGGTTTTAGCTAACAGTCTTTCTGTTATCCTTTTAGGCAGTTCATAAAGATGAACCCAGAGTATCCACAGTTATTTCAAATTTAACTACATCTATTTTGAATACTTCTGCTACAAATAAACTCTCTATTTAGCTCTTTGGGAAAGATGTTTTTTAGGTGAAATGCCCAAAGGTCTTAGACAACCATATTTCCCCTGCCTGTGGTGTAAAATGGTGGTATCATCTTGTTAACTAAAGACAACAGGTTTGTCCTACATATACAATATGCCAGATTTTTTTCTCTAACTATTCCACAAAGAAGCCACTTAGTAGATTGAAAAGATAACAGGTTTTGGAGTAGGACAGATGGAGATAAAGTTTGATTTCACCACTTTCTAAAATGTAACTTTTTCAATCTTCAGTTTCTTTGATTATAAGGTATCCAAAAAAGGGGGGATAATATTCTTGCAAAAGGTTATTATGAAGAGTTAATATTAATGCTGCCAAGTGCCTAGCATAGTGCACAGTGTGGAACACAAATAACCTGCTCTTTTATTGCTTCAATTATATAGTAGACAGTGAGTAAATATCACCACCCTGAAGCCTCTCACAGAGCATTAAAAAAGACGAGTTAAAATTCACCCATAAGAAGCTTTTGTAGATTAATCTCAACTATTCTAACCATACCCTTTCTGAGCTCCTTTTAACATTTGTACAGTCATATGTTTTTCAAAAATTATTTCAGATAAGTAACTTCTACTTCAAATTATAGACTCTAACAACATGTTAATTCTCAAAAACATTTTTTATAATGCCTATTTAAGGAAGAGTTTTCAGAACATACACCTCTTTCTGTCGTAAATATTAGTGACAGAATGAATGTTGGTCTTTTGCAGATGGTCACATGACAAATACTAAGCCTAAATATGGTTAATAAATTTATCTAAATTTCTTAGACATATTTTCCCACAGGTACTGAGAATATTATGTGTGTGTGTGTGTATTCTCCTTAATAGTAATAAGTCATCATTTTCATTACAAAGTTTGTGGTTTTTTGGAAAATCTGAAAGTCATTTCAAGGTATACTGATGAATACGGTGGTTTCAAAATATGTCAGTTTTATTGGGGAGGAAGGACAAAATAAAACAAACAGAATACAACAAAAGCAGAAATGAAATTTAAATATTGAGAAACAGCTTTTTCTTTTTATGACCCAGAAACTGGCTTTGAAGTTAATTCTAAAATTTTGGGGCCCAACAGCCTCTAAGAGTGCCCATTTTGAAAGACATCAATCATGTATGTGCATATTTGACTTAAAAAATAGATTCCTTCTTTATTTACAACTGGACTAAAGATCTCATTTTATAAACATGATATCTATGCTCAAAACAAAGAACATAGAAACACAAAAAAAGGTCTGTCAGGAAAGATCTTTTTTCAGTGAAGTGAAAGTCACTCAGTTGTGTCCCACTCTGCGATCCCGTGGACTGTAGCCCACCAGACTCCTCTGTTCATGGGATTTTCCCAGCAAGAGTACTGGAGTGGGTTTCATTTCCTTCTATAGGGGATCTTCCTGATCCAGGGATTGAACCCCGGTCTCCTACATTGCACGCAGATTCTTTACCATCTAAGCCACCAGGGAAGCCCTCTTTTTCAGTGCTTGAGCCAATTGTCCAACATTCAGTTCAGTTCAGTTCAGTTCAGTCGCTCAGTCATGTCCGACTCTTTGCAACCCCATGAATCACAGCACGCCAGGCCTCCCTGTCCATCACCAGCTCCCAGAGTTCACCCAGACCCATGTCCATCGAGTCAGTGATGCCATCCAGCCATCTCATCCTCTGTCATCCCCTTCTCCTCCTGCCCCCAATCCCTCCCAGCATCAGAGTCTTTTCCAATGAGTCAACTCTTCACATGAGGTGGCCAAAGTACTGGAGTTTCAGCTTTAGCATCATTCCTTCCAAAGAAATCCCAGGGCTGATCTCCTTCAGAATGGACTAGTTGGATCTCCTTGCAGTCCAAGGGACTCTCAAGAGTCTTCTCCAACACCACAGTTCAAAAGCATCAATTCTTCGGCCCTCAGCCTTCTTCACAGTCCAACTCTCACATCCATACATGACCACAGGAAAAACCATAGCCTTGACTAGACAGACCTTTGTTGGCAAAGTAATGTCTCTGCTTTTGAATATGCTATCTAGGTTGGTCATAACTTTCCTTCCAAGGAGTAAGCATCTTCTAATTTCATGGCTGCAATCACCATCTGCAGTGATTTTGGAGCCCAGAAAAATAAAGTCTGACACTGTTTCC
>NW_011494274.1:4390378-4444919 GCF_000754665.1 Bison bison bison | reverse complement strand
TCCAGCGTTTCTCATGATGTACTCTGCATATAAGTTAAATAAACAGGGTGACAATATATAGCCTTGACGTACTCCTTTTCCTATTTGGAACCAGTCTGTTGTTCCATGTCCAGTTCTAACTGTTGCTTCCTGACATGCATACAAATTTCTCAAGAGGCAGATCAGGTGGTCTGGTATTCCCATCTCTTTCAGAATTTTCCACAATTTATTGTGATCCACACAGTCAAAGGCTTTGGCATAGTCAATAAAGCAGAAATAGATGTTTTTCTGGAACTCTCTTGCTTTTTCCATGATCCAGTGGATGTTGGCAATTTGATCTCTGGTTCCTCTGCCTTTTCTAAAACCAGCTTGAACATCAGGAAGTTCACGGTTCACATATTGCTGAAGCCTGGCTTGGAGAATTTTGAGCATTACTTTACTAGCGTGTGAGATGAGTGCAATTGTGTGGTAGTTTGAGCATTCTTTGGCATTGCCTTTACATATTTCAAATCTGTGTTTTTTTCCCCTACTTTTTGGACAAGTTTATCTTGACAAATACATTATTGGGCTGTGTCCTTTAACATGAAAATGACCATAAGTTTTGTTGTAAATATCATTTAACGACTTAATGAAATAAAACTTTTAATTTGTGTGATAAAATCAGATATTTTCTTGGCTGCGGTTACCGATTTCCCGACTTCTGAAATTGATTTCACATCCCGCAAACGGGTCAATTCATAGTCTGAAGTCTGGTCGTGTCTGCCAGGCTACAGGGTTAGCTTGCCTCTAATTGATGCTTTTGAATTTGGGTGTTGGAGAAGACTCTTGCGAGTCCCTTGGACTGCAAGGAGATCCAACCAGTCCATCCTAAAGGAAATCAGTCCTGAATATTCAATGGAAGGGCTGGTGCTGAAGCAGAAGCTCCAATACTTTGGCCACCTGATGTGAAGAACTGACTCATTGGAAAAGATCCTGATGCTGGGAATGATTGAAGGCGGGAGAAGGGGACGACAAAGGATGAGATTGGTTGGATGGCATCACCGACTCAATTGACATGAGTTTGGGTAAACTCCGGGAGTTGGTGATGGACAGGGAGGCCTGGTGTGATGCAGTCCATGGGATGGCAAAGAGTCGGACACGACCGAGCGACAGAACTGAAGTGAACCGATCCCATCCTTTCCCAGATCGCCAGATTCCCGCGGCTTTTCGTAACCTAGCAACCAGGCGAAGCAGGCCGACATTTCCGGAACACCGGGGCGCCGCGATCCAATCAGCTCTGCAGAGTCGCCGCTGAGGCTGACGGGCCGCGGGAGACGGCCTGGCCGCTGGCGTCTGCACCATGGCGACGGGAGGCCGCGGGGCTGTGGTTGCGATGGCCGCTAGGTCCACCCTGTCGTCTGCGAGTGTGACTCTGTTCGTCTTGCTGGTCCTCCCTCGCGTCTCAGAAGCTCAGACCTTCTTTTTCCCTTTCCGGCAGCCGGAGACGTGCGGCCACAACCAGTACTTCGATATCTCGGCGCTCTCCTGTGTGGCGTGTGGCTCCAATCAGAGGCAGGATGCCCGAGGTGAGACGTCTCGGGACGGGCCCTGGCCAAAGGAGCAGTCCCGCCTTGATCCCGGCGTCGCAGAAACATCCCCCGCCCCTGCGGAAAGAATGTTTCAGAAAGGTTAACTGCCAACGCCTGAGAGGAGGGTCTCCTTGGAGGATTGAGGCTTAAACACACGACGAAGGAGGTTGGGGAAACCTTGAGTCAGCCACCCGCGAGGCCTCGTATTGAATTTCTTGGCTCCAGTCCCCTCCTTCTCATCAGGAGGCCTTTAGGGAGGCCCGTGGAAAGCTGACTAAGAAAGCGAAAAGAAGTAATCTTTGGGGTCGCAGAGAGTCGGACACGACTGAGCGACTGAACAACAACCACGACGGTCTGAGGTGCTAAGAGCAGGTGACAGGACCTGTTTGGGAAGGAATGCAAATTAGCGCTTGTAAACTTCGGTAGTTTTTTTTAAAAAATCTTCCCAAATCTTAGAAATATAGAGCTGGAAGGGACCTTAACCATTTATGGTCCAGCCTTCTCAATTTATGGATTAAAAAATGAAAGTCCAGATGAGGTCAAGTCTTCTTTGTCCTGTAAATTGGAGACAGGAAGAACTCCTATATCTCTTTGCCCTCTTTCTCGATCTCTGTATTTCCACTATACAAAATGTCCATAATAGTATAGATTTCCTTAGGACTTAGCCCTTTCATTGCTGAATATTACTAATTCCCTCCAAAGTCTCTTTATATTAAACTTTTTTTTTTCTTGAGATGTTCATCATTGGTCCTAGTTGTCCTTTGAAACTGCTCAGGATAAGACTTTGCCCATATTCTAAAGTCTAGGATGTTTTTAATCTCAATTTGGTCACCCATGGTATTAACTTTCTTCCATCTTGAAATTTGATTTGTCTTTAAGTCATTGTGTAGGACAAGTCAGGCTTCTCAGGTGAGGAAGTAAGAAGAAAGCATTTCCCAGACTCATTCTATAAAATGTAAGGTTCATAGTCATGCACCCTGTTATCATAAGCATTCTACTACATGGATTCCTATTAAGTATCCACTTAATGCCTTCTTAGAGAATGCTGTCCTTACCTAGCCAGCAAGTTGAATATTCACTATCTTATACAGTTTGTTTTAATCTTTCCAGAGGAAAACAGTGATTTATTTGAATCAAGATAACTTTCCTAATAAGATTTTGTGTTGACAGAATTTGAATTCAGTAAGTGTATGTGTATGGTTGGATGAAATAGACATGTAAAATCTCCCATAGCGGTTAGTCAGTAGTTTGGTTATTAGTTTAATATTTATAATTTAATAATTTATTTATGCTTGCACTTAAAATTACAGCAAACACAATACCTACTGTATGCCAGACACATTGTAAGATGTAAATATAACACTTTTTATACGCTAATAATGACTAATTTAGTACTCATATTAACCCCACAAGGTACGTACTGTTCCTAATTGGAAGCCAAGGCAAAGAACAGTTCCTTGTTCAGGGTCACAAAACTAAGCAGCAGAATCAAGATTAGAACCCAGGCAGTACTGACTCCACTGTCTTGCTCTTAGCTGCTGCTTCTCAAGATCTTAAGAGTTATTAAAATTTTCCTATCTTGGAATTTCATTTATCAAGGTAAAAATTGGCTCTTCTTTTTAGGAACTTCATGTGTGTGTCTACCAGGATTTCAGATGATTTCTAATAATGGAGGACCTGATATTACTTGTAAAAAGTGCCCAGAACACATGGTATGGAGTATTTATTTTTTTAGAAAATCTTACTGTAAAAAATAGCAAATATCATTATTTTTTAAACTGTAATTTAATGCTGTACTCATATATTTTCCCACAGATTTTAAAATTACTAAGCCAGCTTTGTTTTTACTAGAGTAAATCTTGGGAAATCAGTGAAATTTTCTATACTTGGAGAAAATAGAAAGGTATTTTTAAAATCTGAAATTAAAAAAAAAAGCCATGATAATTTGTTTATTTCTATTTCATAGAGAAACTACTTTATAAAGGGAAATAGATGAATGAATGATATATAGAGTAAGTTCAGTGTCTTAGACTTACTATGTCAACAGTTTTACGTAATGATTCATGTTCATAATGATAGCTGAGTGATAAGTTCATCAAATGCCAATTTCATCACTAAATTAAATATCTGATGCTGTTTTATTAATCATTTCATTATATCATAATTTTTGGAAAATTAATGTATCAATAGTTACTATATATGATTCTTGATTAACAGAAATGTATCTTCCAATCATTTTGAATAATTAAGAGTCTTAGTGTGGCAGTTCTAACTTTCATAGTAATATTTCTTCTCTTTTTTTCAAAATGCAGTATTACCTCTTCTCATTATTGTATTTAAAAAAATTTAATTTGGGAATTTAGTATTTACCCATTTGTCCTGGTTTATGACTAGTACTTATAGGTTTGATGATCATTTTCATACTTGATGTTTTTAGAAATATTAACCCTAGCTGAATTATGATGAGCAAAACTACTAATATGAAATGGTGCCAAAGCAGACTAATTTTTCAGTGATGTCACTAAGCTTGTGGGGCTTCCCTGATGGCTCAAGTGGTAAAGAATCCACCTACAGTACAGGAGACACAGGAGATGCAGTTTCTGTCCCTGGGTTGGGAGGATCCCCTGGAGTAAGAAATGGAAACCCTCTCCAGTATTGTTGCCTGGAAAATCCCATGGATGGAGGAGCCTGGCGGACTACAGTCCATTGAATCATAAAGAATCAGATATGACGAAGCACGCACACACACGCAACTGCTGCTGCTGCTGCTAAGTCACTTCAGTCGTGTCCGACTCTGTGCGACCCCATAGACGGCAGCCCACCAGGCTCCCCTGTCCCTGGGATTCTCCAGGCAATACTGGAGTGGGTTGCCATTTCCTTCTCCAATGCATGAAAGTGAAAAAGTGAAAGTGAAGTTGCTCAGTTGTGTCCGACTCTTCGCGACCCCATGGACTGCAGCCCACCAGGCTCCTCCGTCCATGGGCTTTTCCAGGCAACAGTACTGGAGTGGGGTGCCATTGCCTTCTCCGACACACACAGCTAAGCTATCATAATTTTTAAATAGTCCTATATGTATAAATGTATTAACAAATACAGTGGCATTTCTTGATATATCCATTCTTTTCAACCAAAACTTAGCATAATTTGTGTCATTGTTTTGTTATTACCATTGTTTTCTATTTATTTTGTTTATATCCATGTTTGTAATAAAATTACTATATTTTTACCCCAGGTTTTTTTCTAAATCATGTAAGTCCAGTTTTGGATGATGTCATATTTTATCAAATCTTTACTAGTACAAATTATTAGTGGATTAAAAAAGATCTCAATTTAAACAACTTTAAGTATGTTTATCTACCATAAGATTCATCTATTTTGGGTCATAACTTAATTGCTAAAAGCTAATTATTTGAATTTTTAAAAATTAGAATAATTATTTTAGAACAGGTAAGGCTAAACTATTAATTACCTATTTGTTGATTCAATACTGTTGAATTTTGTTGCATTTTATCTTGGTAAATTGAAAATAATTTATTAATTATTAAATAAAATAATAAATTAATAAAATAATTAATAAAATAATTTATTACCATTAATCATGGTAATAAAAGCTCATTTGAATTGAAAATCACAAAGAACTATTGCCTTTAGTTCTTAGTAGTTAATAGTAGTCTGTACATAGTTATAATATATAGCTTAATGTTTGAATATAAGCACAAATTGTCTTTCCAGGAAATTTTTATGTAGCTCATATGTATATAATTTATTTACATATTGCCTACAAATTTTACCCTATTATGACTTTTTAAACCCACGTGATCAATTAAGGAGAACATTAATTAAGAAAAGGGAAATAATTTTTTTTTTTTTTTTTAAAATTTAGAAAGGTGTTACTGAAGATGGCTGGAACTGTATTTCTTGCCCTGGTGGTTTAACTGCAGAAGGAAAATGCCACTGTCCCACTGGCCATATTTTAGGTGAGAAGTAGATTCTAGAATGTGTCCTTCTAGACTCTTTTTTTTTTTTTCTGTTTTTAATGTATACATTGTAACCACAGGAAATATAACTGGTATTTTTTATGTAGCTATTTCATAGGCAAAGACTGTTCTCTAGCATACTCTTTTCAGTTAATGGTATGATTAAGATCATACCATTTAGATCTACCTCATTCTTTTTAATCCACTCTGTGGTATTTTATAACTTTTTGCTATTTTAAATATTTAGATTATTTTCTAATTAGTAATGTTTTGATGAATATTCTTATGTACATAGTCAAGTGTCTCTGTAGGTTAGGTATCTAAAAATGAAGTTATAGTATTATAGTGTGTGTGAATTTATAATACATACCACCAAAAGTCCTCTTAAGTTGAGAAACTTACCAGAAGTCTGTGAAAATACTTGTTTCCCCAAAGCCAGTGTAACAGGAGTATGCAGGTAAGAGGAAAGAAATTTTTTAAGGAAACTATATTAATTTATTATGATGATTTAGAAATTTCTGTATTATTATTTTTTTTAATGTGGGAATGGGGAAGCCTTCACTTTTCAATACTTTATGTAAGGAGTTGACATATGTTTTGTTCTAACAAGGTGTTTTGAGAATTGGAATAATTACAAGTGGGTTTTACTAAGTGTATAGAAGCTTATATATTGATTATGAATTACATCTTATTGTTTCTAAATTGTTTAGTGGAAAGAAATGTTAATGGAACATTGTTGTCTCAAGCAACTTGTGAGCTCTGTGATGAAAGTGAAGACTCTTTTACAGTAGCAAATGCTTTAGGAAACAGGTAAGCAGTATGCTGGGTGCTGTCTTCATTAATATTTATGTAGAATTTGTGTCTTTTGTATCATATTCCTTAGGCTAGAAGTAGGCATTAACAGGTAAAGAAGCTGAGGTCCAAGAATGAGACAGAACAGGATTTAAATGGGCTTCCTTGGTGGCTTAGCTGGTTGAGAATCTGCCTGCATTGTGGGGACCTGGGTTCAATCCCTGGGTTGGAATGATCCCCTGGTGAAGGGAAAGGCCACCCACTCCAGTATTCTGGCCTGGAGAATTCCATGGATTATACAGTCCGTGGGGTCGCAAAGAAGATTTAAATCTTGTTTCTGTCTCTTGCTGGTTGTTTGACCTTTGTTTGTTAAGCCAGTGTTCTTATCTTCAGAAACAGGACATACCATCCACTTCATAGGCTGTTACCACAGCTCAGAAACATACTTTACATACCTAAAGTTTTTAGCTAAGTAGTATAGAGTAAGTGCTCAGTAAAAGGTAGCTATTTTTAGCTATTTTTGTTTTATTATTGATGTTATATAATTTGTACATAATCTATAATATATTGTGAAGTGAAGTCGCTCAGTCGTGTCCGACTGTTTGTGACCCCATGAACTGTAGCCTACCAGGCTCCTCAGTTCATGGTATTTTCCAGGCAAGAGTACTGGAGTGGGTTGCCATTTCCTTCTCCAATAATATATAGTATATAATAATAAATTTTATTTGCAATCTACTTAGTATTTTCTAGGTACTATATTTATATATATTATTGATTTTATTTATACCTTGCCTTATAATACAGAGTATACTTTTCATAAGTTTACTTTATTGCAAGTAATTGCTTAGTTGAATGAATCTATTCTAATCTATTAAGTTAGAAAGACAAGCTCTCAATTAAATTAGAGCTAATTCATTAACATTTTAAAAATAATTTTTGTTGTATTGACAGGTGTGTCCGATGTGAACCAGCGTTCATTAATACCAGCAAGTCCTGTGCATGTTCAGAACCTAACATTTTAGTAAGGCTAATTACATTGATAATGTATATATTTTAAAATTGAATTGCTGATATTCTTACATAAACTTTTTTTTTTTTCTTATTTATTTATGAAGACAGGGGGATTGTGTTTGAGCAGCACAGGGAATTTTCCTCTACGTATGATTTCAACTGCACGTTATGGAGAGCTTGTGAGTATGCTTCAGTTTTTTTGTTCTACTAGTTAAGGATATTTCTGCTTTTCTTCCTTTGGTAATTCATTTGGGACTAAAATGAGCTTCAGTTCATTGTTTCCCAAATTGTCATAGGTTTGGCCATTAGAAGCCCTTCGAATTTGTTCCTATGTCTTTTGGACATAACTGTATCTTTATTGGAGCATTTCCTGTCTGGCACCACAAGATTTCCAGGCTCATCTTATACTTTTCCTGCTTCGGTCCTGGAAACAGCTATTTCTCTAAAAAGCTCTTAAGGATAATATTTAGAAACAAAGATTACCATGCTTAGTATGCCCTAATTAGCAGACGTAGCTAGAAGATATCTACACACATGTATAAACGTGTGTGTGAGTGTGTGCTCAGTTGCTCAGTCGTGTCTGACTCTTTGAGACCCCATGGGCTTAAGCCCACCAGGTTCCTCTGTTCGTGGAATTTTCCAAGCAAGAATACTGGATTGGGTTGCCATTTCTTACTCCAGGGGATCTTCCTGACCCAGGAATTGAACCCACTGCTCTTGTGTCTGCCACATTGGCAGGCGGATTCTTTACCACTGTACCACCTGGGAAGGGCATGCGTATACATACTCAGATCTATAACTATTTCTGTGTTTATCTTATTGTTTTATGTAATTTCTAAGAGAAATAGCCAATCCTCTATAGTAATATATCAGACAGTCAATAAAGAATTTCCAAATATTTGAGTCAGTGTCTTCACATTCCCTTTCCCCAAAGACAATGAGCTTACATCTTGGTTTGCCTTCCCAGCTTTAATTTTGAAAAATTTTTATTGTAGAAAAGTTAAAAAAAAAAACAATGACTGTGCATGTATCTTTTACTAGTTTAACCAATTATTAATGTTTTGCCAAATTTGCTTTCTCTCTGTGTATATAAACATGCATACAAACACATACATTCATATTTTTTTCTGAACCACTTGAAAATAAGTTGTAGCTGTGTAACATTTTACTCCTAAATATTTTGTAGCTCCTAAGGAAAATGGCATTTTTCTGGTATCACACCTAAAAAGATTAATAGAATTATTTGATATACTGTTCATATCCAAATATGCCTACTTGTTTCAATCAAGTCTTTTATCCCTGCCCACTTTTTTTTGGCAAAGGGACCCAGGATCAGCAAAAGATCCCACATTGAAATTAAATCTCTTTGGTCTCCTTTAATTTAGAACAGAGATCTTTATCCTCTTTTGCTTTTTGGATTCTTTTTTTTTTTCTTTTTTTCTTCTTTTATGGTCATTGACTCTTGCAGAGTCAAGGCCAGCTTTCTTGTAGAGCATCCCAGAGTCTGCATTTTTCTCATTTTTTTCTTATGATTAGACTCTGTGAAACATCTTTTTGGGAAAATCTGACATCGGTGCTGTGTATAGCCCATTGTATCATAACATGGAGCACATAAGGTCAGGATATCCAGTTACTGGTGATGCTAAATTTGACTGGCTGGGCATGGTGCTGTCTGCCATTCCTCCCCCTTGTAAAGGTGCTGTGACTAATAAGTTAGTCTGAGATTTTACTGTGAGACTATATACATATCCTTTTTAGCAGTCATTGATGAACCTTATCTGAATCAGTTATTAAATTGGTTATATCAAGATGGTTTCACAATTTTATTGTTCCTTTTTATATTTTTAAGTTAGCAATCCTCTATAGAGTGCTTTCTTTTCTCTCTGTGCTTTTTTCTCTCTTTAGCTTTACTGCAAACCCCTGGTATCATGAGTATGTTATGAACTGTCACTGTTATTCTTCTTTTTAAAGCTCAGTTCGGTTCAGTTCAGTTGCTCAGTCGTGGCCGACTCTTTGCGACCCCATGGACTGCAGCACGCCAGGCTTCCCTGTCCATCACCAACTCCCAGAGCTTGTTCAAATTCATGTCCATTGAGTCGGTGATGCCATCCAACCATCTCATCCTCTGTCGTCCCCTTCTCCTGCCTTCAATCTTTCTCAGCATCAGGGTCTTTTCCAATGAGTCAGTTCTTTGCATCAGGTGGCCAAAGTATTGGAGCTTGCACTTCAGCATCAGCCCTTCCAATGAATATTTGGGACTGATTTCCTTTAGGATTGATTGGTTTGATGTCCTTGCGGTCCAAGGGACTATCAAGAGTCTTCTCCAACACCACAGCTCAAAAGCATCAATTCTTCGGCACTCAGCTTTCCTTATAGTCCAACTCTCACATTCATACATGACTACTGGAAAAACCATAGCTTTGAGTAGATGTCCTTTGTCGGCAAAGTAATGCGCTGTCTAGGTTGGTCATAGCATTTCTTCCAAGGAGCAAGTGTCTTAATTTCATGGCTGTAGTCATCATCCACAGTGATTTTGGAGCCCACAAATTAAAGTCTGTCACTTCATTTTTATTTCCTTTTATTTCCAACAATTCCATTGTTTCCCCATCTATTTGCCATGAAGAGATAGGACCGGATACCATGATCTTCGTTTTCTGAATGTTGAATTTTAAGCCAACTTCTTCACTGTCTTTGACTTTCATCAAGAGGCTCTTTAGTGCTTTGCTTTATTACATAAGGGTGGTGTCATCTGCATATTTGAGGTTATTAATATTTCTCCTGGCAATATTGATTCCAGCTTGTGCTTCCTCCAGCCCAGCGTTTCTCATGATGTACTCCACATAGAAGTTAAATAAGCAGGGTGACAATATACAGCCTTGACGTACTCCTTTTCCTATTTGGAACCAGTCTGTTGTTCCATGTCTGGTTCTAACTGTTGCTTCTTGACCTGCATACCGATTTCTCAGGAGGCAGGTCAGGTGGTCTGGTAGTCCCATCTCTTCAAAAATTTTTCACAGTTTGTTGTGATCTACACAGTCAAAGTTTCTTGCTTTTTCAGTGATCCCGTGGATATTGGCAATTTGATCTCTAGTTCGTCTGCCTTTTCTAAATCCAGCTTGAACATCTGGAAGTTCATGGCTCATGTACTGTTGAACCCTGGCTTGGAGAATTTTTGAGTATTACTTTGCTAGCCTGTGAGATGAGTGCATTTGTGTGGTAGTTTGAGCATTCTTTGGCATTGCCTTTCCTTGGGATTGGAATGAAAACTGACCTTTTCCAGTCCTGTGGCCACTGCTGAGCTTTCCAGATTTGCTCAGCAGTGGCCAAATTTTCAAAGCTCAAATTGTCCCAAATTTGGACTTCCCTTTGGTATAGCTTCTGTGTTATTTTAACATGTCTCCTTCAATCTTCAGGCACTACCTTGGTTTCTCTATACCATGTTCCAGGCCCAACCAATAATTATAATTTTAAATTGTCACATAATACTCTAGTTTATGCATTGAAATTCATGTAATTGTATGTCTATTGAATATTTAGATTTTTTGTTAATAATATTGCTGTCAACCATTTTATGCACATAGATGTGTTTTTCCTTTTGGAGAGATTATTGACTTAAGGCACATGTCCTAAGTGTTTTTAAATTCCTGGGTTAAAGTATGTGGATATTGTTTCATAAAGAATCACGCAGCTTTGTCCCTGGCATTTGTCTGTGGCTTCATTTTGCATTGGCCAGTACTGTTGTCGATACTTTCCATTTTTACTAGGTTTCTTGTGTGTGTTAGCCAACGTTCTACACATATGTTTTTTTCTTACAAAATGAGAATTTTTGCTTATTGAAGAGATGAAAATAGTGACTCATAATAATTTTATTTTAGATTTCTTGGACAGTTATGGTGCCATATTTCATATAATTTGGTTTTATCACCTTTGTCCATGTTCAGAGAATTTACTACAGATGGTGTTTCTCTGTGTCTCGTTTTTTAGCAGGATATGCAGATGAGCTTTACAGCAGTGGTTCTTAACTAGAGGGAGACCTGTATCTGCAGTTTTCAGAGGACATGCGTGCCTTGGTCTCATTCTAGAGATTCTGATTCATTTGGTTTAGAATGAAGCCAGGCATTTTCTGTTTTCAGGAAATTACACAGTTGATTCTGATATTCATCATTGTTTGAGAATCACCACTGTGGAGATTTTAAATGTTAATTTCTCTGTGTATCCCCAATCTCCTGTTGCTTAGAAATCATTCACAAATATTTCTATTACTTGCAATTTAATACAGTGTAATATAATCCTAAATCACCAAATATTAACCAAATCTAAGTCAAGATCTAATTTTTCTTTTATTCTTTTGTACTTTGATTTTCATTTTAGTGAAATGGGCATAATAGTTGTTATTATTATTATTATAAACATACTTTATTTCCTTGTATCTTTTGTCTGAGCGATGTGATTTTGTAATTCAGTCCTACTTGTAATTACTGATATTGGTTGGAATTAATTCTTTTATTCTTATTAGAGTCTATTTTTCTGATAACGCTGGGAAAGTAATATTAGTTACTTCCCACTCAGCAGTGTGCACAGTAATGTCTTCCTAAGTGTGTAGGGTTAAGGAATTTCTATTTAAACGTAAAACTAAAATTCATCTTTTTGTTTATAGGGCATATCTTTCACTTCAGAATGGTTTGCAAAGTATTTGCAGTCATCAGCAGCTGCTTGTTGGGTATGTTTGAATTTCTAGAAAGTAGTTTTTATTTCATTTCAAAGAAACTGTGGTACCATTTTTTTTTTCCCCAGTTAATAAAACTTTTCTAAGTAGATATATCTCCTTGGTCATATTCTATTAAAACCCTTTCTAAGTGGACTGAAAGAGACTAATAAAGAATATGTTATTCATTTCACACTTATTACTCATAAATTAAATATATCCAAACTTACTAAGCTGAAATTGAATGTTAGGGGAAACTGATTCGTACTATCATTTAGTGAATGTTTGTTGATGACTTACTGTATGCCATGCCCTGTTCTGAAACCTTTTAAGTTATCTATTTTAGGAAAAGACAGAGAAAAATCCTGTGTGGAATTGTAAGTAATTGTCAGGTGATGCCAAGTGCTATAAAGACAAACAAATCGGGATAAAGAACATAGAGAGTAGAAGGTGGTCCTAACTTATGGAGGGTGGTCAGGACAGGCATCTCTGAGAGTATGATATTTGAGCAAAGACTTGGAAGTGGAAGTGAGCCATGAAAATACCTAGGGGAAGAGAATTCTAAGCAGAGACCACAGCAAGTGCAGAGGTCCCAAAGCAGGGGTTCTCTGGCATGTTCACGCTAAAGAAACAGGAGGGAGACCTGAGTGGCCAGAGCAGTGAGCAGGGAAGGCGGAGAAATGAGTTGAAGGATGAAGGGAGTGACTATGAGACCTAGAGTTTCCTGGAAGGGATGTAGAGGATTTCGTGCAAAGGTAGACAGTGGTTGGCCTCAGGTTTTGAAAAAGATCATTCTAACATGGAAAGTAGGCTTTGTTAGGGCAAAGACAAGCAGGGGGACCAATTAGGAGGTGATTAGAGTAATCCAAGTGAGAGAAAATGGACCTTTGGACAAGGGTGGTTCCATGGAAATGAAAGAAGTGTTAAGCTTCTGGATATATACGTTTAAAATTGAGCCAACAAGATTTAGTCATGAGTTGAATATGAGAAGGGAGAGAAAGATTACTGTGATGATGTTTTATTTGAATAACTGTAAAAATGAAGTGGTCTTTTCTTTAAAGAGAAAATTGAGAAAGAAGTTTGAGGGTCAAACTCAACAGATTTTGTTGTTCATAAAACAAATTACTTAAAATAGATTAGATTTATATGCAATAGATATAAAATAGATAAAATAAAAATAGCTTAGATTTCTATTCTAATATTAGGATCCGATTATTCTTTCAAATGTAATTATTTCATGTATTAGTTTTTTTAAATGTCACGCTGTAAGTTTTTAGTTGGTTCTTCTTCGTTCAGTTGCTTGTCTTTATATTTTCACCTAAAATTTCAGGTAAAACTTATAAATTATTAACCTGCCATATGGAAAGTTCTTTTCTACTTTAATTAAAGGAGAAGTATTAAAAGCAAAAGAATATCCAAAAAAAGAATTTGCAGAATTCAAATTCTAAGCATAATTAAATTAAAACTAAGCATAATTTTTGTATCAACTTTTGTTCAGGATATTAAAGCCCATATATTTGTCATTGTTTTCCTGTAGGTGTATGGCAATCTAACATCTTGCCAAGCTCTCGGAAATATGTGTGTAATGAACATGAACTATTATGACTCCTCTACTTTTGATGCATGTGGATTGTTTCAGGTTATCTTTGAAAATACTGCTGCACTGGGCACTGTTCATTCTGTCTCCTTTTGGTAAGGTTATTCTAACTGATGAACCGTCACTGTGACCAAATTCAGTGCAGTTACTTTCACAAATATGTACTAAGACCGTTCCCCCATTATTAAAACAATTGTGATTGTTTATAGGAGACAGAATCTTCCATGGCTGTTCTATGGAGACCAGCTAGGATTAGCACCTCAAATACTTAGTACTACACCTCTTCCTACAAATTTCAGTTTTAAAGGGGAAAACCAGGTACAAATCTCTATATTATTGAAGGTTAACTACATTTTGATTTATAATTTTGAAAGATAACAAGAATATTACTAGACATAATTCTTGATAGATTTAAAAAATTTTAGTGACTAAACTAAATCTAACAATATAGAGTTTAGTTTTCTTACTTGAGTTGTGTGGATACCTCTGGATTTTGTGTTACGGCAGCAAGAAGTACTTGTGGGTTGGGAAGGGTTTCATCACCAAACACAAAGCCTCCTCTGTCCTTTATCTCCACATTTTTCATAACGGCTGCCAAAGATTGAGTGGGATTCTATGTGTTTCCTCAGCATGTCACAGGTCCAAATTCTTACCTTCATTTTTTTGACCTTCTAGAATGAAAGAATGGGAGAAGGCAATGGCACTCCACTCCAGTACTGTTGCCCAGAAAATCCCATGGATGGAGAAGCCTGGTAGGCTGCAGTCCATGGGGTCGCTAAGAGTCAGGCACAACTGAGCGACTTCACTTTCACTTTCCACTTTCATGCTTTGGAGAAGGAAATGGCGGCCCACTCCAGTGTTCTTGCCTGGAGAATCCCATGGACGGAGAAGCCTGGTAGGCTGCAGTCCATGGGATCGCACAGAGTCGGACACGACTGAAGTGACTTAGCTGGAGCAGAATGAAAGAATAGATTATTTCCTCCTCTATTCATCCTCCATTCACACACACACACACACTCATTTAACAGGTTTGAAAAGAAGTTATCTGTCACTGCCTCTCAATTCTGAAGTAATAGTTTTTGTGCAAAAACCCAGTCCATTTATATTAAGTGTGTTTAATCAGAGAGATACACTGATTAATTTTTCCTCAAAGTAATGATTGATGAATTCAATATTTGGTCTCTAGAAAAAGAAAAGATCATTTGGCAATAAAAAAATTTGTATAGACTATTTTTCTTTTTTATCTGTACCAGCGGAGCTTTTATTTTATTTTATTTTTTTATTCTTTTTTTTTCTTTTAATTTTTATTTTTAAACTTTACATAATTGTATAGACTATTATATATACTCTGAAAGTCTGAACTCTCTAAGTTTTTATAGACCATTATATATATTCATAGACTGAATTTCAGAGTATGTGACATTATTTTATTCTTGTTTTTCTTTAAGCAGAGTACAAAACTGAAGTTTGTTGCTGCTTCCTATGATGCGAGAGGAAACTTTCTCAAGTGGCAAACTTTAGAAGGAGGGATTTTACAGGTGAGTATGATTCTAGAGAGAATTTACTATACTCTAGAATACTATGCTATGCTAAGTCACTTCAGTCATGTCCGATTCTGTGTGACACCATAGACGGCAGCCCACCAGGCTCCCCCGTCCCTGGGATTCTCCAGGCAAGAACACTGGAGTGGGTTGCCATTTCCTTCTCCAGTGCGTGAAAGTGAAAAGTGAAAGTGAAGTCGCTCAGTCGTGTCCGACTCTTAGTGACCTCATGGACTGTAGCCTACCAGGCTCCTCCGTCCATGGGATTTTCCAGGCAAGAGTACTGGAGTGGGTGCCATTGCCTTCTCCATATATAGTATGTAGTATACAATATATATACTATATATAATATATACACAATATATATACAATGTATTTACTATATACAATATATATACTATAGAGTATATAGTAGACAATACTCTAGAGAGTATGAATCTAGAGAGAATCCCTAACATGTCTTATTTTTGACTGAGGCAAAGATGAGGAAAAAACTAGATTATTGCTTGAATGGAGCATCAGTTTGCTTGCTAGAGTTGATTTTTCTTGTTTTGTTTTAAATTGGAATTTCTTAAAAGTACTTTAAGTTATAACAGAGATGCCCTCTTAACTTTTCACTCCCTTGATAACATTAAATAAGTATTATATAAAGTATATATCCATGTTAAGTCTTGAGAACCCTTGACTATAAGCAAAGAAAAGATTCGTGAGAGCTATTTATCAGTTGTGTTCTTTTGCTGTAGCTTTGTCCAGACACAGAGATGAGACTAAATGCTGCTTATTCCTTTGGAACAACTTATCAACAAAGTGTAAGTTGGAACTATTTTAGGCAGTCTACATTTTGGCTTCATTTTTCACATCAGCAATAATTGAAATAATTATTAAATTTTTGAAATTAGTAATTTTTTGCAAAAAGAAAGTGAAAGTGAAGTCGATCAGTCATTTCTGACTCTTTGCAACCCCATGGACTGTAGCCCACCAGGCTCCTCCATCCATGGAATTTTCTAGGCAAGAGTACTAGAGTGGGTTGCCATTTCCTTCTCCAGGGGATCTTCCTGACCCAAGGATCGAACCTGGGACTCCTGCATTGTGGGCTAATGAATAATTTATGAATGATTTTTATTAATAAAATCAGCATGAAAACAGTACTTTGTCGTCCATAGAGTCTTAAACATCATAATTGTGTATTTGCTTCTGGCATATAGGTCTTAAAAATAATCTCTACTTTTGAGCATTTTAGAATGAAGTAGAAGTACTTCATTTTTAATAAACAATGAAGTGTTAGCACTGCCTCCTCCCTCCTCCCTCCAGTAGCAAAATGCTTCCTTTTCTCTCCATGCTTGTCTCCCTCCCTCCCTGACCTTCCTTCCTTTGGTAATGCATTTTAAAACTACAGTATGGGACAAAGCAATATTATGAGCTGTTAAACATTTGAAAGACCTTCAATAGTCTACAAAAATACTTATTGATAAAATGCATGTACACACACCACAGAACAAAACTGTGATTCCAGCTTTGTTAAAACAACAAAAAGCGCCATTGGGGAAAACAGATGAGAAAAAGAAACATTTTTAACAGTGGTTAACTCTGGATGGTGGGATTACAGATTATTTTCTTTCTTTTCTACATTTTCCAGATTTTCTATCATGAACTTGAATTTGCTTTTATTATCAGAAATGATTTGTGTTACTTTAAAAAACTGTTGTGTATCTACTTTGGGCCAGATAAATCCCACTGCTCTGTCCTCAGCATTTTATCATTTTTATCTCATCTGATCCATGAAATAGCTTTGTAAAATACATACTCATGTTTTGTGGATGAGGAAATGTTGCTCAGTAATATTAGGTAATTTGTTCAAATTCTTTCATCAAGTAAATGTTCTGTTAGGCTTGAAAACCGTGGTTTTTCCATTGAACCCAGTTGCCTCTCAGGGAGTTCACAGCCTAGTAGAGAAAACAGCTATATAGACAAAGAATTAAAAAGAATGTGATGTGTTGGTCTAAAGATATGAACAAGGAACCGTGTTGGTTCAAAGAAGGGTCCTTAACAGTTCCTAGGGAAGTTCAGAAGGGCTTTACACGGTGAATGACACTTGAGCCTGCAGAATGAATATGAGTTTACAGGGAGCACAGTGGGGAAGGGAATACCAGGCAGGAACACCATTTGCAGTGTCAGAGAGATGTAGAATAGCATAGCATATTTAGAGACTGTAAGTAGCTTAGTGTGACTGAACCAGAGACAAAGAGGAAGCAGTGGGAGATAAACCTGGTACTATTAAGGGGAGTCAAATCATAAACAGTGTTTACCAGGAGCAAGAGTTGGGACCTCACCCCACAGGATAGGAGTTTTTAAACCTTTTTATTGCTGTACAGTTACAGTTGAGAATGAATGTATAGCCTCTCCAGCTGGGTTGTTGGACAAGATTCAGGTGGTTCTTTACTGTTATTTTGGCCCTTATAAAAGAATCATACATAGTATTCATGTTTTAAAAGATGTATGAAAATATGTATAAACACCATAATTGGAAGATACTTTGTTTTACAATTACAAATTTTTTAAAGATAATAAATATGCTTTCTAACTTTCAATTTGGGTACTTTTATTTTTAATTTTATTTTTCAGTGTGAGATTCCTGTCTCTAAGATCTTAACTGACTTTCCCACTCCTACATTTTATGATGTGTACCTTGAATATACTGATGAGAATCAGCACCAATATATTTGGGCTGTGCCTGTGTTAAACTTAAATCTTCAGCACAAGAAAATGTTTGTGAACAAAGGTAAGGCATCCATACACACCACTCTTCCTCTGAGCTGAAATCAATAAATAAGTCAACCAACATAGCTTAATAAGCCACAGATTATAAGAAAAGTCATGGATTCACTGTGATGGTAAGCTTGTTTGTTTTTTAAAATATTTCTCTATTTGGCTGCGCCAGGCCTTAGTTGCAGCACGTGGGGTCTAAGTTCCGTGACCTCGGATCGAACCTGGGCCCGTAGCCACTGGACCACCAGGGAAGTCCCTGTTGTAAGGTTTTATATCGCATGCCCCACGGTAAACTGCAAGGGTGTTGGTGGATTTACTCAGTGCGCTTAGTCACTCAGTCGTATCCAACTGTTTGCGATGCCACGGACTGTAGCCTGCCAGGCTCCTCTCACCATGGGATTCTCCAAGCAAGAATACTGGAGTGGGTTGCCCTTCCCTTCTCCAGGGGATCTTCCTGACCCAGGGATCAAATTTGTGTCTCCTGCATTGCAGGCAGAGTCTTTACTGTCTAAACCACCAAGGAAGCCTTATTTACTAAACATATCAGGCTTTTTATTAAGAAATTTTATCATTCCTGAAAGTTTATCCTAGAAAAACAGTAGAACTATAAAATAAGGGCTTCTTCAAACCATCCTTGAGCTGCTCTTTGGACAAATTAGTTTCTTTTGTTGTTTCTCATTTTATGAAATCCTGTTTATTCAGGTAATTTGCAGGGAAAATCCTTCCAAACTGATGAAAAGTCCAGACAATCAGAAAACATCAAGTGCAGCTGGGGAAGGCTATTACTAGGAATTTCTCACAGCAGGAGTTGTTTTTGCAACCATCTTATTAAAACAAAGTGTACTAATTTTGTGTTTTAAATTTGTCCAGTAATCTTCACTTTGAGTGCCATCTTGAACAAATGAAAGTATTTTTTAAACCCATCTTTTTTTTTTTTTTTTTGATAAAAGACAGTAGTTCTGGCAAGTGGCTTCTGACTCGGCGCATTTTCTTAGTGGATACACTAAGTGGACGGGAAAATGACTTAGGAAGCCAGCCAAGATTAATTAGAGTCGCCACCCAAATATCACTGAGGTAAACAAATGTCTAATTTACTGAATGAGGCTTGGAGTATTTGGAAAAATGTCATAGTGAAAGTGTTGACCTGTAATTGTCAGATGAAAACAGTAAGAACACCTGAACTGGAATGATACATAATGTATTCTTAGATGTCTGTGTAGATTGGGATAGACCAGCCCTGGGATTTCTTTGGAAGGAATGATGCTAAAGCTGAAACTCCAGTACTTTGGCCACCTCATGTGAAGAGTTGATTCATTGGAAAAGACTGATGCTGGGAGGGATTGGGGGCAGGAGGAGAAGGGGACGACAGAGGATGAGATGGCTGGATGGCATCACTGACTCGATGGACGTGAGTCTGGGTGAACTCCAGGAGTTGGTGATGGACAGGGAGGCCTGGCGTGCTGCGATTCATGGGGTCGCAAAGAGTCGGACACGACTGAGCGACTGATCTGATCTGATCTGAATAGAGGAGATAATTACTTCAGAAGGGCTTCAAGAGTTTGCCAAAATCCATATCCTAAGCCCCACTCTAGACTTGCCAAGTTAGAATGAGTTGAGAGGTGGGGAGCAGTGAAGATCCACGGGCCGACGCGGTTGTGTTAGAGCGCGTCAGATCTTTGCAGCAGGTGGGCCTCCTATGGCTCCATCTCCTTTAGCACCCACTGCTCTAGGTTGGCCCTCGTTAGTTATCAACACCTCGCTCTTCCTCGGATACTTGGATGATGGCCCTGCCTTAGGGTAGTGCCATGCAGCCCTTCTCCGCTGTGAGGTTCCTATCTCTAACCTTATGTGGCTTTTCCACTTCAGTGTCTTATAATGTGCACCTTGAATACACTGATGAAACCCACACCATCATCTTTATGGTGTTTCAACATACATTACTTTTTCATTGTTTTTTCATTTTGATTTTCACAACAATCTTTCACGAAGTAGGCAGTACAGAAGCTTTGTCCTATCTATACCCTTCTGAAATCTACCTGTGCTGTTTTTAGCATTTCCTCAATCTTCCAGTGTAGATTCCTCAGTGAAAATGAAGTTGAAACTAGTCAGGTCTGACTTCATACTGATGAAACCATGTTGGCCGCTGGTACTGACATTTTCATTTCCGAGTTTACAGACGGTATGTTACTAATGCATTGAATTCAGCAAAATGTACCCTATTATGTGCCATAAATAGTACCAGATATGACGTGTTATCATTAAGAATTCATCTTTTTTTAATATTTATTTTTATTTTATTTATTTATTTGGCTGTGCCGGATCTTAGTTGTGGCACGTGGAATCATTAGTTGCGGCATGTGGGATCTAGTTCCGAGATGGGATTGAACCTGGCCACTGCGTCGGGTGTGTGGAATCTTAGCCACTGGACCACCAGGGAAGTCACCAAGAATTCATCTTTTTTTCAAAATCAGGATATTATCTGCCTTTCTCTAGGCAGTACTTTAAGTCCTCAAAAGTGGTACACAGTACTTCATTGATTTTATTTGTAAGCTTTGTAGGACCTAGATCAAGAAGCATTTTTTGAGGGTGTATTTTAATATAAAGTTTTGACCACTTCAGATATCCTGTGTTAGTACCATTAGTTTATGTTTAACCTTCTCTAGTTTTTAATAACTGCTGGTTCTGAGATCATCAAGACTATTCACATCACATTCAGAAGAAACAGTAAGTTAAATATATGTTTAAGGGCCTCAGTGTATTTTTAACTAAAAATGAATTTTCTTTTAAACAGCATCCACCTTGTACCCAACACAAAAAATGGAAACATTTACCCTCCCTTAATTACCATTGCCTACCGTGACATTGATATCAAAGATCCCAGCAGCCAGTCTGTGAAGGTGAGTTCCTTCTTGGTCATTGCCTGTCTATGTGTTAGTGCAAAACTGAGAGAGTTTGCATTATGATCAAAAGACTATTAGTCCTTTTCAGAGTTTTAAATAAACATAGCACTTTATATAGTCAAGACAGTTATTTTTTACTAATGCTGGTAAGAGGTGAGTTCTTATGGATTCTGCATATAAAAAGGCAAGAATTAAGTTTGTCAGCGGATAGTGTCACCAGCCGCTGGGCCTCCCTGTTCTGGATGCCAGGACATGCTGAGCCATATGGCATCTCCTCGTTCTCTTTGGCCACCTTGCTTCTGTTAAGACTTTGTCTCCTTGCCTAACTAAACCAGGAACTCAAACCTTAAGAGGGCACGTGTGTTTCTCTTCTCACCAGTCTTGCCCACTTGATAGAGACATACTTAAACAGGCAGAAAGAGAATCTAATTTTTAGCTCTGTAACTAGTAGGACTAAAGTGAAATAGAGAATGTAGTTTGGACCTGCAACCAGTCTTCTGACTGTTTCCCAACTCAGTTAAACTTAACCCCAGAACCCGAGTCCTCCCCTGCCTGGAAGGGCCTGTGTGTGGAAGTGAGACCATGTACACACTGAAAGCAGGCTGTACCAAAGAAGGAGCCCGGCAAAGGCCGCGCTCTGCCTCGCCAGGCGATTGAAGGCCCCTGCCTGAGGAGGGGTAGAGAAGAGAGGATGGAGGTCGGGACCAGAGCTAACCCTTCTAGACTTCTTCCTCATCCCCTGTCTCCCCAGAAGCATGACAGTTGGAAGGCGAACACTCCTTACCTCCAAGACTCACTAAAGCTTTTAATTTCTACTGTTTTACTTTTCTGAATTTTAATATTCTAGTTCTTCAGCCAGTGTTTTTGGCCTCTCTGTTGAGCTTGTACTTCTACTCTGCTACTGTTGGATTCAGGCTTTCATAAAGCGAAAAGTAGGCACATGGTATGACTTTTCTCTGAAAGGTTTCCCATCCTCAGTTTTATTACCTGATTTGATATTGAAATTCGTTTCTATTGCCTGAATTTATATACAGTGTAATGAGAAGAGAAAATCCAGGAGCATGCTTAGTAACAACAGAAGACTGCCTTGTTTAAATTTCCTGGAATGTCATTTTTGGGTAGTTAAGAGTGTATTTATCTTAATATAAAACACTTCTGGGTGTTTTCTTTAAATATTTTTCTTGTCGAAAATATATCTAAACTGTTTTGACAAATTGGAAAATAAGCAATAGGAAAAAAGTTGAGAGAATCATAACTCTCTTGTTATGAGGAAGTCCACCTCAATTGTTCTAATTATAGAATGCAGTTTTCATCATTTCTTAATTTCTCATGACAGCTATTGTAAAAGTTCTACATTCATTTTGAGCATCCAGCTGTATCTCTGCTCTCTTACCATCTCTGCAAATAACCTGTCTTCCTGTTTTTCTGAGCAGATCAAAACCATCCAATATGAATTGCCTCAGACTTCCTCTTTAATACTTCAGTATCTCTGTTTCATTATCTTTCTTGACTCCGGTTCCTATTTCTAAGAATGAAGAACCCTTCCCACTTTCTTAAGCAAATTTTCAACCCTTACTTGTTTAGGATATTTTCTTCTATTTAATTTTATATATTTTATTATAATATATTAATGTGTATTTTCTCCTGTTTCGCCCCCAACCTTTTATTCGGCCAGCTTCTCTGCTGGTTCCTTTCCCTTGCCTTTTAGATTGCCCTGTCTTAAAAACAAAGTAGCACAACCAAATCATAAAATCTTCTGTCAGCTCTGCCAACAATTCAGCTTGCTATCATGTGTCTTTCCTTGATTTCCCAACCATTTATTCTTTCATCATTTGCAGTTTGGGTCCTGCCATTTTGCTTCTTTGAAAACCTCTTTCATGAAGTCAGCAAGGTATTCCACATACACTGGCTTTATTTCTTTAACTTTACACTTATACAGTTGACCCTTGAACAACACAGATTTGAACTGCATGGTTCTGCTTATATGTGGACTTTTTTTTTTTTTTATAACTAAATATGTACTGCAGCACTCCGCAAAGTTGGTCCAATTCATGGATGTGGAGGACCAACTCTAAAGTTCTATCTGAATTTTTGACTGCATCGTAATTGATGCCCCTAACCCCTGTATTGTTCAAGGGTCAGTTGTACAACAGTTGACTCTACTCGTGACCTCCTCCTCCTTGCCCCTGTTCTGTGACCCTGGTAAGACTTAGGTGTCTTCCCTCTCCTATTCCTCATGCTACTGTTTCTCTTAATCCTTTATGATTCTTCTCTCTCCTGTCTCTGTATAATTGTGTCCCTAAGATTCTTGTTTACACCTTTGATTAATCTGCCTTCTTCCTATGTGATTGTTGAACCAGTTGCTGAACTCTTGATACACAGGATAGATCACATGCCTCAGTTACAGAAACCTATCAGAAAATGAAATATGATTAATTTGACTTGAGTGCTGTTAATGAACCTAATCTACCTTCTAATGAAACCCTCTTTCTTTAATATATGTTCTAAATGGATATTTAAAGTAGTGTGGGTAATTCCCCAAAGTGTATTTATTTATGTATAAGTAAAGGTCAACTCTAGTAATACTGATAGTTTAAAAGTATGATATTTTTAGTAAAATGCAGCTGTGAATGTATTTTTATAGTAAAAATAGGTTTGTATCATATAACTTCAGTATGGCTAATTTGCTTTCTTTTAAACATCAGGTTTCTTTCTCAGTCACATACGAAATGGATCAAGGAGAAGCACATGTCCAGACAGATGTGAGTTTCTTTTAACCTGTCAAAATACTTACATTATATTTTTTAATTAAAACAAATTTTTTTTACATGTTCAGGAAAGTTGTTAAAATAAAGAGATTTGGCATATATCCCTCACCAAGTCTCCCTTACCATTAACATCTTACATAACTGTAGTTGTTGTTCCGTCAGTAGTCATATCTCTTTGTGACCCCGTGGACGGCAGCACGCCAGGCTGCATACTGTAGTACAGTGGTCATAATCAGGAAATTAATGTTGATGTAGTCCTGTTAACTAATCTAGGCTTTCCTGGCAGCTCAGTGGTAAAGAACCCACCTGCCAATGCAGGTTCGATTCCTGGGTTGGGAAGATCCTTTGGAAAAGGTAATGACAACCCACTCTAGTATTCTTACCTGGGAAATCCCACGGACAGAGGAGCCTGGCGGGCTTCAGTCCATGGGGTCGCGAAGAGTTGGACGCTATTTAGTGACTAAACAATAGCAAATTAACTAATGTAAATGCTGTTTGGATTTTACAGATTTTTTTCACTATCCTTTTCTGTTTCAGAACCCAACCATCGTGTGTCTCCTTAGTCTCCTTAGGTCTGTGACAGGTCGTCAGTCATTCTTTGTCTCATGACTGACCCTAACACTGGTATTTTGTCCTTCAGTTGGTTTTATCTGGTATTTTCCCATGATTAAATGTAGTTTTAGCATACATACCGTGAAAGTGATGTTATACCCTTCTCAGTGAGTCATATCAGAAGATACTTGGTGTCAGTATATCTTATTAATGGACTTTCCAGGTGGCGCTAGTGGTAAAGACCCTCCTGCCAATGCAGGAGAGATAAGAGACCTGGGTTTGATCCCTGGGTCAGGAAGATCCCCTGGAAGAGGACAGGGCAACTCACTCCAGTATTCTTGCCTAGAGAATCCCATGGACAGAGAAGTCTGGTAGGTTACGGTCCATAGGATTGCAAAGAGTCAGACACGACCGAAGCTACTTAGCACACACGTATCTTATTAACATTGATGTCAACTTTGATCATATGGCTAAGATGGTATCTGCAGAGTTCTCCATTGTATTTTTCCACTTATAATTAATAAGTATCTTGTGGGGAGATACTTGAGATTATGCAAATCTCTTGCTCCTTATTATTCCTTTGCCCTCTAATTTTAGCATCCATTGATAATTCTTGGCCAATAAACAATATTACTGTGATATTTGGTGGTGGTTGTGTTTTTCCATCATTTCTTCTATATTTATTACAATTCTGTAAAAAGGAATTCTCCCTTTGTCCATGTGGATTTATTTATTCATTTATGATTAAATCAGTATGGGCTCATGAATATTTATTTATTCTAGTAATTTTAATTCTTTACCTTCTATTTTCTTGCTCAAATTGTCCCAGATTTGTCCATTGGGAGTTTCTTCAGTTTGGCGCCCATGTTCTTTTAGTGTACCTTCTAATTTTTGAACCTGTTTTTGAGTACTTTGTTACTTTTTATTTACAGTATCTTTGAACACTGATGAAATTGCATTATGAAATTACATAAATCCCCCTTTTTTTTTTTACTTTAGATTGCTTTAGGTGTATTGGGTGGACTAGCTGTTTTATCATCTCTTTTGAAGACAGCAGGTTGGAAGAGACGTATTGGGAGTCCCATGATTGATTTACAGGTATAATCACAGGGCTTTTTAAAGTCTATTTTTCTCTTTTGACTATTTTATATCCTTCTAATAAGACACAGCTAGCGGATGAGTAAAAAGTTGCCTGAGCTTCTCTGGGGTATATGACCAGGAGATACACATGAGTAGGAAATGTGCCCTTGTTTTCCCTCCAGTGCACACCACGGCTGGTGCCAGTCTGCACCCTCCAGCAGTGGTCTTGTTTCCTCACATCCTCACCAGCACTTGCTGTTTTCCCACCCTTTCCCATTTTTTGCCGATCTGGTGAGATATGTCATTCTTGATTTAATTTCCATTTCTTTGATTACTCTTCATATACTTTATTAATCATTTGGGCTTCCCCTTCTATGAACTTCTTATTTATACCACTTGCTCATTTTTCTACTGTTTCCAATTTTTCTTGTTTATTTAAACAAGTTTTTTATATTTTATTTTATTTATTTTTTTTGTATTTTCTAAGTGTAAATCTTCTTTTGGTTTTTGACATTGAAGTTTCTTCTCCAAGGGTAAATCCATCTGTTATTTTATCTATATGTTACTTTGTTTAGTAGAAACTCTTGATTTTAATACTGTCAAATCTGAATAGGTTTTCATATTATGATGTGTGCTTTTAGGATCTTGTTTAAGATATCCTCCCCTATGTCAAGATCAAAAAGATATTCTCCCATATTTTATTCTATTAACTTTATGGTTTCACTTCTCATTTAATTGTTTTTACATTTGTTCTTGTTTTTATTTTCATCTGTCTTTTATTGAGTATTACTATAAGCCAGATACTTTTTTACACTTGACACGTGTAATTCATTTAGTCCTCACAATAGCTCTATGAAGTTAGGTATCATGATCATTCCCATTTTATACTTGCTGAAATTGTAGAGATTAAATACATTTCCTATTCATTTAATGTTTACCATATCAAAGTAATAGGTGGTATTTCCATTTAGCTGATTAAGAACACGAGAAAGGCAACACAGTAAACTGGTTTGTCTCCAGAGCTAGTGTGCCTAGAAATCAGAGGAGGGGGCTTGATTTCCTGTTCGGGGAGTCAAGAAAGGCATCCAAAAGAAGTGAAGTTAATCTGGGTTATCTGTGCTGTATCTGAGTCTGAACAAACTCTTGGAGATAGTGAAGGACAGGGAAGCCTGGCATGCTGCAGTTCACGGGGTTGCAAAAAGTCAGACACAACGTAGCAGCTGAACAGCAGCAGCAGTCTTTGCATTCCACAAATAGTCACTGATGGCCTGCTGTCTGAGTGCCAGAGGCTCTATGAGGCGCTGGGGGATGTGATACTGGGCAAAGGGAGACATGGTCTCTGCCCTCAGAGCTCCAAAGAGTTTGCCAGAGAGAAGAAGAGAAGAATATCTGTTGAAATAATACTCATTTCATTCCCAAAACATTTGGGATTAATGTATGGAGTGGTTAATTATTGAACAAGTTGTTGGAACTGACAGATGAGGCTAAAATTTAACTTTGGCCTAGGTTGTAAAGGGCCTTGTGGATCAGGAATTTACATTTTAATGAGGCATCACTGTACATTTTTAAGAAAGAGAGTGACACGGTCCAATTTACATTTTAGAAAGCCAATTCTGATGGTAGTATGGAGGGTACGTTGGGGAGAAGGACTCCAAACTTGAAGAAAATTAGAAAGCGGTTCTAAAGTTCTTAGTTGGTGAAAGATGAGAAGGGTTGAATAAGATAGAAGTTATTGGAAATGGATCAAAAGGTATCTAGAAAGTGGCTGCAGTCAGTCCTTCTGACTGATCCATGGATACATGAAATAAGACTTCAAGCTTGAGAAACTGGGTTGATAATAATGTTATTAATAATAATATGTTATTAAAGTAGTATAAATGGATTGAGTCTATAACAGCTCTGATTCTCTTTTTAAATTGCAGACAGTTGCGAAATTCTTGGTTTACTATGCTGGTGATCTGGCCAATGTTTTCTTTATCATCACTGTAGGAACAGGTCTTTACTGGCTTATTTTCTTTAAAGTAAGTGATTTTCTGCATTTTACCTTAGTGCCACAACCTGAATAACTTGTAAGCTCTCTTTATGAAGCAACTGTTATTACTTGAGGGGGTTTCTAATCAAGAGTATTTGGGCAAGTGCTAAACTCCCCATTCCCTGAGCGTGTGGTGTTTATTCTATGCTTTCTTTGGGTTATAACTTGGGCCTCGTAAAAACTGTGTGCGGTCACACTCAGCAGTGTCATTTTCATCCCAGGCACAGAAGTCTGTCTCTGTTTTGCTGCCAGTGCCAGTTCAAGAAAAACGTTTTGTTACTTATGTGGGATGTGGTTTTGCTCTGAAGGTAAGTTTCAGAGCACAGGTTACTGAATTTTAAATGTCTGCTTAAAAAAAAAAAAAAGTCTGCTAATAAGCATGTAAGTCTTCAGAGTTAAAATGCTTTCAAAATCTTTGGTGTAAAATTTAGTTTAATTTTAGAAGAAAGTATGAATTGTTCTATTTTACTAGGAAGTCTGCATTTATTTATAATAGGTATCTCATTCTGAAGATCTGCCTTAAGTAATTGTTTATTATTTAATGTAGACTGTTAATCAAGAGTGAATGGTACCATGCTGGCTAAGCGCTGAACTCTTGGCATTGGTTCTCTGCCTTCACGTTCCTTTCCTCCTCTTCCCATGGGAGCCCCCCTCCCTGCTTCACTGTTCTTTCAGGGGATGTGATGCTCTTCACGTGCCTCTGCCGTACATCTCATCCAGTTGTGTTGTGATTATTAAGTGACTATTTTCCCACTGACCTGTGAGCCCCAGGAAGAGAGGAATCATCCCATACTTAGATTTTTAACCTTGTTTGATCGATAATGCACCTTCTCGGAAGAAGCCTCAGTTTAAACATACTCTGTAAATGAAAAGGATATTTTTTTCATCAGAAATCTTAATAGTAGAAATAGAGAAAAAGGCAGTAAGAGCATCCTAAAACTTTAATTAGGACAAACAAATTACAGTTGGAGATACCTTTCCTTATAAAGAAGTTAAAGGCTTTTGGAAACCTTGGGAAAGAGAGTCATTTATGCAAGATCCCTGCATGAGGAGGGAGGTAGTATGTCTACTTTCATATTCCTATTTCTAAGAAAGACAGAAGAAGGAAAGGTGAAATTAATATGTCTGTAAAAAGTCTGTGAATTTGGTGACTGTTATGTGATGAGTTTCTGGTGAGCCCCTGATGGTATGACAACTTTGTCACTTGTGAAACTTAGAGTGAAAATGTTAGTCGCTCTGACTCTTTGTGACCCCATGGATCGTAGCCCGCCAGGCTCCTCTGTCCATGGGATTCTCTGCAGGAATACTGGAGTGGGTTGCCATTCCCTTCTCCAGGGGATCTTCCTGACCCAGGGGTTGACCCTGAGTCTCCCCCATTGCAGGCAGATTGTTTACCATTTGAGCCATCAGGGAAGCCCCATATATCTTCTTGTGATTGCAGATGTTTGGTTCTTAAAGAATCAGTGTTGGTTTCATGAGCAGACTTCATGCCAATACTTTAAGGTGTTTTTTTTGTCATTCTCAGGCTCTGCAATTTTTGCATAAGCTCATCTCCCAGATTACCATAGACATATTCTTTATCGATTGGGAGCGGCCTAAAGGAAAGGTTCTTAAAGCTGTTGAAGGTAATGAAAGTAACCATTTGTACCAAGTTTCTTTTGCCACCATTGTAAAGCAGAGAAGGTGAAACGTTTTATTCGTTTTATCTTCCCAACCAGGTGAGGGTGGTGTTCGGAGTGCTACTGTTCCTGTAAGCATATGGAGAACTTATTTTGTGGCAAATGAATGGAACGAAATTCAGACTGTGAGAAAAATTAACCCACTCTTTCAAGTACTTACTGTCCTCTTCCTTTTGGAGGTATAAACTATTTGATATATGCAACTTATGGGTACCTCATAAATGTTAATGTAATTCCAGCTAAGTTTTCCTATCAGTGAGTTTTCTAAAGTTTAAAATATTATTATTATCGAGCCTTTAAAACATACACATAACATGAAATTTATCATTTTAAGTGTACAGTTCAGTACTGTTAAGTACACTCGTATTGTCTTACAGTCCATCTCTAGAACTCTACATCTTGCAAAACTAAAACTCTGTACTCGTCTTTTCCCCTCTCCCCAGACCTGGAACCACCATTCTTTCTGTCCTTGAATACCTACTAAGGACCATGTCCTGTGTTAGGATTTGGGGCTACAGCCTAACAACACACACTGAATGGGTACATGCTTATGATCCCTTTACAGTTACTTGATGGACCTGGGTAGAATTATCAAAGGAAGTATTCAGAACTGAATATGAGACTGAAATATGGAAACTGTATAAGTAACAGATTTTCTCTAGAACTAACTGCTTAAGTAAGGTTTGATATAAATTTTGTTGGACTTTTTTGTTTGTCTGCCTTCCTTTTTCCTTCTTTCTTGCTTTTCTCCTTCCTTCCATTTTCTGAACCTAGAAGAATGTGTGTGTCTCTGGGACATAAGAACACTATCTCAAAAACTTACTTATAGTCCAGTTTTTTAAAGCTTAAAAGGGATTGTGTGAGAAAGTCATTTTATAATCAACTAAGTTTGGAAAATACTGGATTCCATAAAATCATGTAACTTCCTTTACCATAAAACTTTCCAGAGCCTTTAATCTATGAGAGTAGAAGGCATAGAGGTGAGTATAACATGATATCTTCCTCAAAAGGCATTTTGGAAAATAGTGTTTTAAAGTATAAAAAGTATTTTGCATAGTGCCTGGCATGGATTGCTGGTTGTTCATTGGTAGTTTACTGAAAGTGAAAGTTGCTCAGTTGTGTTCGACTCTTTGCTACCCTATGGACTATAGTCTATGAAATTCTCTAGGCCAGAATACTGGAGCGGGTAGCCCTTCCCTTCTCTAGGGGATCTTCCCAACCCTGGGATCGAACCCAGGTCTGCCACACTGCAGGCAGATTCTTAACCAGCTGAGCCACAGCTTTATTTTTTTGACAGAAATTTTTAAGCTTTGTCAGTGTATATGATAATAAAGTTATATTTGGCCTTGAGTCGGAGGGGATGACAGAGGATGAGATGGCTGGATGGCACCACCAACTCGATGGACATGAGTTTGAGCAAGCTCCAGGAGTTGGTGATGAACAGGGAGGCCTGGTGTGCTGCAGTCCATGGGGTCTCAAAGAGTCGGACATGACTGAGCAACTGAACTGAACTGGCCTTGAGTCATATTGAAGAGACTACCTAATGGACTAACTAAAATTTTGTATTAAATACTTTATAATTAAAATACTGGATAATTATTTTTACCTAGATTTTCTACTGTTTGTACAAACTTGAATACTTTAGTTTTTCAAGGGAAGGAGTAGAGAGAAGTGTCTCATTTTCAGACTACAGGGGTTTTCTTTATCCATATCTTTTAAAATTATTTTGTTCTTTTTATTTAAGGTTGTGGGATTCAAGAACTTAGCATTAATGGACTCATCCTCTAGTCTTTCCAGAAGCCCACCTAGCTACATAGCTCCTTACAGCCGCATTTTGAGATACGCGGTATCTTCTGCTCTTTGGCTGGTCATTGGACTTATACAGGTAACAGGAGATTATACTTTTAAGTAACATTACCTGTCTATATTTTTAACTCTGTTTACATACTGATCGTCAGCTCTTGACCACAACAGGATTTCTATAGTATAAAGAAGGTGACAGGAACAATAATAAAGATTCCCTGGTGGCTCAGACGGCAAAGAGTCTGCCTGCAATGCAGGAGACCCAGGTTCAATCCCTGGATTGGGAAGATGCCCTGGAGAAGGAAATGGCAACCCACTCCAGTATTCTTGCCTGGGAAATCCCATGGACGGAGGAACCTGGCAGGCTACAGTCCATTGGGTCAGTGTATTAATAATAAAGATAGCAAATAGCTAATTTCTTACATAGTATGCTAATCTAGCACTGTGTTAATTGCATTACACAGATGAACTTACTTAGTAGCCCTCAGAGATAGATTCTTTTAAATATCCTCATTTTATAGATGAGGATGTGGTGGCACAGAAAGGTTAAATATTTGCCCAAATATTATATTAGAAATCTATTAGAAATGAGCAGAACTGGAATTTGAACCCAGAACAATTAGAAATCAGCAAAACAAAAAAAGAAAAAGAAACCAGCAGAACAGAAATTTGAACTCAGGCAATCTGATTTCAGATTTCATTTCTTATCAGTAGTGGGGCTCTGAAGGGTCCTTCAGAGTCTGCAGGATTTAGTTTATATATAATGATAGGAAATTCTAAGGTACCCTCAATCTTTGCTTTTGAAACTAACATTTTGTTTACATCCATTTATATATCATTAAATCTCACTCAAATTACCAGTACCCCTGCTGAAATTTTCTTTGAAATATTAATTGAAATAGCTGAAACTAAAAATAAATCTGAGGACCCACGGCTCTAGCAGAGGATCTTTGCTATGCTTATTTCCTTTATCTTCTTATAGCTAAAAAAAAAATGAAAAGAATGAAAGGAAAAAGAGAGAAGCAGGAGCTACAGCACTTAACTAACTCTAGTCTCTGCATTTCTTTCTCTTGCTTACAGACACTCCAATGAGTGGGAAAAGCCTTTCAGTTTGATTAAGATTTCTTTAACTTCTTTATAAGCAAAGGAAGGTGGGACTTCCTATAAACTGGAGAGCTTATATTTGCCTTAAAAACTGAATTTTAAAAGATTTTGGAATTTAAAAGATTTGGAAGTCCCCAAATTCCTACAGAATTGGATCTAGGTGTCATTGTTAAGAGTTGTTCAAACTTAAAGTTGCAGAATAGAGCTAGTGAGGGATAGTTTGACAGTCACAGAAGAAAGACAAACAGAAATTAGGATTTGAAATAAAATTAGATTAAAATAATATGGGGTTTGATTTTTTTTTTTCCCTTTCAGTTTTATTGAGATATAACTTACGTGAAAGTTGCTCAGTAATGTCTGACTTTTTGTGACTCCATGGACTGTACAGTCCATGAAATTCTCTAGGCCAGAACACTGGAGTGGGTAGCTATTCCCCTCCAGGGGATCTTCCCAACCCAGGGATCAAACCCAGGGCTCCCACACTACAGGCAGATTCTTTACCAGCTGAGCCACCAGGGAATCCCTGGTGACATACAGCAGTGACAGTGACTGTTGTTTGTCATTGTATGTCACTAATACAGTTTTTGTGAACAGATCAGATTTATCTGGATATGGAGAAGGCAATGGCACCCCACTCCAGTACTCTTGCCTGGAAAATCCCATGGACGGAGGAGCCTGGTAGGCTGCAGTCCATGGGGTCGCTAAGAGTCGGACACAACTGGGCGACTTCACTCTCACTCTTCACTTTCATGCATTGGAGAAGGAAATGGCAGCCCACTCCAGTGTTCTTGCCTGGAGAATCCCAGGGACTGGGGAACCTGGGGGGCTGCCGTCTATGGGATCGCACAGAGTCAGACGCAACTGAAGTGACTTAGCAGCAGCAGCAGCAGAAAATTTAAAGGAATACCATCTGAAGCTTTTCATATTGGTTGAGTACAACAACTAAAAAAAAAATCCAGACTGACAGGGCCTGTAATGAAAATAGCTTTTCTCTGTCTCATGAGAAAGAAGAGTAGGGGTCAGCAGTGCAGGCCCAGCAGCGTGGCTGCTGTCAGACCTGGAGGCCTGTTGTTCTGCTTTGCCCTTCAGGACTTTACCTCGAAGGTCACCTCATGGTCCATAATGTCTGATGAGGTTGCAGGTGTGAACCAGGGGAGAAGACCTCGCCCTTTGCTCTTTTTTTTTTTTCCACTATGAATTTTAATTGAAAACATTACAACAGCTTAACTACCCATAATGAATTATGAATCTTTAGTAGTTAAATGATTATCATTTATGAGGCATTTATTCTTCCTTATTTTATAGACCTGCAGAAACTTTGCATACTTGTGTTTTCTCCATTTCAGAGGAAGATTGTGAAAACAAAGTCTTATCGTGCCCCATTACAACTTCATGGCTCAGTAAATATATAATTTTTTTAATAAATGTACATCTTTCAACATTTGTAACGTTGTGGCAAAAGTTACAGATCTGTTAATACACTTGATGTGTATGGATTATTTATGTTATCAAAATAAATGACTTAAATGGTCTTTTAGCACCTCAAGTTCCAGCTGAAATAATTTTAGCATTACCTTTTTCTTCCCAAAGCAGTGTCTCATTTCTTGGCTGTGCAGCAGGTGATGCCATGACATATCTAATAATCAGAAAAATCACTGCTGAACTCTGATTCATGTTTAGCTTCCAAATATTTTTCTAATGTTTTGCTTTTTAAATGGTATCACGGTTAAATGCCACTTCTGTTTTGAGATTATGGCCCCTTATTATTGGCTGCTGGACCCTGGTATATCTATGTTCTTTCTTAAGTACCGAAAAGGGAAGAATGAGGTGGGGTGGGTAGAAAAAAAAGAAGGAAACTTTTCTAAGTGTGTGGCTTAAATTATGTGTATTATTTTAAAAGAAAAGGGAACATGACCCAGGAGTCTAAATTAATCTAATATTGTTAATACTGAACATGCAGGTGCAGGTTGGTATACATTCCACCCTCGAGAAATATTTTCCTACAGTAGATAAGCTGCTCACATTTTGCTCACGTTTTTTGTTTTGAACGAGCATCTCCTAAGGAAATGTAGCATGACATTGGTACTAACTGCATGTGTAAATACATCATATCGGCAAACTATAAAATATAAATTATGTATCATCATTCATGTAGTATCTACAAATCTGTAACAGTGGAAAAAAGATGGTATTTAATAATACAATAAAAATATTCTTATCAAAAAAAAAAAGAAGAAAGTCTAAAAGTTTTATAAATCAAAACCTAATTGAGAAGTAAAACACAAGGAGAACAGAATCTGTATATAGCTGAGCGTAGGTGGTTTTTAGCTCGTATTTTAGGTAAGAAAACTGTTTAGCTCATTCACATGAAACAAGCAGGTGAAGTAGTAAAGCTGAACCGTGAAAACCCCTATCAATTATTTTTAGCATGCCTCTTAATTTTCTTTTTCCCCTGGTTTCTTGTCTTGTGTGCCAGAGTCTTGAACAGGTAACCCCTTGACGGGGTGTCGGCGATAAATGGGCCGTGAAGGAAACATCAGCAAATGCAATAAGGCAAATCCTGCCATAATTATGTAGTCCACCCAGACTGTTGAGCCACATACCCGTAGATAAATCCAAGTGCCGTAGAAAAGAGTCAGATCCTGAAACGTGTGTTCAGTTAGTGTCTGGCCCTTGTAATCCTTGAGTGTGAGCAGTGAGTCCAGATGCTCCGGCATGATGGGGTGAGCGGGCAGGAATGGGGCAAGGGCCCCAGCTTGGGGGCTGTGCGGGGCGGGGGCTGGTCCTCCTTGCAGACTGGAGGGCAGCTGAGCCGGGGAGTGTGATGACCGCTCACCCCCTCCTCCTTGAGAGCCTTTTCAGAAGTGTCTTCAACCTCTCCTTGGCCAGAACTTGGTCACGTGGCCAGTACTCCCCCCACTGTCCGCTGGGCAGCAGCTCGCCCACACAAGGGGGCTGTCCCAAGGAGAGAGGGGAAAGGCTCATTGGAGCAGCAGCTAGCCGTCCTGGGCATTGCTGTCTAACCTCATTTTTTGTTTTCCACTCTGCTGTCATTTGATAGAGACATATGTCTCTCCATGGTCACATCCTCAGATTATCAGTGTTTATGCATCCTTAAGAGTTCCTTTAACCATAAAGGTTAAAGGAGTTAACTTTTAGCAGTTCCATAAATTTGTCTGTACAAACACTTCTTGATTCTCATAAGGTTAGGTTTTATTATTCACTCTGCAGCCCAGCTTCTTCAATTTTTAAGTGGTATCTCTTAGTTTTTAAACTGTGTTACTGTTTTTCATGTCATTTAAAGGAGCTTTAAAATATGTGCGTAGTGTATTTAGGAAAGGGTTTTCAGTATTCAGCTGCTGTACATTCATTTATGTATTAATTCCCATATCTGAGTATATTTTATGTGGGAGGCACTGGCGAGCCAAAAGATACACTATAACAGGAACAAGTTACAAGTTGTGACAAGTGCTGTGAAGAGCGTCAGCAGGCAGATGAGATAGCAAGTAGAGGGAGGTAAGGGGGAGGAAAGTTGGGAGTGGGGACAGCTTTGAATAGGGTGGTTAGGAAGTGCTGTCTTTCTCTGAAGGATATCTAAGCTCTACAGTGTAAACTCTTCTCTTTTGATTTATATAACTTCCCTTTGCAGTATTATTAAATCTAAGAAAACACCTGAAACCATTCCATCTGAATGTTTAACACACTATCTGTAGTTGAAACACAATACTTGACATATGCTTTCTATATGCTACTCTATCAGAGATTAATTTGAAAAGCAAAAGCAATTTCTCTAGTAGACTTTGGAATTTAGGAGATGAGCAGAATTGCAGAACTAGACCTAAACTGGCCATAATGCATTGGTTTATCCTAAGGTTTTCAAAGCCCCTTACTTCCTCTCCCTGTTTGTCCTATCTTATTTAATGACACAGAAAAGTTTTTAAATTCAAAATAAGCCCCCTCAGTGAATCTTAACAGAATTCCAAAACACTCTTCCTTTGACAGAAGAATAGGAAATGCTAAGTAGGATTTTATCCCACAGGAATCATTATTGGCCCCTATGTTCTTGTTCGGAATTTAGTTATTCTTACTATACTGTGGCTATAAAAGAAAATTAAATCCTAAAATCTAATAAGCATGAACTTGGCTTAATGTTTCAGATTGTGTTCTTTGCTGTCTTCTATGAGAGATTTATAGAAGATAAAATTCGACAGTTTGTTGATTTGTGCTGTATGAGTAATGTAAGTACTTTCTGACTTTATCTTGCAACTGTTATTTCTCTCTTTTTAAAGGTCATGAGTACATTAAAAGAGGCTTTAAAAGTGATTTGGTATGATTGGATTTTTAGTCTGATTTCCACTGGTGGTTAATTCCAGAGATGGTTATAATGAGCTACAAGTTTAATATTTGCTGTCTTAAAATTTCCTTCTCTATTTGCAAGTTCTTAATTATAAATCCCTTATGCTACCAAATTGTTGACTTAGCCTGAAATCCCTGAAAGATTTTCATGTATCAATCCTGTTTCTTCTTTTCTTGGAAGTGTCTTCAGTCTCTTTTCCATCTACTTTTTAAAATAACCTCATTATCCTTTATTACCTTATTATTCCCTTTTTATGTTGTCTAAGAATTCAACTCTCATTATTTTGAGAGAAAGGAAGCAATTTCAAGAAGAACTTAATTTTTATTGTTTTGCAGATGAATTGCTAACTGGTCCTTCTCTTTTTATAGATATCAGTGTTTCTGTTATCCCACAGATGTTTTGGCTACTACATCCATGGTAGATCAGTACATGGGCATGCTGATACTAATATGGAAGAAATGAATATGAATCTTAAAAGAGAAGCGGTATATTTTACATCATTTTGTTTTTTTAAGATGAGAGGTTTTCATAATCTGGGATTTGTAGTAGTATTTTAAAAAAATCCTCATTGATTACTTTTAAAAGTTGCTAGAATATCGACTCATTACCCTGAACATTAAAAGAGAACAAATCACATATCATCCTGCAGTTCCTTTATGGAGTGTATTTCAAGGTAAACTGAATAGTTCACGAGGGAAAGATCTTCCTGATGGAAGCAAGTAAAAGAATTCTAAGTTAGAAAATTACCATTTTGTATTGACTAATGAATTAATGTATATAGGCTACAATCATCAATGGATGCTAAAACAATTGAATGAAGGATAACAGGGAACTTTATAGTCAGGTTGACATTTTCTGAACACACTGGCTCAATCTTACAACATGAAAAAATTAGGAAGACTGACATGATGTACTTCCTGTTATGATGCAGTGAGGAAATACCTAATATCACCCATGAAATACTCTTGCCTAAGAAAATTGAGCCTGAATGTAATCAAGACTCTAGCTCTAACAGGAAATCAAGTCCCTAGTTTACAGTAAATAGAGGGGATAGACAAAATAAGTAATACCACAGAAGTGTTTAGCCAGATGCAGAATGTTAGGATGTCTCATAAGACAAATGACCCAGTGTCCCCAACAAATTAGAGGCATGAAAAGAAAAGGAGTGATGGTGGTGGTAGAAGAAAGTTGTTAGATGTTAATTTTAAGGGAAAAAAAAAAAATCAAATACAACGTGTAGACTTTGGATCCTGATTCAAAGAGCCAACTATCAAATTAAAAAAAAAAAAAAAAAACCTTTGGAAAAAATCTTGGCGATTTAATGGGCTAAATATTAAATTATATTAAGGAAAGATCAATTTTATTAGGTGTGAAAATGGCATATTTTTCAAGGTCTTAATGGTTAGAGATACTAATTTGCAAATGAAATGACATGGTATCTGGAGTCTGCTTTAAAAGAAAAAAGTTAGGAAGATAGATGAAACAAAATTGGTAAAACTGTAATTGTTGAAGTTGAGTGATGGATGGTTCACTGTTCTCTCTACTATATATTTTAGAAAACTTCCATAAGAAAATTTCAAAAAGAAAAATATGTACCTAAGAGGAAAAACCAAGAGGATTTATTGATTAACAGACTATGCCTGTGACTTGCAAGAATTTAAAACATGGTCATAACATCTCAGTTCAGTTCACTCGCTCAGTCATGTCCGACTCTACGCGATCCCATGAACCGCAGCACGCCAGGCTTCCTTGTCCATAAACAACTGCCAGAGTCTACCCAAACCCACGTCCATTGCAACAGGGATGCCATCCAACCATCTCATCCTCTGTCGTCCCCTTCTCCTCCTGCCCTCAATCTTCCTCAGCATCAGGGTCTTTTCAAATGAGTCAGTTCTTCACATCAGGTGGCCAAAGTATTGGAGTTTCAGCTTCAACATCAGTCCTTCCAGTGAACACCCAGGACTGGTTTCCTTTCAGATGGACTGGTTGGATCTCCTTGCAGTCCAAGGGACTCTTAAGAGTCTTCTCCAACACCACAGTTCAAAAGCATCAATTCTTCGGTGCTCAGCTTTCTGTATAGTCCAACTCTCATATCCATACATGACCACTGGAAAAACCATAGCCTTGACTAGACAGACCTTTGTTGGCAAAGTAATGTCTCTGCTTTTGAATATGCTATCTAGGTTGGTCATAACTTTCCTTCCAAGGAGTAAGCGTCTTTTAGAGGAACAATTTATTTAATACATTGAACTGAATCAGTTGGTTAACTGTGAGAAATTATACCTGGATTGAAGAGTTAAATTTTAAAAATGAAACTATGAAAACCTAGAAAAGAATATTTCAGTTTGGGAGATGACAAAGTGTAAAATAGAGAAAGTATCAAAGTATTATTTATTGTATAGAATATTTATTATTTATTAATATTTATTAATGTATAGAACACTTATATAGCCACAATTATATAGATAAAAGACATAGGGTAAAATTTCCATAGTAAATATGATAAAGATATTGATCACAATACTGAAAATCATATAAATCAATAAGCAAACTAAGTTAAAAGCTTAATAGAGGGAATTCCCTGGCAATCCAGTGGTTAAGACTCCATGCTTCCTTTGTAGGGGGACTGGTTTGATCCTGGTTGGGAAACTAAGATTCTGCCTATCACATGAGCACAGCCAAGAAAAAGAAAAAACAAGCAAGCAAAAAAAAAAAAAAAAACTCTTCAATGACAAAAGATTTTTTAAAATAAGTAAATAACAGAATAGACTAAAAACCTCTAAAAATATTAAACTCACAAATCATGGAGGAAATGAATGTGAAAAGAACATGTATTTTCTTCAAATTACCAAATTTATTTTAAAAAGCTAATACTTAGTAGCATCAAGGACAGGGTGTAATGGGCACTGATCTTAGGATACATTTTCATACACCTGCTGGAAAGCATTTGACAGTATATACCAAGAGCTTTCTGAGAGTTCATTATCTTCAACTTACTGATTCTATGAATCTAACTAAAGGAAATAATTAACAATGTGAATAAGTGATTACGTTCAGGATCTTTATCATGGGTTATTTATAAGGACAAAGAATACATAAAAATGAAAGAATATTAAGTAAATTGGCTTATCTATACAGTGAAACCTTCAGTTCAGTTCAGTTCAGTCGCTCAGTCATGTCTGACTCTTTGCGACCCTATGAATTGCAGAACGCCAGGCCTCCCTGTCCATCACCAACTCCCGGAGTTCACTCAGACTCATGTCCATTGAGTCAGTGCTGCCATCCAGCCATCTCATCCTCTGTCTTCCCCTTCTCCTCCTGCCCCCAATCCCTCCCAGCATCAGAGTCTTTTCCAATGAGTCAACTCTTCGCATGAGGTGGCCAAAGTACTGGAGTTTCAGCTTTAGCATCATTCCTTCCAAAGAAATCCCAGGGCTGATCTCCTTCAGAATGGACTGGTTGGATCTCCTTGCAGTCCAAGGGACTCTCAAGAGTCTTCTCCAACACCACAGTTCAAAGGCATCAATTCTTCGACCCTCAGCCTTCTTCACAGTCTGACTCTCACATCCATACATGACCACAGGAAAAACCATAGCCTTGACTAGACGAACCTTTGTTGGCAAAGTAATGTCTCTGCTTTTGAATATGCTATCTAGGTTGGTCATAACTTTTCCTTCCAAGGAGTAAGCGTCTTTTAATTTCATGGCTGCAGTCACCATCTGCAGTGATTTTGGAGCCCAAACAAATAAAGTCTGACACTGTTTCCACTGTTTTCCCATGTATTTCCCATGAAGTGATGGGACCAGATGCCATGATCTTCGTTTTCTGAATGTTGAGCTTTAACCCAACTTCACTTTTCACTCTCCACTTTCACTTTCATCAAGAGGCTTTTTAGTTCCTCTTCACTTTCTGCCATAAGAGTGAAACCTTAGGTAAACATTAAAACTCATGTTTTATAGAACATTTAATGATCCCAAGAGTTGCTCAGAATATAATGTTACATGAAAAAGAAATCAGTATGATCCAGGTTTTATACCATCTCTATGCATATGCCTAGACAACAACTAATGAAATACCTTAAAATACTGGTATCTCTTGGTGTTGCAATTATAGATGAATTTTTTTCTTTTTGTATTTCTCTGTGTTTTATAAATTCTCTATAATCAGGATTTTTTTAAATAAATTCACTACTCATAGACTGCCTTTAAGTCAGTAGAAAACCAAGTGTCATGTTTGCAGCTTAGGTTTAGACAAAGGAGGAGAATGTTAAGCTCCAGAGTAGCCAAATAAAGTTAAGAATGGAGGCAAGAATACTTAAACTGAACCATGAAGCATCTATGAGAATTGGCTAGGTCAGGGGTAGGATAAAATGTTACAGACTTATGGTTCTCGGGAATCAAATTGTGTCAAAGAGACTTGCAGTAGATATCTGATCTGTAACATTAACCATTGGGTCATGTATCACTACCTTTTTAGTGAAATTAATTGAGGAAGTGTATTCATTGTTTAGAGAACAAAAAAAGACCATTTATAAAAGTTGCTAATTCTAAGACTAGACTTTTTATCATTTATTAAAGAGCAATAAATTGATTATAAAGAAAGCTAAGACTATCAATATATGGTGAACTTAGTAGGAGTTTTTTTTTTAAGTAGGGAGGAGTAAAGCCACCTGCACAGGGGTATAATGAAGTAGAAATGAGTAAGACCTGGAGCGTAGTGAGCCTTGGGTGCTGTTACAATTGCTTTGTCTCAAATAGAGTTTCCGTACAACTTCAGTTGGCTTCCAAGTCTTATAATATTAAATATTGCATCTTCTTTTTAAGATAGGCAGAATTTTTATTATCTTGATCTTAACATAAATTTTTTTAACTTTTCAGGAAAATTTATGTAGCCAAAGAGGTTTGGTACCTAATACAGATGGTCAGACTTTTCAGATTGCAATTTCTAGCCAGATGAGGCAACACTATGACAGAATTCATGAGACACTAACAAGGGTTTGTATAACTATAATTCAGATATATTTTCTCAATATTTCGTATTATTTAGATACCGAGAACGTAAGGCATGTTTCATTTACCCTTGTCTCTTTTTCACATTAGAAAAATGGCCCTGCTAGACTATTGAGTTCCTCAGGAAGTACTTTTGAGCAGAGTGTAAAAGCATATCATACTATGAATAAATTTCTTGGCTCTTTCATCGATCATGTATGTATCATCATTTATTTTTAAGTTAGAGTCAAAATGGAGTATTTAAAAAGGGTAACCAGGAATGTCAGTTATTTCTTCTGTCAACCAAGTCAGTGAACTTAGAACCCTTGTGGGGTTGGTTGGTTGGTTGTTTTGCTGTAAAAACTAATACTGTTTTGGCTGAAAAAATTAATACTTTGTGGATGGAGTTAGGTTATGTAAAAGTAAAACGAGATTTTTACATGTCTGTTAGCATGATGATTACCTTAAAATATGTCTATACTGGAATTTTGTTAGTTACCAAATATTATCAATTATTTATTGTAGAAATATGCTATGGTTGTATTCATGAAAAGCTCATTATAAACTGATTTTCAGTACATCTAGCCCTAAGTACTACTATCAGCATTTAAAATTTAAAACATTCTTAAAGAGAATTTTGTTATAAAGTCCAGTGTAATAAATTGTCTTGGAAGAACCAAACCCAAAGATTTTCTTTGGGTACTTTCATTTTTATTTTTCTTTCCTTCTGATTTTGTAAAAATTGGGAAGCATTTATTTCACTGCTATTTTCAAATGACTCTTATTTTTTCTATTAGGTTCATAAGGAAATGGACTACTTTATAAAAGATAAATTGCTTCTTGAAAGAATTCTTGGCATGGAATTCATGGAACCAATGGAAAAAAGCATCTTTTACAATGGTATCCTTCAAATGCCTTTGCTGAACTTTATTTTTATTTCCCAAGCTTGAAAGAACATAATTGTAGTTATTTTCTTTTGATTTTATACCTTTATCTAGGAAACTTAGTAAACTTTAAGGAATTATAGGAGTTTTCTATGTCCCATTTTATTATAGGTCATGTAGGAAGAAATATATATATACAAGATAATTATTCTACAAAAAAGTAAAAAATGAAGCTGAATTTTAAAATCAGTTGTCCACATGGAAGAGATAGTAAAACAAATACATAGAAGCTTATGTATTGAAATACTCATTCAGTGGCACACTTATGAAACATTTAAAGAAGAAGAATGTTTATGATTTATCTTAAGTTTTCATTTTATCCAGCTTCTTAAGAATGGCACATATGTATGACAGGAGTAGTGACTAAAATGGTTATTTTATCATTAAAAAGAAAGTATATATGTCACTTTTAATATATATGTTAATAACCGCTTGTGTGGCTTGGAAGAATGGAAATGGTATGCTATACCCAGTGTCCTGGCCTGGATATCACTCACCCTGGTGTTATTGAGAAGTACATGTTGTGCCAGTCCTGGGATACACAGACCAATGGTCCCTCCCTTGGGCATCTTGATAGTAGATTGTGGAAGGCAGGCATGTGATGGATGAGTGGAGTGATGCTGGGATAGAAGTGTGTGCAGACACGAGTTATACTGGGTGTGGAAAGGAAACTTAGCTAGACGCAGAGTGAAGCCAGATGACAACATGGTGAAGTTTGAACTGGGTCTTAAAAATAAGTTAGTTGTCAAACAGGAGGGTCCAGGGAAGAGAGGTGAAGATATTTGTGCAGAAGGGGGAAAGGGCATTATGTACTTAATGAACTTTATGATTGAAGCCTGGAATGGAGTGAGAGAGTTGCATGAATGATAAAGAAGGCAGAGACCGAATCCCAAAGGCCTTGTCTCACACCTTAAGGAGTTTTGCTTTATTTTATCTGTAGAGCACTTGTTTTCAAAAACATTTTTAAAAAATGTTTTGTCCTACAGGACATGCACTGGTTGCTCCATGAAGGTATGAGAAGAAAATATTAAAATGTCTATTTGTATATTTGCAATTCCATCATTCTTAATTTATATATTTTTAAAATTATATGCAGTAGTAATTCATAAACTATGCCTATTCTGAGATGCATGCTCAACATCTTATTCTGATAGGGATACATGATCAAAATAATTTGGAAACCACTTCTAATGAACATGGATGTCATCAGAAAGCCTTCATATCTGATTGATAAATTGGAAGAATTATTTTGACGGGAGTTAAACAGATGCAAGACTATAATAATATAACTTAGTCATTAAGAATATAGCTTTCAGAGTCTTCTGGTCTTGGGTTTGAAATCTGCTCCTAGTTTTGTGAACTTGAGAAAGTTGTTTTCCTTTCTGAACTTTAATTATTAAACTTCTGTAAAGTATAACCTTCTAAAGGTTGTTGTGTTTACATATGTGTAATCATTGGGTAAAGAACCTGGTGTGGGTGGGCACTCAGTAAAGTGATGTTGTTACCATTTCTAATAATAATAATAATACAGTCATCATCACCATCTTCATCTCTTTTGGGAAATGAGAATATGAGCAAAGGCAGTAGCGATGGGGATAAAGAGGAAGAGATGGCCAGAAATGTTAAGGGAAAGAAGGGGTAGGAGAGAAAGAGCAGTCAAAAATGATGAGGAGTTCTAGCTTGACGAGGTGGCTGGCGGTGGTGCCACCCTTCACCGAGACACAGAGTGCAGGTGGAGGATCAGGTTGTGAGGGGAAGAGGATGAGTTTGGTTTTGAGTATGTGGTGTCTATGGTACCTTTGGGACATCTCGGAAGAGATGTCCAGTCAGCCATTAAATGTAAGGGACTGGGGGACTGGATCTGAGGGGAAAGTGAAAGTGCACAGTAAGTTGGGAAATCTCATCAGAGGAGGTCATTGCTGGAGCAACAGCAGTGAAAGATTGCTCAGGAAGAGTCTACAGAGCTGGCTTGTTTGTTAGAATATGTATACAAGTATATGTACAGAAGTGCACGTCTTGTAAGGGTATAGCTTAATGCTCAGTGAATTTTCACAAACTGAATATATTCCTGTAACTAGCATCCTGATCAAAAAAGAGTGTTATAAACAAGCCAGATGCCCTCTTGTATAAAAACAAGGGTCCTAACTGAGTGTTCGTGGGCCGCTGCATCGCTGAAGAGGCTCTGGCCCTCCCTGAAATTGTGTGCGAGAATCATGTGTGTGCTTTCCCCACTGCCTCTTGTGAAAGGGCCTGTACCTTTCATTAGAATCTTAAAAGGGTGTTCACATCCCCAAAAGGATGAAGCCACCCCAGCTTGGAGAATGAAAAGAGGTCTCAGAGCAGAACCTAAATTGTAACACTCTTCTAGTCCTTGCTGGTTTTGTTTTGCCTTAAAAAAAAATTGAAATATAGTTGATTTACAATGCTGTGTTTTTATTTACAATGCTGTGCTATACAAGAGAGTGTGTTTTGCTTTTTAAATTTCATCTATCTTCAAGAATTTTTCTAAGATTCTTTAACCTTTAGTTATATAAACAAATAGAGAAAGGACCATTACCTGGTCATTGAAAATATAGACTGTATACTTAAATTAGTAACAGTTACCAAGCTTTTGCTGCAAATGTTAAAACTACTTTCCTTGGTTAACCTTTTATATTAGCAAATTTAATACCCCTTGTTTATTTTTTATAAGTCATGAAGTATTTTTTCTTTTTTTTAAATTCAAGTATAATTGACATATAATACCATGGAGTATTATAGTAACTAGTTGTTTTTAAATATCCAAGTTTTATCACCAGAAATTTACCACATGTTTATTATTCTATTTTTAAATTTCTAATTTACATCTTCTAAATTGCCTTTTTTTTTTAATAGATGAAGGGTATTCTTTCAGCAGTGTTCTGTATTATGGAAATGAAGCTACTCTTCTTATTTATGATCTGATGTTCTTCTGTGTTGTGGATTTGGCTTGCCAAAATTTTATTTTAGCAGCCTTCCTTACATACCTACAACAAGAGGTAAATTTAAGAATTTTTTGTGGATTTCTTTGAAGAGAAATATGTGAGAAGTAGATATTTATTTTTATTGCAGAGAGTAACAATGTCTACTTTCACTCAGAATTTATAAAGATTTAGAATTTGATTAGCCCTGCCAAAGAAAGGAAAAACATTTCAACCAAGTTCATTCTACACTCTCCTTCAGAGTCAGTGAAATACCAAGGACTCGTGGAGGGCATAAGTTGCTTGAGCAAATGTGAAAGAAATCCAGTAGGAAGACATTTAAGTTACCTTTCTCTCTTAGATGCCAGCATTGAGCAGAATTAGAATTGCGTTTACCATCTGCACCAGATGTTACCATTACAAAAAGGCAAACTCTGAGATCTAGCTCAGGGCTCAGCCAGTGTAACTTTCAATTCACACATCACCTGCCTGCTTGGATGAAAAAACAGCTGCGTGGATCAGTGTGGAACCTGAAACGGAGACTTCAAGAAAAGCCAAGTTTGTTCTAGAAATGTTAGCATTCGTATCACCCACATGTTCCCCACTTAGGTCAAAGTAGTGTATGAGTTAGTGGTGTGATGGGTTAGTTCTTGATAGAGACCTAGAATTATGAACAAATTTTGTTCATAACAGTTCTTTTGATATTTCCATAGATTTTAGAGCTAGGGGAAACTTGTCTTGCCAAATATTTAAAAGTATATTCTTATGAACATAAGGGAATTTGTATTAATTTATTAAAACATATTCTGAATAGGGACATATGCTGCTTCAGTATTATGAAAGATGATAGTCTTGAAATAGTTTTGTGTATCACCATAGAATTCAGGTGTCTGATACATGAAAATAAATAGTTGCAAGAATTGGCTAGTTTAATTTAGATATTTTAACTGACATACACATTTAATTTCCTTTATATATATTTTCCCTCTGAATTGTTTTTACTTTTTTTTTCAGATTTTTAGATTTATTCGTAATGCAGTAGGACAGAAGAATTTGGCATCCAAAACACTGGTGGATCAAAGATTCCTGATTTAATTTACTGAATAGATAAAGGCAATTATGATCATGGCAAAAAAAGCTCACGATTATCAAGTTAGTTTGCCATATTTTTTAAAACTTGTAATACAAATTATTCTATTTTTATTTGTTTTCTAATCTACAGGAAGATTTATTTTTATAACTCATAGAAACATAAACTTGCTTTGTGAATATGTAATATGATACAATGAAAAATATTGTTTTCCTGTTATGCATGGTATTTAATTTACCAGCTCGTAAACTAGATAGCTCTGACAATGGGACCAAAAAAAAAGTCTAAATTGCTTTCAGCATAACATTTTTTAAATGATAATCAAAACAGTCCCTATCATTTGTGTCTGTAAGATTATTTTATAACTAGATTTGTGTATATTTTCTCACATTGAAAAAAAAAATTGATTCCAATTCAAGCCTAGTTTTCAGTGCATTTTGTTTTACATATTTTATGGTTAAATAAATGTTGAAAGTATTTTCACGTTTGCTTAGATATTTGAAATTGTATGTGGGCTGACTCAGTTGCTCACCCTGGCAGCGAACTGATTCACTGTTGGATTAATAGGCAGTTTGTGAAATGGTACATTCTCATTCCTTTGTTTCTCTGCATTATTAGGTCAATATGCTGTTTCCATGAAGTATATTTATATCTATAATATATAAATATCATTTATATTATTGAGCTGTAATATGTGACATTTCCCCCAAGATAGTTTTTTATATATTTTAATTACTCAACATTCTAAAAGCACTTCCAAACTTTTGCTCTTTAATTGTGTTTAAAGATTATAAGTAACAGGTGAACTGTAAGTTATCATGTTATGTGAAAGTGGTTTATTGAAAGCAAACTTAGGCCTGAGCCATGTAGCCAATAATTCTCTGATATCATTTTTTTTCAAAATACTCTTTAATAATCCTTTTCATTGGATACTATGAACTTAAAAGTCACCTTATTCAAGTATAATGGTCATTAATGCCCAAAGCAACATTTCTTTCTGCCTTCTGGTTAATGCTGTGTAAATACCTAAATGTATTGCTATGTAAATATTGTTTATATTACTAAATTGAAAATATAGAATAAAGCATTTAGTGTTTCTCTTTCCTGTTTGATTTAGTATATATTTTGTGAAATAGCATTTAGGAGTACACTGCTGGATCTGGTGTCCCCAGCCACTGCTGAAGTTGAATCCTTTAAAAGCGTTACTGGAACTTTGAGGATGACTGAGGAGAAAGAGGGGAGGCTAATAAGTTGAGGATCTGAAACTCCGCTTTCTTAAGGGTCAGCGTACAGAGATGCCTTTCTAAAAGGCTCAGAGATAAATAAACATAACAGCCTGGATTTGTAAAGCCACCTACTCAGAAGCTTATGAAAAAAATGACAACTCTCATTCCACATATGAGAAGTTAATATTCATGTGAATGTTTGTAAGTGGAAATTTCAAAAAACAGGTCAGTTGGCTCATCTGCTGATAAATTAAGGCAGAGAAAAGACATTTCAAGTAGTTTTGTACAGTATTATTTTTACTTTGGTTAGGTACATAAGAGTGCGTTCGGGTTTTCCTGTATTGTTGACTACTGTGTTCATATTGCATGATTTAAACTTTGGGATCACGTGCTTAATTCTCTGCTAGACCTGTAGTCTTTTGTCCGTTTCTGTAACACCAACCCACTGTGCGTGTGTGCTCAGTCACTCAGTTGTGTCCAACTCTTTTGTGACCCCATGGACTGTACCCTGCCAGGCTCATCTGTCCACGGGATTATCCAGGCAAGAATACTGGAGTGGGTTGAAATTACCTCCTCAAGGGAATCTTCTTGACCCAGGGATCGAGCCTGCGTCTCATGTGTCTCTTGCGTTAGCAGGCAGATTCTTGGGAAGCTCCCCACCCACTGTACTTTGTATCTTATATCCCTAATTTTTCTGATTACATGGAAACATTTGGTAAATCTCTTGGTCATTTCATCATGAAGCAACCCTAGGTTCACCTAGAGGTCCTTTACAAGCTCCTGTGTGCTTCGTACCCTCCTTAGAAATGCACAGGCCCTGAAAAGAAGTCTGCACACAGTCTCTAGTATGTGATGTTTACGTTTGCTTCCTTCTTGGACTGCTTCCCTACCAAACTGCCTTTTGAGAAGGTCTGCTGTTTACCTAGATTGAGCAGCATTCAGAGTGCCCATTAATTCAGTGCTTGCAGGCATGAAACAGGTAAACGGATACTTTTTTGTTGTCTGTAAACATTGACAATAAAAGCTGAGAGGAAATAAATATAAATGGAAGAGCAGTGTGGCTTAATGGAAAATGCTTCAGATTTAATAGCAGATGCTACATATTTGAATTAAAATTTTGCCCTTTGTCACTCACTAGCTTTGTGACTTTACACCAAGTCATTTGGCATCTTTGAGCTTCATTCCACATCTTTACAGTAGACATGATATCTTTTGCTTACCACTGTGTCGATTAATTCATTAGGATAGACTTATAATAACCATAAACACTGGGATTTTTATGTACTTTAGTTTGAAATTTGTGCCTTCTTGCTAATAAATTCTTTGATACTAAAACTGTGGTTACTGATTTCAGTAAGTAACCAATGAAGATGCTGGGCCTTCTGCTTCAGTCACCCCAGCCTCAGTGAGGAAGAGGCCTCGGTTGATGTCACAGCCTTTAATGAAAGGAGGCAAGAAGGAGCTTTTACACCATGTTGTGAGTGTGCTTTGTGGTACACATTAGAAAAAAGGAGTAGAGAGTGGAATATCGTCTCTGGAAAGGAGGGTTTCTCTCTTAACATGTTCATTCAAGCGACACTGCTTCCCATTCCCACTCCGGAGGTGCTCAGAAGGGTAAGACAATTAGTAGAGGAAACAGGCGTGTTAACCAATTATTACAGCAATCTGAAAAGTGCTACAGCCACCAGAATGTGATGTGGGGAAAGCTCTTAGGTCTATCTGGTCATCAGGGCTTTGACCTGACAAAGTATTTGATCTAAGTTTAGACGAGTGCAGTCAAAGGAAAGTATAAGCTCTGAGATGAAGCACATGGCCATTGAGTACTATAGGTAGTTTGAATAGGTATATTTATGCTTTTTACAAATACTCTGTATATTACATTTTAACATCTTAATTTTTTTTTTTTTTCCTGGCTAGGGAGAGACTGCCCTATTGGGACTAGCCAATTCTTAGAGGTAGCAAAAGGCTCAGCCAGAAGCGGGCCTCTGATAGCAAAACTCACCAATCCAGAGCCACACCTGCACCATCTGGCCCTAATCCCCCAGAAAGCAGCATCCCTCTGCCTTCATAATCCAGGCAACCAGGGAACTCCTTTAGCCTAGGGCCTGCTGGAGTGATTCAAGCTAGCCAGTCCCAAGTCATTACCCTGCCCTGCCTTGCCTTTCCTGCAGAATGCAGAACCTGATAAAGGCCAGGACCCAGGCTCACCCCTCGCTCCTCCCGTCGGTCTCTGTCTCCCGACCGACGCTGGTGCTTCCCCACATGGCTCTGCATGGCGTGGGTCCTGTTCCTAGGACCTGCGAGTACAATAAACTCTGTTTTCCTGAGCCTCTCCTGTTCCTCTTGGTGCTGAACCTGACTGATTCCCATAAAAGAACCCAGGACAGTGCATTTGGGGATTTTGGAGGGAGACGGTAGGAAAGGAAAACAGGAGCCGTGTCTCTAAAAGTCTTTATATCAAGCCCTGGTGTGTGGAGAGTTAGCCAAGCTAAGTTTCCCGGTCTGCCTTCAAATGAATACTCAGCACCCCAGCGAATGATTGAATGGACAGGGCAAGAGAGGGCCTTCCACAGTCAGATTGCTCTGGTATTATTGATGCTCTGGGGCTGGGACATTGGTGCTCCTGCCCCTCTGTTGCCTGGCTGCATGTTAACAAGAAAATATATTGCCTAAGAGAGGCGGTAAGGCATAAAGGGTAGTTGCTGCTGCTAAGTTGCTGCTAAGTCACTTCAGTCATGTCTGACTCTGTGTGACCCCATAGACAGCAGCCCACCAGGCTCCCCCGTCCCTGGGATTCTCTAGGCAAGAACACTGGAGTGGGTTGCCATTTCCTTCTCCAATGCATGAAAGTGAAAAGTGAAAGGGAAGTCGCTCAGTCATGTCCAACTCTTCGTGACCCCATGGACTGCAGCGCACCAGGCTCCTCCATCCATGGGATTTTCCAGGCAAGAGTACTGGAGTGCGTAACCTAACTAAAGGTAGTTAGTGGTTGAGAATACAGACTCTGGGGCCTACTGCCTGTGTTCAAGTCCTGGCTCCACCACTTACTAGTTGGCTAATTTGGGATGGCTTCCTCAGCTGTTGTTCAGTCGCTCAGTCGTGTCTGACTCTTTGTGACTCTATGAACTGCAGCATGCCAGGCCTCCTTGTCCTTCACTTATCTCCCAGAGTCTGCTCAAACTCATGTCCATCGAGTCCATGATGCCATCCAACCATCTCATCCTCATCTATACCTATTTCATAGAGCTATGGGGAAGATTAAATGAGTTTAATGTGTGTACAGTGCTTAGAAGAGTACCTGGCACATAGTAAATACCATGTAGTGGTAGTCGGTCAGTTCAGTCACTCAGTCGTATCCAACTCTTTGTGACCCCATGGACTACAGCACACCAGGCCTCCCTGTTCATCACCAACTCCCGGAGTTTGCTCGAACTCATGTCCATCGAGTCAGTGATGCCATCCAACCATCTCTTCCTCTGTCGTCCCCTTCTCCTGCTTTCAATCTATCCCAGAAGCAAGGTCTTTTCAAATGAGCCTGCTTTCAATCTATCCCAGCATCAGGGTCTCTTCAAATGAGTCCGTTCTTTGCATCAGGTGGCCAAAGTATTGGAGTTTCAGCTTCAGTATCAGTCCTTCCAGTGAATATTCAGGACTTTTTTCCTTTATGATTGACTGGTTTGATCTCCTTGCAGTCCAAGGGACTCTCAAGAGTCTTCTCCAACACTACAATTCAAAAGCATCAGTTATTCAGCACTCAGCCTTCTTTACGGTCCAACTCTCACATCCATATGTGGCTATTGGAAAACCCATAGCTTTAACTATGAGGACCTTTGTTAGCAAAGTGATGTCTCTACTTTTTAATACATTGCCCAGGTTTGTCATAGCTTTTCTTCCAAGGGGCAAGTGTCTTAATTTCATGGCTGCAGTCACCATCAGCAGTGACTTTGGAGCCCCCCAAAATAGTCTCTCACTGTTTCCATTGCTTCCCCATCTATTTGCCATGAAGTGATGGGACTGGATGCCATGATCTTAGTTTTCTGAATGTTGAGTTTTAAGCCAACCTTTTCACTCTCCTCTTCCACTTTCATCAAGAGGCTCTTTAGCACTTTAGTAGTAGTAAATCCCATTAATATTTAATTCTGAAAGAAAGACCTAGATTAGTTCCTCAGGAATCTCCATTAAGACACTGTCACATTGCTGGGAATGCTAGAAGTAACAGCAGACAAACTATGGATCTTAAAAAATAACTTTGCTTCTATTATAGTTACATTACAAAAGAAATACATGTCTGTGGCCCAAGGATAAACAAATGACAGTGAGGCAGAGACTAGAAACAGAGCCACAGGCACACGTACAGTCACTTGATTTATGACAAGGGCAGCACCATGAGGAAAGGGTGGTTCCTCAGTGGTCGACTGAATAGTGCAGCAGAAAAAATCGAATCTTTACCCCAGTGTCACACTCACACGAAAATCAGTTTCAGGTAGATGGCAGATCTAAATGTGAAAGGTTAAATGATAAGGCTTCTAGAAAATAGCATTGGACAATACGTTCATAACATTTGTGTAGGCCAAGATTTCTTAAACAAGACCCAGAAAAGACTGACCGTGAAGGCAGACACTGTTAAGTTGGACTTCACAATTTACAGTAAGTTTACAACTGTGCCTATTTGCAATAAATGTAAAATTTCCATTTACATTGAAATGAGGAACTCTGTTCATCAAAAGATACTGTTATAAGAATGAAAAGAGAAACTTCAAGTATGAGGAAAAAAAATTTTTTAACTTGTATCTAACAAAGTGCTCCCACTCAGAATTAAAGAACTCAAACCAGTAAGGAAAAGACAGACAACCCAATGGAAAAATGGGTAAAAAAACTGAAGTATGCATCTCCCAAAAGAGGGATTTCAGTGAACAACGGGCACACGTGAACAGGGCTCAACTGTAGTCATCATGAGAAGGCAAAATAAAATCAAGGAGGTACCACCAGCTACCAAGCCACCAAAATGGTTAAGCCTTAAAATAGCAAGCACGGTAAGGAAGTGGAGCGAATGACCGTTGACACTATATTTATTATATAAAGTGAGAGGACTTGTTTTACTGGGTTGTTTTCCAAGTCTCTCAAGGATGTGGAGACTCGACATCTCTGGCGGTGGACTGAGCCCCGCCGCCCGCAGGGGGCGGCAGAGAGCACGCTGGGCCCGCCGGCCGCCCTCCGGCGCGCGTCCGCGCTGCGGGGCTGCAGGCTGCGCGGCCTCGACCTGGTGACCGCTCCTCACTCCTACTGTCCCTCCTGAATAGGTAATGCTGAGGTTTTTCCCAACCCAGGTTTAGGAACTGGATGCTAAAAATAGAAATAGAAGGGAGAGACTCACAAAACAGCTTATGTTCCAGGGTAGAAAAAAGAGCTCATTAAAAATCTAATGATTATAGAATCCCCCTCCCATCATTTTTAATAAGCTACACCTTCACATTAAAATCTTAAAATCAAACCATTTTCCAGAGTATGTAAGGTCTCTTTTATACATACAGTCTCATCAAATGGGACTCTGTATGGTATTTTCCTTGTATGCTATATGATATATCACAAGGTAAAATATGACATATGTAAATAATATATGTTATATACTTTAATTGTGGCAACGTCAAACCTTCAGCAAAAGGCAATATAGTTTCCAAAATTGTGCAGCCCACTGTTTTTACGTGAGGCCCCTATATTAAGCAAGATAACAAGCTGCTGCTCCTGCTGCTGCTGCTAAGTCGCTTCAGTTGTGTCCAACTCTGTGCGACCTCAGACGGCAGCCCACCAGGCTCCCCTGTCCCTGGGATTCTCCAGGCAAGAACACTAGAGTGGGTTGCCATTTCCTTCTCCAATGCATGCATGTATGATAAGTCGCTTCAGTCATGTCCGACTCTGTGCGACCCTATGGACAGCAGCCCACCAGGTTCCTCTGTCCACAGGATTCTCCAGGCAAGAATACTGGAGTGGGTTGCCATTTCCTCCTCCAAGAGAGGTTTTTCAGCAAGTATGCAGCATGTTGACATGTGTATGCTTCCCCCCTACTTTTTGCTTATGCAATATTTGTACTTTCTAATACTATTATCCCATCACTTCATGGGAAATAGATGGGGAAACAGTGGAAACAGTGTCAGACTTTATTTTGGGGGGCTCCAAAATCACTACAGATGGTGATTGCAGCCATGAAATTAAAAGACACTTACTCCTTGGAAGGAAAGTGATGACCAACCTAGATAGCATATTCAAAAGCAGAGAGATTACTTTGCCAACAAAGGTCTATCTAGTCAAGGCTATGGTTTTTCCAGTGGCCATGTATGGATGTGAGAGTTGGACTGTGAAGAAAGCTGAGCGCCGAAGAATTGATGCTTTTGAACTGTGGTGTTGGAGAAGACTCTTGAGAGTCCCTTGGATTGCAAGGAGATCCAACCAGTCCATCCTAAAGGAGATCAGTCCTGGGTGTTCATTGGAAGGACTGATGCTAAAGCTGAAACTCCAATACTTTGGCTACCTCATGAGGAGTTGACTCATTGGAAAAGACCCTAATGCTGGGAGGGATTGGGGGCAGGAGGAGAAGGGGATGACGGAAGATGAGATGGCTGGATGGCATCACTGACTCGATGGACGTGAGTCTGAGTGAACTCCGGGAGTTGGTGATGGACAGGGAGGCCTGGTGTGCTGTGATTCATGGGGTCGTAAAGAGTCGGACATGACTATGACTGAGCAACTGAACTGAACTGAAAACTATTATACTGTTAGTTTTCTACTTTATATCTAATATTGTTTTACCTGATGGAATCAGAAAAAAATAATCACACAAAGTCTTGACCTGACTGAGAGAGACATGGTCAGTGCTGTCACTGGGCCTGATCTCTACCAATTTGATCATCTTTAACTTGTACCTGTTTCTTTTCCATGGGGAGAGAATAATGGAGTTTACATCAATATATAATTGATATAATTTTACTGCATTCACTAAAACTATATCCTGTAACTCTTCAGTTCAGTCACTCAATCATGTCCAACTCTTTGCGACCCCATGAATCGCAGCACGCCAGGCCTCCCTGTCCATCACCAACTCCTGGAGTTCACTGAGACTCACGTCCATCGAGTCAGTGATGCCATCCA
>NW_011494274.1:4377154-4390278 GCF_000754665.1 Bison bison bison | reverse complement strand
AGAAAAGATCTCCTTCAGAATGGACTGGTTGGATCTCCTTGCAGTCCAAGGGACTCTCAAGAGTCTTCTCCAACACCACAGTTCAAAAGCATCAATTCTTCAGCCTATAACTGTATGAACTTACAAACAACTTTCTTATATACATCTTCCAATTACAAATCCATGTTTAAATGACATAGCAAATATAAACAAGCTTTTTCACCAAAGATCTGGACTACCTCCCCGCCAACAATCAGTTATTTTGGCTACTTGGGCACAACCGTGAGACATAAAAGAAAGCTCTTGGGTAGCAAGAAGCACCACTTAAATTCATCTTAAGCGAAAGATCAGGTCTGTTTTGATTACTTTCTTATCCTAATTGTCTGACATTGCACCTCGAAAATAATAGCAAATGTGTGAAGGGATGAAAATGGATGGATGAATGAATGAATGGGCATTCTGGTCAGGGTTATTGTCTATTGTCACAAAGACCGGGGAAGATCTCATGATGCCATTACTGCTTGCCCCTGTGGAGCAAAATCAATTTTCAAGTATTTATCCAGTGCTTATATATGTCAGATACTGGGCTCTACTTTTATAGAACTTAAAGGTGAACAAAAAAGGCAGAATAACAAAAAAAACACAACTGTAATAAGTATTCTATTAGTCTCCTATAGCAGCTATAACAAATTACCACAATTTAGTGGCTTAAAACAACATAAACTTAAGATGTCACAGTTCTAGACAGCAGAAGTCTGAAATGGGTCTCACCAGGCTAAAACAAAGTTGTCAGCAGGGCTGTGTTCCTTGTGGAGACGCAAACGCACACTCTGCTTCCTTGCCTTTTCCAGTTTCTGGAATGCCACCCGTATCCTTTGCCTCTTGGCTCCTTCCTCTTTCTTCAAGGTCACCAGCATAGCATCTTCAAATCCCTCTAGGACTCTGAATCTCCTGCCTCCTTCTTTCACTTATAAGGACTCCTGTGATTATTGGGCCCACCAGATAATTCCCATCTTAAGGTCCTTAACCTAATCATATCTTCAGAGTCCCTTTTACCATGTAAGGTCATGTATTCAGAGATTCTAGGGATTAGAATGTGACTATATTTGGGGGCAGGGGGCATTATTCTGCCTACCACAAACAATTAAATCTATAGGGAACAAGAACATAGAACTTAAAATACCTAAAATTGTTTTGTAGCCTAGTAAGGCCTTGTGTAGGAGGAATATTTTAACTTGGACATAAACAATGAGCAGGAATCAGCCAGGATGATGGGGTAGGGATGAGGGTGAAGATTTGCAGAGAGAAGGAACGTGAGCAAAGGACCTGTTGTTCGTCAGTAGCTCAGTTGAGTCTGACTCATTGTAACCCCATGGGCTGCAGCACGCTAGGCTTCCCTGTCCTTCACTATCTCCCACAGTTTGCTCAAACTCATGTCCCTTGAGTTGGTGATGCCATCCAACCATCTCAACCTCTGTGACCCTCTTCTCCTCCTGCCCTCAATCTTTCCCAATATCAGAGTCTTTTCCAGTGAGTCCGTTCTTCATATCAGGTGGCCAAAAGTATTGAAATGTCAGCATCAGTCCTTCCAGTGAATATTCAGGACTGATTTCCTTTAGGACTGACTGGTTAGATCTCCTTGCTGTCCAAGGGACTCTCAAGACTCTTCTCCAACACCACAGATCAAAAGCATTAATTCTTTGACACTCAGCCTCCTTTATGGTCCAACTCTCACATGCATACATGACTATTGGAAAAACCATAGCTTTGACCATGTGGACCTTTGTCAGCAAAGTGATGTCTCTACTTTTAAATACACTGTCTAGTTTTGTCATAGCTTTTCTTCCAAGGAGGAAGTGTCTTTTAATCTCATGGCTTCAATCACTGTCCACAGTGATTTTAGAGCCCAAGAAAATAAAGTCTGTCATTGTTTCCATTTTTTCCCCCATCTATTTGCCATGAAGTGGTGGAACCAGATGCCATGATCTTAGTTTTCTGAATGTTGAGTTTTAAGACAGCTTTTTCACTCTCATCACTTTTACCCTCATCAAGAGGCTCTTTTAGTTCCTCTTCACTTTCTGCCATTAGGGTGTTATCATCTGCATATCTGAGATTGTTTGATATTTCTCCCAGCAATCTTGATTCCAACTTGTGATTCCTCCAGTGTGGCATTTCACATGATGTACTCTGCATAGAAGTTAAATAAGCAGGGTGAAAATATACAGCCTTGATGTATTCCTTTCCCAATTTTGAGACAGTCTGTTGTTTGATGTCCGGTTCTAACTGTTGCTTCTTGTACTGTATACAAGTTTCTCAGGAGGTAAGGTGGTCAGGCATTCCCATCTCTTAAGAATTTTCCACAGTTTGTTGTTATCCACACAGTCAAAGGCTCTAACATAGTCAATGAAGCAGAAGTAGATGTTTTTCTGGAATTCTCTTGCTTTTTCTATGATCTAATGGATGTTGGCAATTTGATCTCTGATTCCTCTGCCTTTTCTAAACCCAACTTGAACATCTGAAAGTTCTCGTTTCACAACCTGTTGAAGCCTAGTTTGAAGGATCTGAGCATTACCTTGCTAGCATGTGAAATAAGTGCAATTGCATGGCAGTTTGAACATTCTTTGGCATTGCCCTTCTTTGGGATTGGAATAAAAACTGACCTTTTCCATTCCTGTGGCCACTGCTGAGTTTTCCAAGTTTTCTGGCATATTGAGTGCAGCACTTTAACAGCATCATCTTTTTGGATTTGAAATAGCTCAGTTGGAATCACATCACCTCCACTAGCTCTGTTGCTAGTAATGATTCCTAAGGCCCACTTGACCTCACACTCCAGGATGTCTGACTCTTGGTGGGTGACCACACCATCCTGGTTATGCAGGTTACCGAGAACTTTTCTGTACAGCTCTTTTGTGTATTCTTGACACCTCTTCTCAACCTCTTCTGCTTTGTTAGGTCCTTACCTTTTCTGTTCTTTATTGTACCCAACTTTACATGAAATGTTCCCTTGGTATCTCCAATTTTCTTGAAGACATCTCTAGTCTTTCACATTCTATTGTTTTCCTCTGTTTCTTTGCATTGCTCACTTAAGAAGGCTTTCATATCTCTCCTTGCCATTCTCAGAAACTGCATTTAGATGGGTGCATCTTTCCTTTTCTCCTTTGCCTTCTGCTTCTCTTCTTTTCTCAGCTATTTGTAGGGCCTCCTCAGACAGCCATTTTGCTTTGTTGCATTTTTTTTTTTCTTGGAGATGGCTTTCATTGCCACCTCCTGTACAATGCTACAAACCTCTGTCCATAGTTCTTCAGGCACTCTGTCTATCAGATCAAATCCCTTGAATCTATTTGTCACTTCTACTGTATAATCATAAGGGATTTGATTTAGGTCATACCTGAATGACCTAGTGGTTTTCCTTACTTTCTTCAATTTAAGTCTGAATTTTGCAATAAAAAGTTCATGATCTGAGCCACAGTCAGCTCCCAGTCTTGCTTTTGCTGACTGTTAGAGTGTCAGCAAAGGCCCTGAGGTAGGAGTAACTGTTTACAGAAGCTCAGGGTTGGCCATTTGACAGAACTGACCAGCGGTAGAGAGAGGATTTGCTTAGAGTCCAAGAAGAAAAACCTAAGTTCTAGATTCCATCTACATTCCCATTGCGGAAACCAGCACAAGATTTCAGGGTTTTTGTTTTAGCTAGAATCCCATGGACAGAGGAGCCTGGCAGGCTGCAGTCCATGGGGTCGCTAAGAGTCAGACACGACTGAGTGACTTCACTTTCACTTTTCACTTTCATGCATTGGAGAAGGAAATGGCAACCCACTCCAGTGTTCTTGCCTGGAGAATCTCAGGGACAGAGGAGCCTGTCGGGTGGCCGTCTATGGGGTTGCACAGAGTCGGACACGACTGCCGCGACTTAGCAGCAGCAGCAGCTTCATTCTAACTTCATTCTAGCTACTTCTAGCTTCGTCTACTTCTGCTTCATTGACTATGTTAGAGCCTTTGACTGTGTGGATCACAACAAACTGTGGAAAATTCTTAAGAGATGGGAATACCTGACCACCTTGCCTGTTTTTGTCCCATGATTCCATCCACGGAACAGTTCTTGTTTTCTGGAGCCTTTCTTGAAGCCATCATTACAGAGTTTCAAAGTTTATTGTCACTTAGAAGTGAGAGAGACCAAGGTCACAAAGTCAAAGCCAAGGCCCCACTACTACTTGGGGATGGTCTGCTCCTCGCTGGGGCTCTATTATTCTGATCATGTTTTCGTGTTGGCCTTTTTCTTTTTGCAGCCATTCTCTGTCTCTGAAGGACAGAACTGACACAGCAGGAAAAAACAGCTATTAGTAGACTGGGGCATTTAAAAAATAGCTTTAAAATAAATCATAGAGCTTTTCCCCCTTACATCACTATTGAACTTTTCTCAAGCCAGCTGTCATTGGGAATAATTATAACCAGTGTTTTCATGACATTTTGATTCCCAATATTTTAATTAATATTTGGGTGTCATTCCATGTATCCTTTTTAGCTGCCTTGTATCATACGAGAACAGCACTGCCAGCTTCCCAGGAAACTCATTAAATTGACATTTTCAAAACTTCTGTAACTTACTAGACCACTGGAGCTCTAACCCCTAGCGTGTAGAGAATTAGGAGATATTACGACCAGAGTGTATATCCTGGATACTAACAAAACCAGACTTCAAACCTATTTCTCTTATCATGTTCTCTCCCTTTGGTTCTCATAAAGTGATAGAAAGAGCCCTCATTTAATGCTTTTTCTTTTTAGTTTTTTTGTGTGCTTAGCATAAAGAGGCAGAATAGAATTGTAGCAAAGAGCAAAAGCTTTGAATTCTGCGTGATCTGAATCTGAACTCCCCGCTCCTCCGTCTCCTTTGTGTGGGATCACAGGTAGGCCCTTTGGGTCTGTTCTGCATCTGTCAGACTCGATGATCACTGTCTCAAGAGGGTCATTGTGACGATCAAAGGAGGTAACAGATGTCAAGTTGTTAGCACAGAGCCTGGAACAGGTAAGTGCACAGTGAGTGTACATCACTCTGACTTTATTATTGTCCTGACAACCTCAAGACAAATTGATGTGACATGTTCACGTCTCTGAATGCTTCTGTGTATATCTAAGGTGAGTGTAGAGACGACAATCCAGAGGGCAAGACCTGGCCACACAGTGGTACTCCAGAAAAAGAGAAAGAGCTCAGATGGACCAGTAAGCTCCAGAGGCAGCAACACCGGGAGGAGGTGGTTAGTGCAGGTTCTGGCCGCTTCAGTTGAGCGTCCAAAAGGAAGGAGGAAATGGCCCTACTATGTGCCACTCATCTTCTCCATGGCATCTAGTTCTAAATGTACCCGGTTCTTAGGGACCCTGACAAACTGGATTTTATTTGGAGGCTGGTGATTAGGATGATGAAGGATCTAGAAATGCCCCAGGAAGAATCACAGAAGGGAGTGAAAAAGATTAACCAGGACCCCGGTGAGATACTTCTTCAAATATTCGTCCCCTGGAAGATGGAGTTAACCTCCACTGAGCTCCCAGCCACTGACTTGAAATCAGTGAATGGAAGCTATGAAACAGTGGGTTTCAGCTCAAGTGAGGGAAGAACTTTCAGATAATTTAGAGCTGCCTGAATAACAGTGGCTTCTCATCATTCAGGTCTTCCTGCAGGTGCCTATGGCAACAGTCTGGGATGCAGGGAGAGGTTACCTTCCTTGGGAAAAGTATGGACCATGTGGATTCCATGGTCCTTTCCCAGTCTGCCACTTCTGTGTGTGCACACAAAACCTATATAACTGTGTGTATATATATATATATAGTAACAATATATATATTACTGTACTATGTAGCAGAAACTAATCAGATCAGATCAGATCAGATCAGTCGCTCAGTCGTGTCTGACTCTTTGCGACCCCATGAATCGCAGCACGCCAGGCCTCCCTGTCCAACACCAACTCCTGGAGTTCACTGAGACTCACGTCCATCGAGTCAGTGATGCCATCCAGCCATCTCATCCTCTGTCTTCCCTTTCTCCTCCTGCCCACAATCCCCCCCAGCATCAGAGTCTTTTCCAATGAGTCAACTCTTCACATGAGGTGGCCAGAGTACTGGAGTTTCAGCTTTAGCATCATTCCTTCCAAAGAAATCCCAGGGCTGATCTCCTTCAGAATGGACTGGTTGGATCTCCTTGCAGTCCAAGGGACTCTCAAGAGTCTTCTCCAACACCACAGTTCAAAAGCATCAATTCTTCAGCGCTCAGCATTCTTCATAGTCCAACTCTCACATCCATACATGACCACTGGAAAAACCATAGCCTTGACTAGACAAACCTTTGTTGGCAAAGTAATGTCTCTGCTTTTGAATATGCTATCTAGGTTGGTCATAACTTTCCTTCCAAGGAGTAAGCGTCTTTTAATTCATGGCTGCAGTCACCATCTGCAGTGATTTTGGAGCCCAGAAAAATAAAGTCTGACACTGTTTCCACTGTTTCCCCATCTATTTCCCATGAAGTGATGGGACCAGATGCAGAAACTAATACAACATTGTAAATCAACTGTACTCCAATAAAAATTAATTAAAAAAAAAAGGCCTTCCCAGACAAAATCATCATATCAAAGGAGGGTGTCTCTTTGGCTTGTTGGGTAGTGACCTTGAGAACTAAAATACTAAAGAACAGTTATTCTTGCACATAGCATAAATTCAAAGGTAAGAGACTAACTGGATTATTTTTATGGTCCTACTGTTTTGGGAAGTAGAATTTATCCCATGATGTATGTGTCTAAGTCCGTAAAGTAACAAGCCTTGTTCTTAGGGTTGTCTTGGGGAGGTCTCTATAAATAAGAACTGGTTTAGGAGGGTCTGAAATGGATGAAGATCAAGTTAAAGGTCTGAAACTCACTTCTTCTTCCTCACAAAAGAAAGAAACTTGAAGGTTAGATGAATATTTTTCAGGCAGATCTTGGAAAATATGTGAGACTGAGGTCAAAAGGTTTGGGTTTGGACTTCCCTGGTGGTCCAGTGGTTAAGAGTCCATTTGGCAATGCAGGAAACACGAGTTTGATTCCTGGTCTGGGAAGATCCTACATGCCACAGGACAACGAAGCCCATGCACCACAACTCCTGAGCTGGTGGGCATCTAGAGCCTGTGCCCCACAACAGGAGAAGCCACCACAATGAGAAGCCCATCACCAGGAGGGGTGGGCATGAGGCACTCCGCCCATGGCAAAGGTCATGAGGAAGGAGGCTCGACATACGCAAAGGCGGGATCGAGCCTCAGGAGTCCCCCTGGAAATTCTCGAGCATCTACCCCCAAAACCAGAGCCTGCCTACTTTACTAGCTTGTGCTCTCACCTACACCTCTGACTAAAGTGGGGGGCTGTCCCCCACCACCTCTTTCGGAGAAGGAGTTAACTTAGAGCTCCAGTTAATAGTAATTCCTGGGCGTGATAGGAGTGTTTCAACCTACAAACTCCTCTGAAGGTTCTCTAGCCTGCCTGACAGGCTTGTCCGGCCACATGTGATTTTTCACAGCCTCCCAACCATGAGAGGCACGAGATGCTTTAAACCTTCTAAAAACAGGTTCTTTAGAGAAGTTAGAAAACTATTAGTATAGTATAGTGGGCTGATTAGAAATTGTATTGGTGAAGGGTTTTTCATTTGTTGAGCCAATGTTTGCTGCTAAGTCTCCACATCCCCTGCCCTTATACACATTAATGAATATATAGAAGAAATAAGTATTAACCTTTGATATTAATCACGTTAGACCTTAGGCTAAGCAAATTCTTTCCTTAATTAAAACCCACTACACCCTCACCCTATAGAAATGTAACTTTATCTGGTACCTTCGGAAGGTGGTGTCTGTTTTAAGAATAATCACCCCTGGGGAAATAAGTGTTCTGGTTGACTGACCACTGTCACAAAGAGAGGGTCATAAATTGTCAGCAGGCCCCCTGGCCAGAAGATGATGTAACACCCCTAAGACCTCTGTATACATTTGTATGAAGCACCTGACTTTAATAAAAGTCAGGACTGCTGACCCCGTGTGACTTTTGTATAACATCTCAGTGTATAAAAACAGACCCTGGAAAAATAAAAAATGGGATCAGTTCTTCGAAAGACTGGTCTCCCCATGTCGTTCTTTCTCTCAACCTCTGGCTGAATCCCCATCTGGAACGTGGAGGCTCGTCAAGCCTACTAATTATGCCTGGGCTTCTAAGATCTGACCAGGGAGGCCTTAGTGTCTCCTCTCCTTCCGGAGAATGGGAGGATGCCTGTGGCCTATGTAGGTAACATAAATTCCTTATTTTGGAATTTTATTAGCTTTCCACTTAAACCAAGTTATTCAGCCTCTTTTCTCCACTGAATTTTTTCACTGAGCTATCCTTATTCTATTACTGTTTATATCTCTAGCTAATATTTAATTAAAGCCAGTGTATTCGCCGAAGCGGTCTCTCCTTCAAATTTCCCTGGATCCATCAGGGCTGGACCCCGGCAGCCCATCCTCTGCAACTGATGCGTAGACCCTGCTCTCTGCAACTAGATGAAGTGTGTGTGCAGCAACAGAGACCCAGTGCAGCCAAAAATAAATAGAAAAAAAAAATTTTTTTTAAGGTTTGGGTTTAGTTCTCTCTTTGTTGGTAACTGGTCCTTGGCTAAACCAGTTATGCCCTCTGGGCTTCTGTTCCCTTATCTGTCGTCCTAGTAATCTCCAGGGCCCCTTCTATCTCTAAGTACAAGATCCACAATTGATAACTTTCTCCATGTAAAATGCTGGATAAAGATATTGTTCACATTGAGCCCGCTTGTCCTTGGGTGAGCCATTTAGCCTAAAATTAATTATATGTATATATTAAATGGTAGATGATAATCTTAACAATCTGTGTATGGTGACTGCAGCCATGAAAATAAAAGACGCTTGCTCCTTGGAAGAAAAGCTATGACAAACCTAAACAGCATATTAAAAACCAGAGGCCTCACTTTATCAACAAAAGTCCATCTAGTCAGAGCTATGGTTTTTCCAGTAGTCATGTATGGATGTGAGAGTTGGATCATAAAGAAGGCTGAGCACTGAAGAACAGATGCTTTCAAACTGTGGTGCTGGAGAAGGCTCTTGAGAGACCCCTGGACTGCAAGGAGATCCAACCAGTCCATCCTAAAGGAAATCAGTCCTGAATATTCATTGGAAGGACTGATGCTGAAGCTGAAGCTCCAATACTTTGGCCACTTGATGAGAAGAGCTGACTCACTGGAAAAGACCCTGATGCTGGGAAAGATTGAGGGCAGGAGGAGAAGGGGATGACAGAGGATGAGATGGTTGAATGGCATCACTGACTCAATGGACGTGAGTTTGAGCAATCTCTTAGAGATAATGAAGGACAGGGAAGCCTGGCATGCTGCAGTCCATGAGGTCACAAAGCATTGGACATGACTTAGAGACTGAACAACAACCATCTTGAGGTGGCAGGTGGGCAGGTTTATAAGAAACACATTGGTTTGAATTCTCACAATATGTGTGAAAGATGTTAATGGCCTTGACATTTGAACACAACCTATAATGTGAAATATGCCATCAAAAAGTTCTAAATTCCTACCCCAAATAAATCAACTTTTTGAAGAACTTGCTGGCTGTCTATGGAATATCCATTCTCCCTTCCTTCCTTCCTGTAGAACACTGGTTTCATACGGGAGGGAATACTTTCAACTTCCATGGTGCATGTAGCCCTGTTTCATGGTGGCCTGAGAGACTAGTCCATTAAGTAGTGCTTCTGAGAAGCCATTGACTTTCTCATCAAAAGGGATAAACTGAACTAGCACACTTTTTGCCCTTTGCCTCTTCCTGCCTGGAGTGTCGTCATGATGCCTGGAGATGTTGAAAACATCCTGGGTTCAAGCATGGGGTTGCAGAGCAGAGGAGTACAGAGGACTGGGGTCCTTGATGATTATCTCAAGCAGTTAGGTCAGCCCAGGCCTGCTGCTACTGCTTGTTACTGGGAACTACAAACCCCGATTTGTAGATAAGTATCCATTACATGCGGGCTTCCCTTGTAGCTCAGTCGGTAAAGAATCTGCCTACAATGCAGGAGACCAGGGTTTGATCCCTGGGTTGGGAAGATGCCCTGGAGAAGGAAATGGCCACCCACTCCAGTATCCTTGCCTGGAAAATCTCATGGACAGAGGAGCCTGGTGGGCTGCAGTCCATGGGGTCACAAAGAGTCAGGTATGACTGAGCCTAAACCACACTAAACCATAGGAGGAATTTCACTTGATACCCTCCATAATCTCTACCTCCTAAAAGTATCTATAACCACCTGCAGCCCAGTCAACTCAGTGACACAATGGAGAATCGTCCTCTTACACCTTCTTTCTTCTAAACATTCTGTTCAGTGTTTTTTTGACAAGAGACCGTCATCAGCATAACCCTCACCGAAAAGAATAGCAAACAAGCATGTGTGGTCAGCCGTGTCCGACTCTTTGCGTCACTATGGGCTGTAGCCCACCAGGCTCCTCTGTCCTTGTAATTCTCCAGGCAAGAAGGCTGGAGTGGGTTGCCATTTCTCCTCCAGGGGATCTTCCTGACCCAGGGATCAAACCTGCGTCTCTTGCATCTTCTGCATTGGCAGGTGGATTCTTTACCACTGTGTCCCCTGGGAAGCCCCTCAGTAAATAAGTGGTTAGTATCAACACTGTTCCTTAAGCAACTTTTGATTGACTGACACTGCCAGCAGCATGGCTTAATTCAGTGATATTTAACAGAGAAAACAAGGCACTAGCTCAAACTTTCTTGAATAACCCTTTTAAGGCTTACAATTTTCCATAAAACTACTTTTCAGTGCTAAGAAGGCAAAGACAGTAGTATTAATTGCTTAATTTTTATCATAACCGACGTGGGCGTGCATGCTAAGTTGCTTCAGTCGTGTCCTCCGTGCAACCCCATGGACTGTAGCCCGCCAGGCTCCTCTGTTCATGGGATTCTCCAGGCAAGAATACTGGAGTGGGTTGCCACGCCCTCCTGTATAACCAGTACATGTTATGTTAAATTGGTTACACTAGTTGTTTTTACAGCTATTCATTTGTCAGCTTATTGGAGTCTTTTCTAAAATTCTGTGTATCTTACATTTATGCCTGTTTTAATGAACTCAAGAATAACATTGCAGTTTTTAAAGCTCAAGTAAATGTATGTGTATCTGTTCGTGATATGTGTTGGTTGTATGGTTTATATAATGCTGAGTTCTCAGTGAGAATGCTCCTCTATTATAATAATTTTCCCTAGGGGGAAAACAGATTCTATTTCGTAGTATTCCACTTTATGCCAGTTTCCAGGAATGCCTGCATTCCACTTAAGAGCAGACAGTAGGCACATTCTTCTTCTTCCTCTAAGGACTGGGCTCCTCTGTTCCTGCTGGACAGGATGAGCTCTTCCACTCACGCCTTCCTTCTCTCAGAATTGTGGCATTTCCTTCTTCTGTTCTGCGTGTCTTTTCACCAACCATCTCAGCTTGTGCCCTGAGAATGCACGCCCACCGCGGACCTCCCCTTCTGTTCTCCAAGCTCCTCCTCCATCTCCCCCACCCCTCGCAGGCCGACCCTGTCTGTCACCTGCTCAGCGGCTCTGATGGTGACTGCCTGGGCGCTAGCTGGTTGGCGTCTCAGTCCCGAGAGTTTCGACGAAAAATGCACCACACCAAGCCTTCTGTGTGTGGGTTTCTTTCAGCTTTCTGAGGACTCAGGAGGTCCTAATCGTGGTGCAGCACCCAGCAACTCCTCCTTCACTTTGTCTCTGTGCTTCTCCCTTTCTCTCCCCACACCCCTCCCAAGGAGCTTCTTGCAGAAAAGCAAGACAAATCCCCACCACCCTAGATTCAGCTGTTACTTCAGGCAAGAATGGCATTTTCTTAAAGGAAAAAGCAAGCTCTCCCTGGGAGGGGGACTTGCATCAGTGGCTAATAGAATTTTCCTCCCCTATTGTGACACTTATAATCCTCACACCCGAAGGGCATTTGCTCACATATGTTCATGGATAACCAAAGAATGTTCTGGTTCACAGAACGGCTTCATGGTCTTGTCCTTTAAACTTGGTTTTTACAAGGACGGTAAGAGTACAGACAGAGGGTTTGGATCTTTCTCTAGCTTGCGGTTGTCATGGAAGCTAACAGATGTGGAGATGGAATGTCCCCTGCCATCCCAAAGAAATAACACATGTTGCCCGCCAGCAAGTCATCAGCCACAGCAGCTGCCCTCTGATGGTGTGCCCTGAGGGGAACTCAGGAAGGAGAAAGCCAGGAAACATTCTGGGCTCTGGACACTGGCCCTAAATCATTAAGATGCCTCGCTAAGAAATCATTTAATGAGCCCAGACTCTCCATCTTCCCATGCATAGAGAAGCCCTGAAATTATTAACTTGAGATGTCTGTTTTTTTGTGATTAGCAGTAATCTTTTGATGTTTAACTACATTTTTTTTTCCAGTAAAAACTCCTATGTATACTGGCTCCTCCCTTATCTCTTCAGAACAGTTCCTCAGAGCCGTCTGAGAGCCTGTCTCCCAGACTATAGTCATCAGTAAAGGCCCCAGATAAAATTTAACTCATAACTTTCAGGTTGTTCATTTTTATTCAGCTGACTCAGAGCAATCCAGATAAAAAGGCCCTCGAGACCCAAGTCACCTCTCCTACATTTACTTCTGTTAGAGTCACATGTTAAGTGTTCCTGGTTTAACACATGCTGAATGGGGAGTATACACCACTGCTGTTGCTGCTGCTAAGTCACTTCAGTCGTGTCTGACTCTGTGCGACCCCATGGACTGCAGCCTTCCAGGATCCTCCGTCCATGGGATTTTCCAGGCAAGAGTACTGGAGTGGGGTGCCATTGCCTTCTCTGAGTATACACCACATCCGATCCTAAAACTCAGTCATTTAAATGAAGACACAGCAATAATGATGAAGGGGGACGGCCTGTGGGGGTGGACCAGGCCGGTCCTTCTGTGTCCTTGTGAGTGCGCACTGGTGAGGGGCTGGAGTGTGTGACGAGGGTCAGAGCCGCGGGGCCACAAGAGTGGGAGCCCCCCAGCTTCTGCTCTTCAGTCGTCTCCCTCCGAGTGGCTCTGCTGAAGTCCTGCTCCTCTTCTCACCTCCCCCAGCTTCAGGTCTCG
>NW_011494274.1:4376818-4377054 GCF_000754665.1 Bison bison bison | reverse complement strand
GCTTCAGGTCTCGCTCCCATCACTTCTCCCTTCTGGGGACCCCACCCCTCTTCCAAACTTTTCCCAAGTACTATTAACACTGCTGCTGCTGCTGCTGCTGCGTCGCTTCAGTCGTGTCCGACTCTGTGCGACCCCATAGACGTCTGGCAGCCCACCAGGCTCCCCCGTCCCTGGGATTCTCCAGGCAAGAACACTGGAGTGGGTTGCCATTTCCTTCTCCAATGCACAAAAGTGAA
>NW_011494274.1:4363702-4376718 GCF_000754665.1 Bison bison bison | reverse complement strand
GCACAAAAGTGAAAAGTGAAAGTGAAGTCGCTCAGTCATGTCCGACTCTCAGCAACCCCATGGACTGCAGCCCACCAGGCTCCTCTGTCCAGGCAACAGTACTGGAGTGCAGTGCCATCGCCTTCTCCAACTATTAACACTAGACATTTGTATTTTATTTATTTCCAAATGTTTTATTTGCCAGCCTTTTTATTAAGTCAACTAGTTCACATAAGACCCTGATGCTGGAAGAGATTGAAGGCAGGAGGAGAAGGGGACGACGGAGGATGAGATGGTTGGATGGCATCACCAATTCGATGGACATGAGTTTGAGTAAACTCCGGGAGATGATAAAGGACAGGGAGGCCCAGCACTCTGCAGTCCATGGGGTCGCAGAGTCAGACACGACTGAGCGACTGAACAACAACAACGAAGTTCACATAGCAACTAAATTTACTCACGAGTTCCTTTTTCGCCCTTTGACATATTCTATAAACACAAAATACACTGAAACTGTGGTTTTTGAAAATATGTTAAAAATAAATTTACTCATAAATTTCCTTAGCTGTTTATTTCATTCCAGCAACCCAAACTGCTGACAAATTTGGGCTAACAACTATACTACAGGTAGATTTATATTACTTATATGAAATATCTAAAAGAATTCATCAGGGTAGAAAAATTGTTTTAATTTCTCTATTTCAAATTTCAAAGACTACTATAGTTTATTACCCTATATATCTAATTGTTGAATGTGTGATAGTCAGTTTGGGGGGGGTCTCATCTACATGTCTGGGTTTCTCAGATCAGTCAATCTATCTACCTATCGAGTATGAGACTATTTCTATTTGTTTTTTAATATTTATTTTTTCTGTGCTGGGTCTTCGTTGCTGAGCGGGGCTTTCTCTAGCTGTGTGCAGGCTTCTCATTGCAGTGGCTCTTCTTGTTGTCAAAGATGAACTCTAGGGCACATGGGCTTCAGTAGTTACTACACGTGGGCGCAGCAGCTGTGGCTCGCCGACTCCAGAATATAGGCTCAGTAGCTGTGGCGCTTGGGCTTAGTTGGCCCCTGGCGTGTGGGATCTTCCTGGGCCAGGAGTCAGGCCTGTGTCCCTTGCACTGCATGGCAGATTCTTAACCACCGCACCACCAGGAAAGCCCCCAAGACTATTTCTACATCCAGAAAGAACATAATTTACACTAATAAAAAATTGCAAGGCATACATTTTCAGAAATTTTATGTGTAATACTGTAGGTGTTCTGTAACTATTCTTGTCTTAGCAGATCCAAAGAGAATTTTACCCTTTCACGAGTGGTGTTGACATCGCTGTCTTTCATCAGATATATTTTTTTTAAGCCCTAATAATGTCATCAGAATAAATGACTAGAAGTGAATTATTGGAATAGAGGATATAAATATTCAGATCTATTTTTAAAATTATTACGTAGAACAATTTTACTAATTTAAGCTCAGAATCCCAGGGACAGGGGAGCCTGGTGGGCTGCAATCTATGGGGTCGCACAGAGTCGGACACGACTGAAGCGACTTAGTAGCAGCAGCAGCAGCAAAGACATATGAAACTTCCCATGATTCTGCAGTATTTCTAATACTCAAAATCTAACTCTTGATGTCTACATGTTATATGTCTCTCAGCTGAATTAATCCCATTAGCAAATTGTACTTTCCAGAAAAGTCTCATGGATGATCCATTGCTTGATAGCTTCCATATTTTATAATATTTGTTCTGTTTAGACTCAAGAAAAGTCTGACTACATACAAAACTACTGAATTATATTTAGTTTTGTTCAGGACCAAGAGACATTATTGTTTGTAATTGAACTTTAATCCTTTTTTATCATATTTTCACCATTTGCATTATCTTGGCTGAATTTCATTATTGAATAATTTTTAGTTTTTTTTTGTTTTTTTCAAGTAGGATTGTGAATGTCATATACACTGAGTTCCTTCATGTCTGGAGATGTTTGTCTCAGACTTTGAATTCAAGACAGGTTACTTCGGTCTAACACCCTTGAGTCAAGTTTTATTTCCAAATTTTGGAGACTCTTCCATTGTGTCTGGACAGTTAATAATCCTATAGAGAAATCTGAGGGCAGTTTAACTTCCTTCTTTTGTAGGTCATTTTTTTTCTGCCTGGATGCTTAAAGAATTTTATCTTTAAAGTTCGTTCACTTATCCTAGAGTTAAACATACTGATATTAACTTTCTTTAAGCAGAATGTGTATTTTAGAAGATTCAATCTTTGATTTGAGGATTTTTGTTCTTTGATTATATCTGTTAATACCTTTCTGCATCCATTTGATCCCTGCCAGACAACTGTATGTTTTAACACTTTGCCGAAGGTCTGGAACAACAGGGGCGGGGCTACAGCATAGCATGGTTCAGAAAACAACTTCAAGCTGAATGTCAGGCCTAGCGGTTCTCAGAGTCCTTTAGCCAGCTCCCCACTAGGGGGATTTACATTGTTGTCCTAACTTCAGGCCCTGGCCTGCTGTGTTCTGCTGGGACCTACCTCCCTCTTCACCTGACTTTTCTCCTGTTTATCTTCTTCTTGGAGTCCCCAGGGTTCCTAAATCTTTTCCTTTGGCTGGTGGTGACTCTCAGACTATATGGAAGAAGAGGTTAGGGAGAAAAATTGGATCGGAGGTGAGCGCTAAAGGCTCTCCGCCCAAGTGTCCTTTGTTATATGTTACTGGGAGTAGACTGGAGGGTCTACCCTCGTGTCTCAGCTGGTAAAGAATCCGCCTGCAATGCAGGAGACTTGGGTTCGATCCCTGGGTTGGGAAGATCCCTTGGAGAAGGGAAAGGCTACCCACTCCAGTATTCTGGCCTGGAGAATTCTGGGGACTGTATATTCCATGGGGTCGCAAAGATTCGGACACGACTGAGCGAACTTTACTTTCACTGGAGGTTATAGGATGACAACTGAAGCCACTTCTGTTGATAGTCACACTCATTTTACACTGCAAATCCACAATCTCTCTACTTTAGATTCTCTGTCAAAATACCTCTTTCCAGAATATGCCTTTCAGAGCCCACCTTTTATAACCCAAAAGTCCCCTCCAAGTATTCCTCAAACAAACAAAAATCAGCCTTGTCTCTTCCACCTATGAGAAAACAGCTTCAAACATTTCTTTTTTTAAATAAGCAACTATTTCTTTTCTGTAAAACGTCTAGAATAAAGATTATTAGTATCCAAAGAGTATTCAGTTGTAGAATGTTTTTAGGATGTCAGGTTTTACCATGGGGATAAAGAAGTTCCCAAATCATAGCCTTTGGAGGACCTTAGCCATGGTAACTCACTTCCTTCATCTGTGGATCAGAAAACTGAAGCCTAAGGAGTTCTGTGGTAGACCCAAGGTCACTGGCAAGCCCCTCAATGGAAAGCTGAGATTAAAGCCTCCCTAGGACTTCCCAAGTGTTGCTAGTGGTAAAGAACCTATCTGTCAATGCAGAAGACATAAGAGCTAGGGGTTCAATCCCTGGGTCAGGAAGATCCTTTGGAAGAGGGCACAGCAACCCACTCCAGTATTCTCGCCTGGAGAATCCCATGGATGGGGGAGCCTGGCAGGCTACAGTCCATAGAGTTGAAAAGAGTCAGACACGACTGAAGTGACCTAGCACGGCATGCATGCATAACATCCACTGTTGGTCTGATAATAGTTTAGATGGAGACAGAATATGATTTAAGTTGTTTCCCTTGCTTGTTGAGTACAACCACTAAGGCTCAAATTCTTACAAGCAGGACTTACGGTTTTAAACTTCATGCAAATGACATTATTAGACATGCAAAAAATATGCACACATACATTGTTGTACAGGTGAAGTTTATCTGCCAATAGGGAATTTTCTGTTATATTGCCAAAAGATAAACAGCTTCCTTTAGAGCTGCTCAGATTACAATTCAAATTGTTATCCAAAAAATGAGAGTAAAATCTCATGGCCCCTCAGTGGTAAGCCTGAGTTTTTCCCACTGCCTGTATCTCTTTCACATCATTAGGATGCTTGGAGATTTCTGACCCTTAGGACACTGCTCTCTAATTCCAAATCATACTTCTAATGTATTTAAATTTTTTTTTCTGATCATAAAAATGATACATGTTCCTTGTAGAAACTTTAGGCAATAGAGAAAAGCATAGAGATAGGAAAACAAAAACTACCTGAAATTCTATCACTAGAGATAAGCACAGATTACAATTTAACCATAGCATATTTCCCTAGGGGCTCAGATGGTAAAGAATCTGCCTGCAATTCAAGAGACCTGGGCTCGATTCCTGGGTTGGGAAGATCCCCTGGAGGAGGGCACAGCAACCCACTCCAGTATTCTTGCCTGGAGAATCCCCAAGGACAGAGGAGCCTGATGGACTGCAGTTCCAGGGATCGAGAAGAGTCGGACAAGACTGAGTGACTAAGCACACACACATATTTCCCTAGAAGGGCTTCCCTGGTGGCTCAGATGGTAGAGAATCTGCCTGCAATGCAGGAGACCCAGGTTCGATCCCTGGGTTGGGAAGATCCCCTGGAGAAAGAAAGGGCAACTCAGGCCAGTATTCTTGCCTGGAGAGGCAAGAGGAATTCCAGGACAGAGGAGCCTAGCAGGTTACAGTCCATGGGTCGCAAAGAGCTGGACACAACTAACATTTTCAGTTTTATTTCCCTAGATGTTTTTCTTTGTATTTTAAATAAAAGATACCATATTTATACCTTTTTCTGTAATGAGATTATATGCTACATATTGCTTTGTAGTCTACTTTTTAAAACACTACATTGAATAAATGTGATTAAATATTCTTCAGAAATTGATTTCAACAACATCATTATTTAAAATGATGTTTTCCTACTAAAGAGAAACATGCTAGGGCTAACCTCATTTACTGATCCCTTGAATTACCAATGATGGTCTTTGAGAGGAAATGCAAGGTCCAGCCCTAACACCTCTTAACAGGGTTTCTCTGTCTTCCCTTATTTGCCTCTCCGTTTTCTTCTCTTCTCATTGCTCTGCCCAAGCTCAAGCTCTCAGCACCAGACACTCCGGATTTGGTTCTCAGAACGCCTCAGTCCGTCATCCAGCCCGTCTGTCTCTCTGTTCTCCCACCTCCCCTGTGTCCTTGGGGCCCTCCAACCTGCAATGGCGTCTTTCTGGAAAACTCCTCCATATTTCAACTAAATCCTACCTTGTCTTTCAGCTGTCAGCTTGGACGTCCCTCCTCAGGAAGCTTCCCCTGACCCCCACAACCAGGTCAGGCATCACTTCCCCTCACCCCCACAGCATCCTCACTTCCCCTTCCATAGACCACGGCGTGGACCCAACCTGTCTTTGGGTCTGCCTCCTCGCAAGGACTGAGACTTCTGTCAGGAGGGACCACATCTACCCATTTGTACACAAAATTGCACACCCAACACTGACAACAGTTTGTAGCACATTTTTTTTTTAAATTTATTTCTTAGGTATAAGCTTATTTTTAGGTTATACATTTCTTCACAAGAATGAATGCCCATCAGTAGGAGCCTTGTCTGACCTATTTGCTTCAGTATCTAACCCCAGTGCCTAGAACTCTGTTAACACCTGAAAAGGTACCATTGCATATTTCTTTTCCATGTTTGTGACTGCCTGTTTACAATATATGACATGTATGTTGTTGTTTTTATAGCAGTGAAATGACACATGCAAACATGCACACATTTTTGGTAATCTGCTTTTTTTCACTCAGCTACATATTGTGAATGTCATTCCATGCTAATAAATAGTGAAGGGCAGAACATGCCACCCCCACAATATGCCACTTTGAATGTTGATTATTTTCAGCTGCAAAGACTGGAAAAGCAACAAATGCAAGAAGACACTTTCTCTGAACTCCCTTTATCTGCCTAAAGACAGAGCCTCCAAAAGGAACTCAGCTGTGAGAAGTCCCCACCCCAGGAGTTTCATCAACCAAAGACGATTGACTTTTACACAGGAGGGAAGACCAGACAAGCTTTGTCACAAACCATCTTACTAGGCTCTTCTAATTGCCTAGTCACCGCTCCTAAAAATCATTCACTCGTTGCTAAGAGGGCTACATTCCCTTCCCCTTTCTCTATTCAAATGGCATTTAAGTCTGAATTCCAAGAGCCACCTCAAGGAGTCACTTATTTTTCCCTGGACACCTACCATGCACACATAACATATGTTGTTGTTCAGTCGCTCAGTCGCGTCGGACTCTTTTGTGACCCCATGGACTGTAGCCCTCCAGGCTCCTCTGTCCTTGGGATTTCCCAGGCAAGAATATTAGTGGTGGGTTGCCATTTCCTTCTTCAGGGAATCTTCCCCATGCAGGGATCAAACCCCAGCCTCCTGCACTGGCAGGCGGATTCCTTACTGCTAAGCCACCAGGGAAGCCCCACACATGACATATAATGCATGTTATATATTATAATATATATGTGTAAAACAAATATTTTATAATACACATTAATAAAATATTTATTTTTCTCTTGTTCATGTCTTTTTTACAGGGATCTCAGCTAAGAACTTACAAGAGTAAAAGGAAAATTACTTTCTTTCATCTGCAACAGTCTTCTAGACAAAAATCTCAGTCTCTTCCGCTGTTGAACCTCTTGGTTATTTTCTATAATAATTCCTTCGCTAGGTCTTCTAACCGTTTAGAAGAGCAAGTGGAGTCTAAGAGCAGAAAATGGTATGGTGCACACACACGCGGTGACCAGAAGGTGGCGCCGGAGGGCGCTTCTGTTTCATCCCGGGCCTCGGGCCTTCTAAGAGCTCGCCTCTCGGAAGCGGCGGGGCGCCTGTGCGCGGGCCTCCTCTGTGCCCGCTTCTGGCTCTTCACCCGTCTGCCTCTTTTCGGCTCCCTTACCTCGTCCTCAAACCTTCACTATAGGTTTTGAGATGCGTAACTCCTTCTTACGCTTCTGAGACGCATAACTCCCTTTTTTGGGGGGCTCCAAAATCACTGCCGATGGTGATTGCAGCCATGAAATTAAAAGACGCTTGCTCCTTGGAAGAAAAGTTATGACCAACCTAGACAGCATATTAAAAGCAGAGACATTACTTTGCCAACAAAGGTCTGTCTAGTCAGTTCAGTTCAGTTCAGTCGCTCAGTCGTGTCCGACTCTTTGCGACCCCATGGACTGCTGCACGCCAGGCCTCCCTGTCCATCACCAACTCCCGGAGTTTGCCCAAACTCCTGTCCATTGAGTCAGTGATGCCATCCAATCATCTCATCCTCTGTCGTCCCCTTTTCCTCCTGCCCTCAATCCCCAGCATCAGGGTCTTTTCCAATGAGTCAGTTCTTCACATCAGGTGGCCAAAGTATTGGAGTTTCAGCTTCAGCATCAGTCCTTCCAATGAACACCCAGGACTGATCTCCTTTAGGATGGACTGGTTGGATCTCCTTGCAGTCTAAGGGACTCTCAAGAGTCTTATACAACACCACAGTTCAAATGCATCGATTCTTTAGCACTCAGCTTTGTTTATAGTCCAACTCTTACATCCATAAATGACTACTGGGAAAACCATAGCCTTGACTAGATGGACCTTTGTTGGCAAAGTAACGTCTCTGCTTTTTAATATGCTGTCTATGTTGGTCAACTTTCCTTCCAAGGAGTAAGCATCTTTTAATTTCATGGCTGCAGTCACCATCTGCAGTGATTTTGGATCCCCCCAAAAATAAAGTCAGTCACTGTTTCCACTGTTTCCCCATCTATTTCCCATTAAGTGATGGGATTGGATGCCATGATCTTAGTTTTCTGAATGTTGAGCTTTAAGCCAACTTTTTCACTCTCCTCTTTCACTTTCATCAAGAGACTCTTTAGTTCCTCTTCACTTTCTGCCATCAGGGTGGTGTCATCTGCATATCTGAGGTTATTGATATTTCTCCCGGCAATCTTGTTCCATGTCCAGTTCTAACTGTTGCTTCCTGACCTGCATACAGATTTCTCAAGAGGCAGGTCAGGTGGTCTGGTATGCTCATCTCTTTCAGAGTTTTCCACAGTTTATTGTGATCCACACAGTCAAAGGCTTTGGCATAGTCAATAAAGCAGAAATAAATGTTTTTCTGGAACTCTCTTGCTTTTTCAATGATCCAGCAGATGTTGGCAATTTGATCTCTGGTTCCTCTGCCTTTTCTAAAACCAGCTTGAATAACACGGCTAAGCTGCCTCAAATACAAACGCAGCTTCTCTCTTCATTATTGGAAATACAATGTAGGTTTTTTTACGTTGGTTTATTTACTTATTCTTGGCTTCATTCAGTCTTCCTTGTTGCACACGGGCTTTACTCTAGTTGTGGTTGCAGGGGGCGTCTCTTGAGTTGTGGCGCACGCGATTGTCTTGCTCTTGCGGTGGCTTCTCCTGTTGCCGAACACAGGCTCTAGGCACATGTGGGCTCAGGAGTTGTGGTGCACGGGCTTAGTTGTCCCGAAGCATCTGAGATCTTCGTGGACCAGAGATTGAACCTGGAGCCCCTGCATTGGCAGGTGGGCTCTTAACCACTGGACTACCAGGAAAGTCTGGCATCGTTTTAAAAGCAACGTTGGGAAGAATTGAGCCTTACCTATTAAAGTGATCAACATTTTCTCAGGGCTTTTGAAAACGTGGTAATTCACTCTGGGAATGAACTGACATTTATGGAAGAGTTGAGGTTATTCCATTTTCCCCTGTCTCTGTCCTTTGGATTCAGACTTCCACAGAAGATGATGAGTCAGGCCGAAATGTCCTACAGGGAAAGGATTCATTTCTCCTGCTTTTCACAAAACCAGAGCATCCACCCTTTCTCTCATCCGCAGCAGAGCCTGGCCAGCGGCTTTCTCTACCCACCTCCCCCTCTGAACACACAGCTAGAAGGCATTCCAACCCCTTGGGCAGGTTAGCGCGGCCGGTGACCAGCTCTGGCCAGTGGCACATGGACAGAAGTGGTGTGCTTTTCTGGCTCGGCCCATAGAAACTTGCTGTGATCACCAGACAGCCAAGGATGCAGGCAAGGATGCTGAGGCCAAGTCACAAGCTGAATGGACTCATGCCAACTGCCAAGATGCACAGCGCTGAGCTCAGAGTCAGAAGGAAGCCCTCGTTGCATTGGATCACCGAGAGCTCAGAGTTTTCATTGTTTTTCACAGTAAAACCACACATCACTCACTGTCTTCTCGTCTCCTCTTGCTCCCCTCTTTCCCTGGCTTCTGCTGTCTATCTTTATCATGTGATGAGGACTTTCTGATGTAATAATGAAACCAAACTGGTTTTATTGGATTTGAGATTAAAGCTGAAAGGATAAGCAGGTTCAATTAACGTAATTAGGAGAAAAAGTTCAATCCATTCAACTCTTCAAAAAGCTTATAAATTAATATTTAGGATAATTTTTATTAAACAACTGGGTAAATGGTGAACATTTATCCAATTTTGAAATTATGTGAGCACCTCAGGGTGCGTGATCTCAGTGCTGCCAGCAGATATGTACACGACAACCACCTTCGGATGAGGAAAACTGCCTTGGAAATGGATATAACCCACACTCTCAGCTGACTCTCTATTTGAATGGCACTGGGACTTCCAGCGGGCATGAGTGGGCACCGCCACAGCGTCAGGCAAGCCAGAAAAAGTATCAGTCCTGCAGTGAGAGCTTCCAAAAGAAGCAAAGTTTCAAAGTGGCCTTTAAAAAATTCAAAATGAAAATTCCGATCTGACCTTGTGCGACTGCTTTCTTTCAAACGCAATATGGCAATTAACCACTCCCCACCCACCTCCTTCTCTTCTTGCTCCACTTTGGTGACTCTCAAACTGGGCTCAGGGAAGCCCTTTCAGAGGTTGTTTCAAGAAGTGGGCTCTGGGCAACTCACTCCAGATTGTGACCAGAAAAGCATTATTCTGATCTGTTTTGCAAACTGGGTTTCTGCATAAGCATTTATTTTTGTGTGTGAGTGGGGAAGATTCCTTCGCTTTAAAGAGTTACAGAAAACATTGGGTTATACGTTCCACCTGGGTATGACACCTACTCTCAGAGTTTTAGTCACACAAATGCCCAAAGATGTCCAAATGTGAAGCTCCAGCACATCTCTTTTCTGAACCCCCCACTCACAGTCCCACTTGTGTTTCGCCACCTCCACTTGCTGGGTGCCTCAGCCACCTCTTCACAACGCTCCTGAAATAGAATGTGCTATCCTGCCTACCCTCCTCCTGCATTAATGACATCACCTCCACCCGATTACTCAAAAGAAAACTCTGAATCATCCCCGGTTACTTCCCGCACTCCCCCGGATCCAATCATTTAGTCCAGTTTGTAACCCATCCTAACTATCCCATAACTATAATGTCTTTCCTCTCCATCCTCGTCACCCCTGCCTTGGTGTAGGGCCTCATCATTCTCCTTCTTCTGGACCATCACAGTAGTCCCCAGTGGCTCTCATAGTACTCTGCCCCTGACTGCACTGATTTTTCTGAAATACGGTAGAAATCATCATAGCTAATCATTGTTTTTAGCTTGGCAGTTAATAAAATGCTTTCATGTACATTGTCATATTTAAGTAGCACCACCACGTTGCAGCAAGAAGACGTTGTTTTTCTTTATTTAGAACAGGAATTTGAAGCCGCAGAAAATTATCTTGATCAGGTATCCACAGAAAGTCAAAAGAGCTAGTGTTTGAACCCAAGGACTCCGAAGTTCATGCAGATGACGGGAACCACACCACCAAACGCACATCCGTCCGTGGCTTTGACACGTTCAGTCCCTCACCGTTGCAGACAAAAGCAAGCACAGACCTTTGAGCATTTCAAACACAGCTCACTCTTAACAGGGCCCCGGGAGTCTTCAGTTGTTAATGGTAATAGCTAATAGTTAACATTCTAGCTCTGGAGCTAGAACACTCATTCTAACGTAAAACCTTGGATAAGTTATGCAACTTTTCTAAATCTCAGTTCCTGAAGGTGCAAAGTTGGGCTCGTCATAGAGTTCATCCCACGAGGCTGTTGTGAGGCTTAAATAAGATTGTGCATGTGAAGTGCTTTACACCCTGCCTGTACTGTAGAAAGTGCTGAGTGAAAGTTGGCTGTGGGCAGCTAGCGACCATTCCTCATCCTAAGGAAATGCATAGAAAGGATTTCCTTTCTATCCTCCACCCTTCAAGCCGCCCACGTTCCCTGTGATGTCTTCCATGAAACCTTGAAAATCCTGGGTGGTAAGCCCCCCACCACTTTGTACCCATCTCTACAGTTAGATACTTGATTGGTGATACTATCTGTAGGGTAAGAGAATTAGAGAAGGCGAGGTTCAGAAAAAGAACGAGGCCCATTTTACAGGAACAGATCACATTTAATGAGGCGAGAAGGGGCAGCAGTCAGATTAGTGAGCTGCCGCACTACGCAAGAAAAAAGTAAGTATATATAGGCGTATATGTGGAAATCTGCTGTCTTAAGGGGGCCTGTTCTTCTCTAAGGTTGTTCGGAGTAATTATCTCTTAAACGGCTGGGGCAAGGAATTCTGGATTGGCCAGACGTTGGACCGGCTGGGAGCTGGGCATAATCAACCTTAATATCCATTTTTTTTTTCCCCTTTGGTGAGAGAGTTCTTTGTTTTGCATAGAATGGTGGGGAGGACCCAGAGGGCAGTTTTAACTCCAGGCTATTTTGAGCCGTGTAACTTTCCTTCAGTATCCTTAAGACAAGCGGTGGACCATTCCCCGAGGGTGGTCACTAGGTCCAGGAGAAAGTCCCCACGATGGAAAGCTGTTCCCACAAGCTCTCCCAGGTGTCTAGCTTTAGGTTTCTTCTTTCTGTCTCTCTGCACCGCTTTCACTTCTGACATCAGAGATGTTCCACAGGCTTGCCCGTGCCCCCACGTGCCAGTCCTGGCGTCCGACTCCAGCAGTTTGACGGCTATCTGACCTCAGCCCCGTGTCAGCACTGTGTTCCTCTTGGGTGCAAAGCTTTGGCATCTGGTCCGGGTTCTTCCTGGCATTTTACTTCAGTGTGTCTCCAGTTTCTATCTCTTCTGAAACTGACAATGCCAGGGTCTGATCAAGAAGGATTCAAATGAAGGGGACGATTGTAAACCTTATCACGCTGATTTGTGTTCTTTGTCTTCCAGGGTAGAGGGATCTTACCTTCCATCTTGATAGCTCTTCCACAGTACCTGATTTGGGATGAACCCTTAACCAGTGCTTGTGGACTGAATATGAAACAGGCTGGGACCTGGGACCTTGGGCCCTCTGCCGCAGCGCTTGCACCTGGAGCAACAAAATACAAAGAATATAAGGAACTAAAAACAGCTTTGTGCATGTGCAGCTGGGGCAGATTATGGACAACAAGATACATAAAGCCTTCTAAACAGCCAGGAACAAAAGCAGGGTGTTGGGAGCAAAAGCAGAATACTTATGTCCCTACACAGGGCACCACCAAAGGGGTGGGCAGGCCACCTCAGCCACCCCCTGGCCCAGCTGGCCCTATCCCCGGACACATCTATGCTCACCCCACATAAAGGAACCAGCCTGTCCCCCACCCTTGGGGAGGGAGTAAGCAAGGGAACCTGTTTGTTCTTGCTCACCCTCCACTGTAGTCAGGGCCTCAGTAAAGCCTTGCCTGGATTTCTTGTCTGGCCTCTTGCCAATTTCTCTTCATTAAGGAGGCCAAGAACCCTGGCCCATAACAAGACCCTCTCCCAAACAAGCCACTGGGAGTCCTGGGAATTCCTGATGCATAAATTCTTAAGGGGACCTAGAGGCAAGAGATGGGAATACCAGACCACCTGACCTGCCTCTTGAGAAACCTATATGCAGGTCAGGAAGCAACACTTAGAACTGGACATGGAACAATAGACTGGTTCCAAATAGGAAAAGGAGTCCGTCAAGGCTGTATATTGTCACCCTGCTTATTTAACTTCTATGCAGAGTACATCATGACAAATGCTGGGCTGGAAGAAGCACAAGCTGGAATCAAGATTGCTGGGAGAAATATCAATAACCTCAGATATGCAGATGACACCACCCTTATGGCAGAAAGTGAAGAAGAACTAAAAAGCCTCTTGATGAAAGTG
>NW_011494274.1:4363229-4363602 GCF_000754665.1 Bison bison bison | reverse complement strand
CAGTTCACTCACTCAGTCGTGTCCGACTCTTTGTGACCCCATGAATTGAAGCACGCCAGGCCTCCCTGTCCATCACTAACTCCCAGAGTTCACTCAAATTCATGTCCATCAAGTCAGTGATGCCAACCAGCCATCTCATCCTCTGTCGTCCCCTTTTCCTCCTGCCCCCAATCCCTCCCAGCATCAGAGTCTTTTCCAGTGAATCAGCTCTTCCCATGAGGTGGCCAGAGTATTGGAGTTTCAGCTTTAGCATCATTCCTTCCAAAGAACACACAGGGCTGATCTCCTCCAGAATGGACTGGTTGGATCTCCTTGCAGTCCAAGGGACTCTCAAGAGTCTTCTCCAACACCATAGTTAAAAAGCATCAATTCT
>NW_011494274.1:4362591-4363129 GCF_000754665.1 Bison bison bison | reverse complement strand
ATGCTATCTAGGTTGGTCATAACTTTCCTTCCAAGGAGTAAGCATCTTTTAATTTCGTGGCTGCAGTCACCATCTGCAGTGATTTTGGAGCCCAGAAAAACGAAGTCTGACACTGTTTCCACTGTTTCCCCATCTATTTCCCATGAAGTGATGGGACCGGATGCCATGATCTTCATTTTCTGAATGTTGAGCCAACTTTTTCACTCTCCTCTTTCACTTTCATCAAGAGGCTTTTTAGTTCCTCTTCACGTTCTGCCATCACTTCATGGGAAATAGATAGGGAAACAGTGGAAACAGTGTCAGACTTTATTTTTTTGAGCTCCAAAATCACTGCAGATGGTGATTGCAGACACGAAATTAAAATACGCTTACTCCTTGGAAGGAAAGTTATGACCAACCTAAGCAGCATATTAGAAAGCAGAGACATTACTTTGCCAACAAAGGTCCGTCTAGTCAAGGCTATGGTTTTTCCAGTGGTCATGTATGGATGCGAGAGTTGGATTGTGAAGAAAGCTGAGCACCAAAGAATTGATGCTTT
>NW_011494274.1:4362207-4362491 GCF_000754665.1 Bison bison bison | reverse complement strand
AGAACTAAAAAGCCTCTTGATGAAAGTGAAAGAGGAGAGTGAAAAAGTTGGCTTAAAGCTCAACATTCAGAAAATGAAGATCATGGTATCCGGTCCCATCAGTTCAGTTCACTCACTCAGTCGTGTCCGACTCTTTGTGACCCCATGAATTGAAGCACGCCAGGCCTCCCTGTCCATCACTAACTCCCAGAGTTCACTCAAATTCATGTCCATCAAGTCAGTGATGCCAACCAGCCATCTCATCCTCTGTCGTCCCCTTTTCCTCCTGCCCCCAATCCCTCCCA
>NW_011494274.1:4357474-4362107 GCF_000754665.1 Bison bison bison | reverse complement strand
ATTAAAATACGCTTACTCCTTGGAAGGAAAGTTATGACCAACCTAAGCAGCATATTAGAAAGCAGAGACATTACTTTGCCAACAAAGGTCCGTCTAGTCAAGGCTATGGTTTTTCCAGTGGTCATGTATGGATGCGAGAGTTGGATTGTGAAGAAAGCTGAGCACCAAAGAATTGATGCTTTTGAACTGTGGTGTTGGAGAAGACTCTTGAGAGTCCCTTGGACTGCAAGGAGATCCAACCAGTCCATCCTAAAGGAGATCAGTCCTGGGTGTTCATTGGAAGGACTGATGTTAAAGCTGAAACTCCAGTACTTTGGCCACCTCATGCGAAGAGCTGACTTATTGGAAAAGACCCTAATGCTGAGAGGGATTGGGGGCAGGAGGAGAAGGGGACGACAGAGGATGAGATGGCTAGATAGCATCACCTAATCAATGGACATGAGTTTGAGTAAACTCCAGGAGTTGTTGATGGACAGGGAGGTCTGGCGTGCTGTGATTCATGGGGTCGCAAAGAGTCAGACATGACTGAGGGACTGAACTGAACTGAACTGACTGAGCCTTGTTATATTGCAGAAGGCAATGGCACCCCACTCTAGTACTCTTGCCTGGAAAATCCCATGGGTGGAGGAGCCTGGTAGGCTACAGTCCATGGGGTCGCTGAGAGTCAGACACGACTGAGCAACCTCACTTTGACTTTTCACTTTCATGCGTTGGAGAAGGAAATGGCAACCCACTCCAGTGTTCTTGCCTGGAGGCTCCCAGGGACGGGGGAGCCTGGTGGGCTGCCGTCTATGGGGTCGCACAGAGTTGGACACGACTGAAGCGACTTAGCAGCAGCAGCAGCCTTGTTATATAAACTTTTCCTTTACAAACTTCTCCTAAAAACTTCTTCACATTCTTACCCCAAAAAAGGAATTAAAAAAAAAAAAAAAGCTAGACATATACCCACTGAGTCATAGAATAATTGAAATTCTGACAGGAAGATAACTGAAAAGATCTTGTTTAAAAAAAAAAAAAAGGAACACCATTCTGCTTTATTTAAACTCTGCAAAGTAGGTGAGCATTTTGTGGGTCGAGGTTTTCTAACACAGAGAGTTATGCAAGACACAGCGTGGCCTCGAATAAGCGCTCAGCTTTGCTCTCCTTGAGCTCCACACACATGCCATTCGGTGACATCCTGAGGTCTGCGAGGCTGTGGGATTAGACCTTCTGAAAAGAAAAGGTTATTCTACATCATGGATAAGAAAAAGCTTTGATGATTCATAAAATTAAAGCCTTTTAGTTCCTGGCAGGGGAGATCTCTCAGCCAATGTGTTGAAAGGCAAGTGTCTGTATTATAACTCGCCCCCTGATAGAACCAAAGATCCCAGCTGGGTTTTTTTTTTTTTTTGCAGGAAGGACAATGTTGATGAGACCACTTATAAGCAGCTCAGAGGAGACAAAGACATTTTCAGCCTCCAGGAAATAAACTGGATGAGTGCCCATACATCCAAATGCTATGGAGAGCCTAGGGATTGTTCCAGCAAACATTTCCTCTGAATGGAATAATGCTTGAGGAAACAGACATCAAGCTGTGGCCCTCATAATTTGTCCCATCCCACTGGGCCACGCACATATGTCTGATCAGGTTAACTTCTGCCTCAGAAAATAAACATTTGCTTTAGAAAGTGTGGCCTAGTCAGACTTGACTTAGCTGAGAATTCAGCAGGGTCTTCCATCCCAGCTTTATCTTCTGTTTCCTTTCCACCTAGTATTTTCCCCTTTTCTGCATGGAGAGAACACTTAGTAAATGTATCAGTTTGTAATCTCCACCAGACCTTGATAACTGAATAATTTGTTGTCGTTTAGTTGGTTGCTGCTGCTGCTAAGTCACTTCAGTCGTGTCCAACTCTGTGCGACCCCATAGACGGCAGCCCACCAGGCTTCCCCGTCCCTGGGAGTCTCCAGGCAAGAACACTGGAGTGGGTTGCCATTTCCTTCTCCAATGCATGAAAGTGAAAAGTCAAAGTGAAGTTGCTCAGTCATGTCTGACTCTCAGCGACCCCATGGACTGCAGCCTACCAGGCTCCTCCACCCATGGGATTTTCCAGGCAAGAGTACTGGAGTGGGGTGCCATTGCCTTCTCTGATTAGTTGGTAAGTTGTGTCTGACTCTGCGACCCCGTGGACTGCAGCACACCAGGCCTCCCTGTCCATCACCATCTCCTAGCATTTGCTCAAACTCATGTTCATTGAGTCAGTAATGCCACCCAATCATCTCATCCTCTGTCGCAAGAGCTTTAAACTCAATAAAAGAAATTTTTAGTGAGTTTTTACTTTTCTGGCATATCAAAAGAAGGTGCTGTGGAGTTCTTTCCTCCCTTTTATATACAGTTCCTTTTATGCCAGGATTCTACCCTTAATGTGTTTTTGTCTCTAACCGCTCGGATTAGATGGCCCTTGCAGAGAAAGTGAAACAGCCAGGGCTCCTGCACACTCTGGAATCTCAGAGAGGATTTGATGTGGCCTACTGTGGCCTTCGAGCCAGCTTTAGGTGCTGTGTAGACCTGGAACTTATGATTAATAAATGAATTCATTCTTTTAGAATTTATTAGTTGACTCATATCATTAAAAAGTCATTCGATTTCAGTTCCCTTTCAATCCTCTTGTTAAGGAGAAAGGCTCAAGTCAATGATAGTTAACCTGTCATTTCTTCTTGTCACTTGCTGTTCTTTTCAAAGAGAGAAAAAAATTTCAGGCTGGGCTTCTTCAGCAGGCAATTTCATCAAGCTGAAACTCAGTAACATTTTTATTTTTAGTTCTCATCTATGTATAGCAAGTGAAATAGATTTTTCAGTTATCAAATGGTATGAAATATTCTTTTATGACAAACAGGGTAACTGCTAAACGAGGAGTCCCTTTAAGGGAAAATATCAAATGGTAGACTAAGTGGTTTGTGAGTGAGTCCAGGTTGAAAAAAGGAATGAGTGGGAAGAATGCTGATCTGACAGCCAGGACCCCTGGGTTTCGTCCTTTGCTCCTAGCTAGCTGTGTGATATGAGGCAAGCCAGTTAACTACTCTGGACCTCAACTCTCTTATCTCTAGAAGATTGCAACAGAGCAATGCCTCTCGGCTATGACTGCACATTAGCATGTCTGAGGAGCTTGCAGGCCTCCTGGTGCTTGGGCCACACCCCAGACCAGATGTATCACAATCTCCAGTGGGATTCAGGCATCAGTGTCTGCAAAGCTCCTAGATGATTCCACTGTGCATCTAAAGTTGAAAACCAGTGCAGGAAATGACTTACATTGTGTGTGTTAGTCACTCGGTCGTGTATGACTCTTTGTGACCCCATGGACTCCTCTGTCCATGGCATTCTCCAGGCAGGAATACCATTCTCTTCTCCAGGGGATCTTCTGGACCCAGGGATCGAACCTGGGTCTCCTGCATTGCAGGCAGATTCTTTACCATCTGAGCCACCAGGGAAGCCCAAATGACTTATAAGATCTCTATAACTCTTAAGTTTCCATGATTCTAAGGTAAAACAATAGGTTACGGGAAAAATTGTAATGGCACAAACAAGGAACATATCTTAGCATTTCAGGTAACTAGTCAAATGAACCAGCTTGTTGCCATCATTCATGGGTTTAGATATTCAAGTATGTGTACTGTTCGGTTCAGTTCATTTCAGTTCAGTCGCTCAGTCGTGTCCGACTCTGTGACCCCATGGACTGTATGTATGCTCCCAATTTGACACAGGACCTGTACTGGGGATACAATGGTAAATAAGGCAGATGTGGTCTTTTCTTCAAAGAACTGACGATTTAATGCTAAGTAAACATTCCACAGTATTTCTATGTTAGAGAATGCCAGGGGAACATGGGAGAGGCATTAGCAGTGTATCTTAAACATTATTACTTAAATTCTATAATAAAAGTCACCAGGGCTATCAGCTCCTGAGAATGCAACATGGGCCAAACGGAAAAGCTCGTGGCAGGACAATTTCAGGCTTGAGGTTTGTTGTCAAGTTGGCGTTGGATGTCTGCACATAGCCCCACAACAAAAGCCAAGAATAAAATCTCCTCCTTTCTACCCAGAAGGCACTTCTGGAGATATTGTATTGCTTGCATACAGTTTAAAGACTTTAATTTAGATTCCGCTTGAATTCAGAATACTGATCAGATGGAACCCATATTTAGGATTCAACTAATGATGCCTGCCACTTCACTCAAATAATAAATGTACATGCTGATGCTCTTGTTCCTTGAAAAAATGGTCAACTCTGTGATTTACATAGAAATAATCAGACATGATTTGAAATGAAAAGAAATCCTTTACTCTGAAAATAGCTCTTGCATTAGGAAAATTTTGCTGAAATAAATAAATAAATAAAAAAACGAAGAAGGATAAAGCCTTGTGACTGTTGTGAAATCAAATGAATTCCATTTTAGTTTTTAGACATAATGGGTCACAGTTAACGTCTTGGGGGATCTACACTAACACTTGCAAGAAATATAAAGTTCTGAGTGGTTCTAAAGAGTATCCTAGCAACCTAGAAGTGTTAAGGGAATTTCCAGCAGACTATTTGGAGAAGGAAATGGCAACCCACTCCAGTGTTATTGCCTGGAGAATCCCATGGACAGAGGAGCCTCCA
>NW_011494274.1:4355124-4357299 GCF_000754665.1 Bison bison bison | reverse complement strand
GCCTTTACGTCACATGACCTGAGACACGAGGTACGCGTGGACAAAGGATCGGAGTCCCCCAGCGGGGAAAACATGCGACTTCTCATAACACCATCTTCCGAACTTCTGCCACAAGCACTGACCACTTGGCACTCTGCCCAGTGCAGTAGCATCCCCGGGCCAAGTGGGCAGAGGTTGGCCATGCGGGGTCTCGTGGTTCCCGGCTCTCTGCGGCTGCCTCCACGGGACAATCGAGGGCACTGTTTCTCTGCTGTTGGCTTCAGACAACAAGAATTCTTTGTATGAAGAGGACTGTGGCCAGTTCATCCAACCCAAATTGACTCTTGCTTTGCTCTCTCTCTCTCAGATGCTCTGGGGTTTTGTGTGTGTGTGTGTGTGTTTTTTTTTTTCTTCCCTCACTTTTTCTGGTATCTGTGTGTCTTACTTTAGTATCTCAGCAAGCCTAGAACTGACCATAGCGGCTCGCCGGGGGCATGCCCACTCCGCAATCAGTTCTCCTTGCTTAGTTTTGGTTCACAGCCCTGGCGCTCCCATCCTCCCCCTCAGCTCTCTTACTAGAAAGTGTGCTCGTGTTTGGACTCTTTTCTCTTCCTGGTACCTCACTTCTGGGCTGCCGCGAGCTCTGCCATCTCTTCCTTCGAAGAGCCTCTACTTTGCTCTTGCCTCTTCTTTCCAGCGCTCCCACCTGCTGCAGCCCCTGGTTTTGCCTTCCGGGGAGCTGAGGCTCCTCCGACAGACCCCTTTGCCTCGGACACCACCCTGAGCGGTCCACACTGTATTCTGTTGCAGGAGGTCTTCCTGAAACAGCGGCTCTGTTCAACCACGCTTGTGTTTAGGAACCCGCGTTGCTTCCCTTCCCTCTAATGTGGATGATGATGATGGTGGTGATGGTAGCAACGACCTCTACTGAATATCAAGCGCTTATTACAGGCCAGATCTGGGGAAAACTCTTTATACATATACTATCTTTACTTCTTACAATAGCTGTGCACTCGTCTCTGCGGTACAGGTAAAGAAACTGAGAATCTGTGTGCTTAAATGACTAGCCCAAGATCTCACAAGTCAAAGGCAGCAGAGATTCAAGGCCCAGCCTATCCCCACCATGTATGTGCTATGTCACACTGCTTTCAAAGCGCTTGCGTGGATTTCCAGTTCTGTTCTAATGTTCACAGGCCCTTCTGATCTAAACTTATCTCCCACTGTTCTCTGAGAGGCATCTTAGCCTCAGGAAAGTCCAGTCTCTGTCCCTCATATATTCTGTACTAAGTCCCTCCTCCTTTTATTTGCCTAGTATAGTTCTTATCCCAAGAATGCCCTCCATTCTAATTTCTGTTCACCAAGGCAATGGCACCCCACTCCAGTACTCTTGCCTGGAAAATCCCATGGACGGAGGAGCCTGGTAGGCTGCAGTCCATGGGGTTGCTAAGAGTCGGACACAACTGAGCGACATCAGTTTGACTTTTCACTTTCATGCATTGGAGAAGGAAATGGCAACCCACTCCAGTGTTCTTGCCTGGAGAATCCCAGGGATGGTGGAGCCTGATGGGCTGCTGTCTATGGGGTCGCACAGAGTCAGACACGACTGAAGTGACTTAGCATCAGCAGCAGCAAATGTTCTTCATGCTTCAAGACCAAGTTCAATCCTAAGCATAGACTACCCCCAGATTAGTAGAGCCCATGTTGGTATTCTCCTTTCCTGAGATTTACCATATGATCAGTACTCTATAATTTAACATTTAAGAAGTTAAATGTAAAAACTAGTGTAAGGTGCAAAGATTAGGAAGCGCTTCTCAGACTGTCAGGTCAGTTTCTCTCCCTTAGTTCTTGTCTCATCACCACAAAGATTTGGAACAATGGACTAAAGGATTTTAAACAGACAAGTCACAGCTCAAGCAGACAGATCTTTTGTTTAACCAAACACTCCCTGATGTGAGAGTTGGACCATAAAGAAGGCTGAGCACCGAAGAATTGATGTATTCGAATTGTGGGGCTGGGGAAGACTCTTGAGAGTCCCTTGGACAAGAAGGAGATCAAACCAGTAAATCCTAAAGGAAATCAACCCTGAATATTCACTGGAAGGACTGATGCTGAAGCTGAAGTTCCAATACTTTGGCCACCTGATGCAAAGAACTGACTCATTGGAAAAGACCCTGATGCTGGGAAAGATTGAAGGCA
>NW_011494274.1:4348922-4355024 GCF_000754665.1 Bison bison bison | reverse complement strand
CCCTGATGCTGGGAAAGATTGAAGGCAGGAGGAGAAGGGGGCAACAGAGGATGAGATGGTTGGATGGCATCACCAACTCAATGGACATGCGTTTGAGCAAACTCTGGGAGATAGTGAAGGACAGGGAAGCCTGGTGTGCTGCAGTTCATGGGGTCATAAAGAGTCAGACATGATTTAGCAACTGACCAACAGCAATCCAAGACTGTGGGCTGACCTCAAAGGAGTTGTAACAATCCCTCTTGGCTTCCCTTTTTATGCTTTTTGTCTCCTCCTCTTGGTTCTGTCCTGTGCAAAATAGGGCTTGCACCAGCCACCAATCAGGAAAGGGAATGCAAATCGACAGAGGCTCAAGGATGGTTGACAGTTGCAAGTTACATAACAGCAGGTTCTGCTGCACATGTCTTTCCCATAATTCAGCCTGTTATAATCAGATGTATGTAGATATAGAATATTTATGAACCAGTAATAGGCTCCTAGCTGCCTAAGGTTACTTGAGGAAGCCCCTGTAGTTAGTTTGTATCCAGTGTGTGCCTAGGGACATGTGCAGGAGCCAGAAAAGTCTCTGTGGTTATTTTTGTAGCATATCTGTGAGCTCTCCTGGGCTGGTCTCAGGTGTGGTTTAGACATCAGCTTGCATCCTTTTAGGCTAGGCCACCCCTTATTGCTCATGCCTAACTTCCTGCCTAACAAGACCAACAGATCTGTGTATGGATTTCATTTTCCGGCTGTGGGACCTCACAAACACTAAGCTTATTATCTTATGTGAAGCTGTTTCTTCATCTGGAAAGATAATAAGAAACGTCATTTGCCAGGGTCATTAAAAATTTAATGACACAGAAACATGTAAAGCTCTTTCTGAGGCCCAGCACTTGGCAGTCCCTATATAACTGTGAGTTTCCTTTCCTCTTTGAGGTCAACACAATGACTCATATTTAAAGAACTGCCACAAGAGATTAACATTAGTTCATGTGTTTTCAGTTGTATAACAGGATGTTGAGCTGTTCATTTTAATGGAGACTTAAAAATGCAAGAGAAAATATTCCAAGTATCCAGAACCAATTTCAGGACACTAAAACCTCATCCCAGAGGGAGAGAATAGAGAGTGAAAGAAGATTTATGATAAAAATTTCTATGAAGTGAAGCTAGGGACTCAGATGTACGCCCAAGTTCAGAACAGCATTATTCACAGTAATCTAAAGAAGATAGTAACCCAAGTGTCTGTTGACCAATGAACAGGTAGACAAAATGTAGTGTACACATATGATGGAATAGTATTCTGCCTTTCAAAGGAACTTAGAATTTTAACACATGCCACAACAGAAAGGAACCTTGAAGACATTATGCTAAGTGAAATAAGCCGGTAACAGTAGGGAAAATATTGCATGATTGCAGTCAAATGAGGTTCCTGCAACAGCTACATTTATAGAGAGAGAAAATAGAATGCTTGTTTGAGGTTGTTGAGGGTAGTAAAAATGGACAATCTGTGTTTAATGAGTACAAAGTTTCAGTTTGGGAAGATGTCAAAGTTCTGGAGGTATGTAGTGATGACAGTTGTACAACAATGTGAATGTGCTTAATGCCACTGAACTGCACACTTAAAAAATGGTTACAATCGGGACTTGCCTGGTGGTCCAGTAGCTAAGATTCCAAACTCCCAGTGCAGGGGGCCTGGGTTTGATCCCTGGTCAAGGAACTAGATCCCACCTGACGCAACTGAAGCGTTCACATGTTACAACTAAAGGCCCCACATGCCACAACTTAGAAAGATCCCATGTGCCGCAACAAAGGGGGAAGATCCCACCTTTTGCCACGTGTGACAACTGAGATTTGGTGCAGCCAAAAACAAACAAACAAAAACCTTCTTAAAAAAAAGAAAAAGTAAATTGTCATGTACTTTAACCACAAGAAAAAAATTTTGATGAAAATAGAATAATTCTATAAAGGACTTTTTCTGAAGGAAAGCTTTGGAGTGTAATGAGGACTTCCAGCAGTGGTTGGAACCATAGACTGGAGCCTGGCTCTTGCCTTAGGGAACCAAGGCAGCCTGTGGCTGCAGAGCAGAGGGCTGACTTTAGGAAGTACTTTTCCCCATCCAGATGCTATAATCTCTGATGAAGTCCCAGAAATGTTGCAATATCGCACCTGGGTCCAGAGCGTGCAAAACCATCACGTAAGAACTTCTCTGTCTTCCTCTCCCTTCCCTCCTTCCTGAGCTAGTCCTGGACAGGTGTGGTTTATAGTCACAGTGCTGAAAGGCAGGAGGATTTGGGTAAGGAGAAGCTGCCCAGATGCCAGGGCAGAGAGTTGAGGTCCTACCTGGCAGGTATGGAAGCTAGACCTCTAGGAAGTCTTGCCTTTCGATGAATATTGCAGTGTTAATGTAGTGAACGAAGCTTCCTAAATTCTGAATCAGGACGGGGTTTTGTGATAAAGCAATCAAAGTATTGTCCATCCTTAAAAGGAATGAAAATAACCAAAAGGTGGAAAAAAGTCAAAATGTTCATCAAAAAATAAATAAGATTTTGAAAACAATAAATAAATAAATAAATAAAATGTGGATATACATCGTGCAAACATTTTTTATTTTTTAAAATTGAAATATAATTGATGTACAATATTATGTTAATTTCAGGTGTACTACATAGTGATTTGATATTTGCATACATTATGAAATGATGACCACAATAAATCTAGTAACCACCTATCCCCTACAAAATTATTACAATATTGACCATATTTTTTTTGCTACATATTACATGCATTTGGATGATTTATTTTATAACTGGCAGTTTGTACCTCATAATCCTCTTCACCTAAGTTTGCCTTCCTATTCCCCCATCCCACACCCCCAGGACAGCAACCCTCCTTTTGTTTTCTGTATCTATTGGTGGTGGTGGCGTTTAGTCGCTAAGTTGCGTCTAACTCTTTGTGACCCCATGGACTGTAGCCCTCCAGGCTCCTCTGTCCATGGGATTTCTCAGGCAAGAACACTGGAGTGGGTGGCCATTTCCTTCTCCAGGGGATCTTCCTGATGCGGGGTAGAACCCACATCTGCTGCATTGGCAGACGGACTGATTACCATTGAGCCGCCTGGGAAGTCCTGATATGCATATATACATATTCTTCTTCCTTCCTTGACTTCTGTCTGTCTGAAAGCTCTAGGAAGGAGAGATTTTCTTTCTTTAATCTATGAGTCTGTTTTCATTTTGCTTTGTCCTTAGATTCCACATACAAGTGAGATCCTATGGTATTTTCCTTCTCTGTCTGACTTATTTCTCTTAGTATTATACCTTCTAGATCTATTTGTTTTATTGTAAATGGCAACATTTCATTTTTTTATGGCTGAGTAATTTTCCATTGTAAATGTACATCACATCTTCTTTATCCGTTTGTCTGTGGGTGGGCACTTAGGTTGCTTCCATGTCATGGTTATCGTAAATAATGCTGCAATGAGCATGGTGTGCATATCTTTTCAAATTTGTGTTTTTGTTTTCTTCAGATAAATGTCCAGAGATGAAATTATTGGATCATATGGCAGCTCTATTTTTAATTTTTTGAGGGACGTTCATAATGTCTTCCATAGTGGCTATACCAGTTTACAATGCCGCCAACAGTGCGCAAAGGTCCCCTATTCTCCACATCTTTGCCAACACTTGTTATTGTTGTCTTTTGGATGATAGCCACTCTGGTAGGTGTGGGGTGGTATCTAATTTGTGGTTTTAATTTGCATTTCCCTAATGATTAGTTATATTGAGCATCTTTTCATGTGTCTGTTGGCCATCTGTATGTCTTCTTAGGAAAAATGTCCATTCAGATCTTCTGCCTACTTTTTGAATTGGATTGTTGGTTTTTCTAATGTTGAGCTGTGCAAGCCCTTTATATATTCTGGATAGTGAAAGTGAAAATTGCTCAGTCATGTCCAACTCTTTGCAACCCCAAATCTCCAGGCCAGAATACTGGAGTGGGTAGCCTTTCCCTCCTCCAAGGGATCTTCTCAACCCAGGGATTGAACCCAGGTCTCCTGCATTGCAGGCAGTTTCTTTACCAGCTGAGCCACAAGGGAAGCCCAAAATACTGGAATGGGCCACCTATCCCTTCTCCAGTGGCTCTTCCTGACCCAAGAATCAAACCAGAGTCTGCTGCATTGCAGGTCAATTCTTTACCAACTGAGCTATGAGGGAAGCCCATATTCTTGATATTAACTCCAGTTCCAGAAAAATATCTATTTCTGCTTTATTGACTATGCCAAAGCCTTTGACTGTGTGGATCACAATAAACTGTGGAAAATTCTTAAAGAGATGGGAATACCAGACCATCTGACCTGTCCCTTGAGAAACCTGTATGCAGGTCAGGAAGCAATAGTTAGAACTGGACATGGAACGACAGACTGGTTCAAAATAGGAAAAGGAGTACATCAAGGCTGTATATTTTCACCCTGCTTATTTAACTTATATGCAGAGTACATCATGAGAAATGCTGGGCTAGAGCAAGCACAAGCTGGAATCAAGATTGCCGGGAGAAATATCAATAACTTCAGATATGCAGATGACACCACCCTGATGGCAGAAAGTGAAGAGGAACTAAAAAGCCTCTTGATGAATGTGAAAGAAGAGAGTGAAAAAGTTGGCTTAAAGCTCAACATTCAGAAAACGAAGATCACGGTATCTGGTCCCCTCACTTCATGGGAAATAGATGGGGAAGCATTGGAAACAGTGTCAGACTTTATTGTTTTGGGCTCCAAAATCACTGCAGATAGTGATTGCAGCCATGAAATTAAAACATGTTTACTCCTTGGAAGGAAAGTTATGACCAACCTAGATGGCATATTGAAAAGCAGAGACATTACTTTGCCAACAAAGATCCATCTAGTCAAGGCTATCATTTTTCCAGTAGTCATGTATGGATGTGAGAGTTGGACAGTGAAGAAAGCTGAGCACCGAAGAATTGATGCTTTTGAACTGTAGTGTTAGAGAAGACTCTTGAGAGTCCAAGAGTGTTGGACTGCAAAAAGATCCAACCAGTCCATCTTAAAGGAGATCAGACCTGGGTGTTCATTGGAAGGACTGATGTTGAAGCTGAAACTCCAATGCTTTGGCCACCTCATGCGAAGAGTTGACTCATTGGAAAAGACCCTAATGCTGGGAAGGATTGGGGGCAGGAAGAGAAGGGGATGACAGAGGATGAGGTGGCTGGATGGCATAACCAACTCAATGGACATGGGTTTGGGTGAACTCCGGGAGTTGGTGATGGACAGGGAGGCCTGGCGTGCTGCAATTCATGGGGTTGCAAAGAGTTGGACATGACTGAGTGACTGAACTGAACTGAGATACATCATTGCAAATATCTTCTCCCACATAGTAGGTGGCCTTTCCATCTTGTTGATTGTTTCTTTCTCTGTGCAAAAGATTCTTAGTTTGATGTAGTCCCATTCATTTATGTTTGTGTTTGTTTCCCTTGCCCGTGAAGACAGATCCAAAAATATATTGATAAGATCAATGTCAAAAAGTATAGACTCTTTTGCATGTAACTGTCCAATTTTCTTCATACCATTTTTTGAGGAAGTTGTTTTTCCCTCTTTGTATATAATTACCTCCTTTTTAACAGATTAATTGACTGTATACCCTTGCGCCATTTTAGGCTCTCTGTTCTGTTCTCTTGATACATGTGTCTGTTTTTGTCTCAGCCCCATACTGTTTTGATTACTGTGACTTTGTAATATAGTTTGAAAACAAGGAGCATGATACCTTCAGCATTGCTCTTCTTTTTTCAAGATTACTTTGGTTATGAGAGGTCTTTCATGGTTCCATACAAATTTTAGAATTATTCTAGTTTTGTGCAAAATGCCATTGGCATTTTCACAGATCAGAGATCAGTCGAATCAGATCAGTCGCTCAGTCATGTCCGACTCTTTGCGACCCCATGAATCACAGCACGCCAGGCCTCCCTGTCCATCACCAACTCCTGGAGTTCACTCAAACTCACGTCCATCGAGTCAGTGATGCTATCCAGCCATCTCATCCTCTGTCGTCCTCTTCTCCTCCTGCCCCCAATCCCTCCCAGCATCAGAGTCTTTTCCAATGAGTCAACTCTTCGCATGAGGTG
>NW_011494274.1:4348414-4348822 GCF_000754665.1 Bison bison bison | reverse complement strand
CAAAGGCTTTGGCATAGTCAATAAAGCAGAAACAGATGTTTTTCTGGAACTCTCTTGCTTTTTCTATGATCCAGCGGATGTTGACAATTTGATCTCTGGTTCCTCTGCCTTTTCTAAAACCAGCTTGAACATCAGGAAGTTCACGGTTCACATATTGCTGAAGCCTGGCTTGGAGAATTTTGAGCATTACTTTACTAGCGTGTGAGATGAGTGCAACTGTGTGGTAGTTTGAGCATTCTTTGGCATTGCCTTTCTTTGGGATTGGAATAATAACTGACCTTTTCCAGTCCTGTGGCCACTGCTGAGTTCTCCAAATTTGCTGGCATATTGAGTGCAGCACTTTCACAGCATCATCTTTCAGGATTTGAAAGAGCTCAACTGGAATTCCATCACCTCCACCAGCTTTGT
>NW_011494274.1:4347809-4348314 GCF_000754665.1 Bison bison bison | reverse complement strand
AAGCCAACTTTTTCACTCTCCACTTTCATTTTCATCAAGAGGCTTTTGAGTTCCTCTTCACTTTCTGCTATCAGGGTGGTGTCATCTGCATATCTGAGGTTACTGATGTTTCTCCCAGCAATCTTGATTCCAGCTTGTGTTTCTTCCAGTCCAGCGTTTCTCATGATGTACTCTGCATACAAGTTAAATAAGCAGGGTGACAATGTACAGCCTTGATGTACTCCTTTTCCTCTTTGGAACCAGTCTGTTGTTCCATAACCAGTTCTAACTGTTGATTCCTGACCTGCATACGAATTTCTCAAGAGGCAGATCAGGTGGTCTGGTATTCCCATCTCTTTCAGAATTTTCCGCAGTCTATTGTGATCCACACAGTCAAAGGCTTTGGCATAGTCAATAAAGCAGAAACAGATGTTTTTCTGGAACTCTCTTGCTTTTTCTATGATCCAGCGGATGTTGACAATTTGATCTCTGGTTCCTCTGCCTTTTCTAAAACCAGCTTGAACAT
>NW_011494274.1:4345864-4346409 GCF_000754665.1 Bison bison bison | reverse complement strand
CCCTGCTTCATTCTGTATTCCAAGGCCAAATTTGCCTGTTACTCCAGGTGTTTCTTGACTTCCTACTTTTGCATTCCAGTCCCCTATAATGAAAAGGACATCTTTTTTGGGTGTTAGTTCTAAAAGGTCTTGTAGGTCTTCATAGAACCGTTCAACTTCAGCTTCTTCAGTGTTACTGGTTGGGGCATAGACTTGGATTACTGTGATATTGAATGCTTTGCCTTGGAAATGAACAGAGATCATTCTGTCGTTTTTGAGATTGCATCCAAGTACTGCATTTCGGACTCTTTTGTTGACCATGATGGCCACTCCATTTCTTCTGAGGGATTCCTGCCCACAGTAGTAGATATAATGGTCACATGAGTTAAATTCACCCATTCCAGTCCATTTCAGTTCACTGATTCCTAGAATGTCGACATTCACTCTTGCCATTTCTTGTTTGACCACTTCCAATTTGCCTTGATTCATGGACCTGACATTCCAGGTTCCTATGCAATATTGCTCTCTACAGCATCAGACCTTGCTTCTATCACCAGTCACATCCA
>NW_011494274.1:4331827-4345764 GCF_000754665.1 Bison bison bison | reverse complement strand
ACCATGACCCACCCGTCTTGGGTTGCCCCACAGGCATGGCTTAGTTTCATTGAGTTAGACAAGGCTGTGGTCCTAGTGTGATTAGATTGACTAGTTTTTGTGAGTATGGTTTCAGTGTGTTTGCCCTCTGATTCCCTCTTGCAACACCTACCGTCTTACTTTGGTTTCTCTTACCTTGGGCGTGAAGAGATACCCCACACCCAAGGCATTTTCACAGGGGTTGCTTGAAATCATAGATTGCATTGTAGAATGGTTGTTTTAACAATATTACTTGTTCCAATCCATGAGCAAACTATAGCTTTCCATTTGTTTGTGTCAGCTTTAATTTCTTTCATCAGTGTCTTATAGTTTTCCAAGGACAGGTCTTTATATCCTTAATTAGATTTATTCCTAAATATTTTATTCTTTTTTATGAAATGGTAAATGGGATTTTTGTCTTAATTTCTCTCTCTTATAGTTCATTGTTAGTGTGTAGAAAGGCAACCTATTTCTTTATATTAATTTTGTACCCTGCAGCTTAATGAACTGGAAGTCCCAGTTGTCTCCTGCCTCTTTAAGAGGCTCTCCAAGATCAGGAAGTGGGTTTGAACCAGGCCCCTTTTAAATTATTAACTCTGTGCTGGGACTGAGTGTGAGATTATGCATGTGTCCTTTAAAAATGGAGTCTCCATTTCCTCTGGCCCTCTGGTTGTCTTGAACAGAAGTCAAATGTTCTGGGCGCTGACCTTTCCAGTGTAAGACTCCTAGACTGAGGACCCCTTTATGGAGCATGGACCCCTCCCTCCTTGGTGAGGACTTCTATGATTGTGATGTTCCTCCCATTGTCCGTCATTAACTTGGGGGTTTGGGTCCTGACCATACTGCATCTCCACTCCTTTTATCAGTCTCTCTGCTTCCTTCTTTATGTCTGTCATTGCGGGAAATATTTTCTGCCAGTCTCAGGATCATTCTTATTGATGGTTGCTCTGTAAATAATTATAATTTTGATGTGTTCATGGAAGGTGAGTTCAGGGTCTTCCTACTGTACCATCTTGACCACCTTCTTGAATCCATCAAATAAAACATTATTGAGCCTTAAAAATGAATGAAATTTAGACAAATCCTACAAAATACTACATCAATGACAAATCTTGAAGACATTAGGTTAATGAAAATAAGCCAGTTACAGAAGAACAACTATTTCATGCTTCCATTTACATGAGGTATCTAGAATAGGCAAATTTAAAAAGCCAGAAAGTAGACCAGAGGGCTGGGGGTAGGAAGAATGGTCAATTAGTTTTTAATAAGTACAGAGTTTGAGGTTGGGAAGATATAAATTCTGAAGGTAAATGGTGGCGTTAGTTCCCAGTACTGTGAATATAGTTAACACCACTGAACTGCACTTTTTAAAAAATGGTTTAAATGGTAAATTTAATGTTTGTGTCTATGTATATTTTGCCCCAATATACAAAATAAGGGGGGGAAAAGGTAGAGAAAAGTTATGGGGCCTGTCCAAATGTCTACCTAGTGGTAAGAGAACTGCCCACTCTGAACAGGTTTCCAGGGCCAGGGAGGGACACAAATGAAGCTGTGTTTGGCTTTACACCGCCTGAGTCCTAGTGGTTCAAAGTGTGAGTGATACAACTTCTAGAAAATCCTACTCATACTGACTTAAACTAGAAAGCAGATGTATTGGCTTAAGTAACCACTGTATGCAAGTATTTCTCAAACTTTCATGAGCCTCAGAAGCACTTACAGGGCTTGTTAAAACACAAATTGCTGTACCCCACTCTGGAGTTCCTGGCTGCAGGAACCCCACCCAGTAGGTCTGCAATACAGGCTGAGAAGTTGCATTTCTAACCCATTGCTAGGTGGTGCTGAGGCTACATCTGTAATCACTGATGTGGGGCTCATATGTCATCTGTGTCACTGGGGCTCTGACTCAGACTCTCTGCTAGTCTCTTTCTTTCAGCTTATCTACAGGCTGGTTTTGCCCACAAGAGCTAAAACGTCTGCCTCAGTTCCAGGCCTCAAGTTCATATACAACATAATCCAAAGCAGGAGAAATGCCACTTGTCCCAGCATTCCAGGCACAAGCCTAGTTGGGTCTCTTCAGATCTGATGCCTTCACGAGTTACTCTGCTCAGGGTATAGAATAGTGGGTTGGCTTCCACTCGACACTGGGCTGAGCGGAAGTATGAAGAGGGGAATAGATGATGGGGAAGTAGTCAACATCCATCCACAATCCCAGGAGAAGTGAAGCTCAAGGTGGGCAGAGGTTAGACCACATGTCTTCTGATAAGGAGCTAAGAATGGAACTTGGAATTAATGGGCAGCTACTGAATCATCTAATCAGAGGTCTGATAGAATCAATTTCAGGAAGTTCACATCAGCAAAAGTTTGGAACATGGACTAGGGAGAAGCAACCTGGAAGGTAAAGAGAGAAGCAGTTCACGGTGGTTCCCAGCTAGCTCCGACTTGCACCTGTCCTTTAGACCATTAAACTGGGTGTTGAATGGTGTTCCCCACCATGGTGTACCCCCGGGTATTCCCCATCTCCACTACTACTCTGCTTTTTCTTTCATTTTTTGTGCACGTCTCACCTTCTAACATGCCACATACTTTACTTGTTTTGGTTATTATTTCTTTTTTAAAAATTTGTTTATTTGGCTGTGTTGGCTCTTAGTGGCGGGATACAGGATCTTCACTGCATCACGCGGGATCATTTGTTGTGGCACAAAAACTCTCTGGCTGTGACGTGTGGGTTCAGTAGTTGCAGCGCGAGGGTTTAGAAGCTCTGTGGCATATGGGATCTTATTAGTAATTCCCAGTTGATGCTTTTGAATTGTGGTGTTGGAGAAGACTCTTGAGAGTCCCTTGGACTGCAAGGAGATCCAACCAGTCCATCCTAAAGGAAATCAGTCCTGAATATTCATTGGAAGGACTGATGCTAAAGCTGAAACTCCTACTTTGGCCACCTGATGTGAAGAAATGACTCCTTGGAAAAGACCCTGACGCTGAGAAAGATTGAAGGCGGGAGGAGAAGGGGGCGACAGAGGATGAGATGTTTGGATGGCATCACCGACTCAATGGACATGAGTTTGAACAAGGTCCGGGAGTTGGTGATGGACAGGAAGGCCTGGTGTGCTGCAGTCCATGGGGTCACAAAGAGTTGGACATGACTGAGTGACTGAACAGAACTGAACGACCAGGGATTGAACCAACGTCCCCTGCATTGCGAAGTGGACTCTTACCCACAGGACCACCAAGGAAGTCCCATGTTTATTATTTCTAATTTGTCTGCCCTACTAGTCTGGGTGAACTCTGGGTGTTGGTGATGGACAGGGAGGCCTGGCGTGCTGCGATTCATGGGGTCGCAAAGAGTCAGATACGACTGAGCTACTGAACTGAACTGAACTGAACTAGAATATTAGCTCATTAGAGAGAAAGGGACTTTGTGTGTTGGTTTCCATGCTTTCTTCCAGTGCATGACACATAAGATGAGGCTCAAGGAAATGAACTTCATAGGAGAACTCACCCCTTTGCAAATCCTGGTCCTTTTGCCTGGGTTCTCTGCTCCCATCCCACCTCTCAGACTTTGCAGATTTAACCAAGGCTTCCCATTCCTGACATTCTTCCCTGATTCCCAACCATGAGCTGCCAGTATCTGCTCTCTGCATTTCCCTAGCATCCTCTCGTCATAGTGCTTTGTAACTGCTGCATCCTTTCCTGCCTTTCCCATAAACTCCCATCTCCTAGGGGGCAGGACAATGATCTCCATACGACACAATGCCTGATGTGTTAGAGCATCCATAGAAAGTAGTTGAATTAGTGAGCTGACGAACAGTTACAGAAATGAGCAAATACTGCTCAATTAATACTTGTTACATGAAAAAAAGGGCTTTCCAGGTGGTGCTGGAGGTAAGGAACCTGTCTGCCGATGCAGGAAACAGAAGAGATGCAGGTTCGATCCCTGGGTTTGGAAGATGCCCTGGAGGAGGGCGTGGCAACCCACTCCAGTTTTCTTGCCTGGAGAATCCCATGGACAGAGAAGCCTGGTGGGCTACAGTCCATAGAGTTGCAAAGAGTCAGACACGACTGAAGCGACTTAGCACACACACACAAATGAAAAAACAGAACGCAAAACACAAATGTCTCTGAGAGTTGGTTGCCTATGTAGCTGTCCAAATACTCCGAAACAGCAAACAGCAAAGATGACGCAGCTTTACTGAGTTCTACCTGGCTTATTATGTCTTGTGCTCACAGTCACTTGCTCTCTTGACTCATTAATGGCAAAAATCTTCTCTCGAACTGTCATTTGAGAGTCTCTGACATAAGATCTGAGCTCTTCTTAGCAGCCACGATGCATTTGATGCAGGATGAAACCAAATCAGTTCTCTCTGTGGCTGCAGGACTGCAGCTTCCATGGACCCAGGTGACACCAGGTCTGTGCCTGCAAGGACAAGCCCGCTAAGCAGCCTCCGTGGGGCTGCCCATGCTGGAGCCGCCCATAACACAAAGACCACGCTCGGTACTTCCGTTTCCTCACCCAGTTGTATTTTCCACAATTCCCTAGGGCTTTGTTTCTTTCTTCAAACTGTACCTAGAAAGCCCATCTGGCAAGGCCAAGTGCCCTGGGTCTGTCTTCCTCTCAGGAAATTTTCTTTTCTCATGAAATTACAGATATTTTACAGCTGGAAAGAATTTTCAATACCAGGTCAACCACAATTTGTCACACATAATAGATAAAAAACACTAAATTGGAGGCTTTATGATGGCAACACAGCATATTATCAGTGTTTCTGATTACAGAAAAACTCTCTGGTTTGTGGCCTGAATTTTACTCCAGAATTCTAATAGCAGAAGTTCGGATGGATCACAAAAAGAAGACTGATCCTGGATGGGGGAAACCATTCTTTCCAGATACCAAAGCAGTCGGTGCCTTCAAAATCCTGCTCAAAGGCATGCTACCCCAAGAAGCCTTCCCCAATCATTCCAGCCCACAAGGACCTTCCTGTCCCCGAGCAAGACAGTGCTCAGTTAGAACCAATTTATAATGTCGTAATGTCTGGCATTTCAGCATTCTCTGCTTCATGGGCATGCCTTCTCCTCTGTCTCCTGTGTCAAAGTCTGAGCTCTTTGAGAACAGAAACCATGTAAATATTTATTATAATCCTCACAGTGTAAAACACAGCTTCTGACGCAGGATAACTGCTCAATAAATACATGTGGATTGATAATCACTGGGGGAATAAAACCCCATGCAATGCCATGACCTGTCTGTGATGAGGCCCCTACCCTCTTTGCACAAGGACATTTTAATAAATGATGGTGCACTCAGTACCGAAATTGATCTGTATTCAATACCATAAATGATCTGAGACCTCTGAACAACTTACTCTACTGTCTTTTTTGGATTTTGTTTTATCCCCTAAGAGTCAGACAAGATTTTTTACTTTATTAAAGATAATTACATTTTACTCTTTAAATGAGCAAACCTTTGTTGAATGCCTCCAATTTGCAAAAAAACATGGTTTCAGGTAATTTTGGGATACAATGAGCAATACAAACTAACCTCTGCCCTCAAAGAATTTAGTCTACCAGCAGAGACAAATGCATACATAAATCAATATAAGAAAAGGCAGAATAAGATAAACTGCTTGAAAGAAGTTGAAGCAAAACACACGGGAAACAGAAGAATCATGAGAATATAGAATTCAGGATTAAAAGGTCTTTAAAAATTATCTAATCTAACTCTCCAAAGGCTACTCGAATCCCTCTACAATATGATCAAGTAACCATCTATTTACCCCAAGTGTGAACAGCCCCAGTGACAGATCTCATTACCTCCCAGACTCATAGTTCCTTTTTCTTCGGCTGTGCTGGGTTTTTGCTGCTGCTCAAAGGGACTCCCTCTAACTGTGGTGCACAGGCTTCTCGCTGTGGTGGCTTCTCTTGTTGTGGGGCTTGGGCTCCAGGGCGCACGGGCTTCAGTAGTTGTGGTGTGTGGGTTCAATAGTTGCAGCTCCCTGACTCTAGAGCACAGGCTCAACAGTTGTGGCGCATGGGCCTAGTTGTTCCATGGCACATGGGATCCTCCCAGATCAGGGATCAAACCCAAGTCTCATATTGGCAGGCAGATTCTTTACCACTGAGTCACCAGGGAAGGAGAAGGCAATGGCACCCCACTCCAGAACTCTTGCCTGGAAAATCCCATGGACAGAGGAGCTTGGTGGGCTGCAGTCCATGGGGCCGCTAAGAGTCAGACACGACTGAGCAACTTCACTTTCACTTTTCACTTTCATGCATTGGAGAAGGAACTGGCAACCCACTCCAGTGTTCTTGCCTGGAGAATCCCATGGACGGAGGAGCCTGGTGGGCTGCCGTCTATGGGGTCGCACAGAGTCTGATACGACTGAAGTGACTTACCAGCAGCAGCAGCAGCACCAGGAAAACCCCAAGACTCATGGTTTTAAGCCTAATAGTTTTTTTCTCCTATCAGTGGATACATGTAAGATCAAGTGTCTGACCGTTGGGGTGATTACTGGGGTGCAATCCACTGGGGTGCAAAGTCCTATTCTATATAGCCTGAGGCACACCTATCAGTGGGTTTCCCAGGTGGCTCAGTGGTAAAAGGATTTGCCTGCCAATGCAGGAGATGCAGAAGACATGCGTTTGATTCCTGGATTGGATCCCCTGGAGAAGGAATGGCAACCCACTGGTGTATTTTTGCCGGGAGACTCCCATGGACAGAGGAGCCCGGCAGGCTACAGTCCATAAGGTCACAAAGAGACAGGCATTACTGACGTGACTTAACATGCATGCATGGATGTGAAAAAAATTTAATATCTAAAATGTCTAACTACTATTGGAGTCAGAGACCTATCAGATAGAGGAATCATTAGGAAATCCGCTGGCCACTCGGGATCTCACAAGGTGGAATCATCACTGTTCAGTATCTTCCCTTCACATTTTCATGTCCAGCAACTTGGTTTATTCTGTTCTTTCATGGTGAAGCGGGCCTGGGCATTGTAAATGACATTGACAAAACTCAGAAAGGAATGGTATATAAATAAGAACACCAAGTGCAAGGGTAAAAGACAAAAAAGAAAAAATAATTCCGTCATACAAAAAGGGAGACCCGCCACCCCTCTCCCTTTTGTTTCAGCACTTACTTTAGAAAACTTATAAATTCTTTTTCTGCCTCTCTGAGATGAGTATAAAATTTTTTTTTTCCTTTAAACTGAATAAGCCTCTTGCCAGCTTTAAGACCCAGGAATACTTTCTCAGGAACCTGGGAATCATTTCTGAAAAGTATTCATGGAGGAGGACAAGGCAGCCAGTTTCTGTAGGAGGGTAAGAGCCTAATTTTGGTGGCCACCTGGCTCTGACTTGCAAACCTACCTCCTGTCACAAGGATGTGAGAAGTTTTATAAGTCCTGAGGGTGTAACTCATGGTGACTGTAGCTAGCAGTACTGTGCTGTATATTTGGAAGCTGCTGAAAGACTAGATCTTAAAGGTTCTTATCACAAGAAAACAAATTTGTAACTATGCGTGGTCATGGATGTTAACTAAACTTATTGTGGTAATCACTTTACAACATATACATATATCATTTTTCCATAAACTGACACAATATTATATGTCAGTTATATCTCAATGAAACTGGGAGGAAAAGGAGATAAGACATTTATTTCTCCTTTGGATAAAGCCAATAGCTAACGTAGACGGTCACTGCAATTACTAGCTAGCAATTATTATGTGTGACAAATAGCATGCAAATAATGAGCTTCATCTGCTTAACTGTATAGGGCGAGATGTCTCAGCAATCTCCTAGCAGATTGCCTGTGATATGCATCACATCCTGATTGAATGCTTAGTGATAAAAATGTTTCCATTCTCCTTTACGATTGTGGACAGGTTTGTTTGTTTTTTTAATTGGAGGATAATTGCTTTACAGTGTTGTGATGGTCTCTGCTCTACATCAGTGTGAATCAGTCATAATTATATATAATATATATGTATACAATACATAATACATATATAATACATATAATCATAGTTATATATATATATATATATCTCCTCCCTCTTGAGCCTCCGCCCCTGTGTACTCCACCCCTCTAGATGGTCGCAGAGCACCAGGCTGGTCTCCCTGTGTTACAGAGCAGCTTCCTGCTAGTTATCTATTTCACATATAATAGTGTATATATGTCAATGCTACCTTCTCAACTTGTCCTAGCCTCTCCTTCCCTCTCTGTGTCCACAACTGTGTATTCTGTGTCTCCATTTCTTCTCTGTAAATAGGTTCATCAGTACTATTTTTCTAGATATCATATACATGTTAATATATATATTTGTTTTCCTTTTTCTGACTTCACTCCGTATAACAGGCTCTAGGTTCCTCCACCTCACTACAATTGACTCAAATCTGTTCCTTTTTATGGCTGAGTAATCTTCCATTCTATTCTCATCAGGTGGATCTGAGTGCAGGGGGAGAGGGAGAGGAGAGAGAACAGCTGACTTGTTGGAAAAGACGCTGATGCTGGGAAAGACTGAGGACATAGGAGAAGAGGGCAACAGAGATGAGAAGGCAGGATGGCGTTCAATGAACATGAACTTGGACAAATTCCAGGAGATGGTGAGGGACACGGAGGCCTGGCATTCTGCAGTCCGTGGGGTCGCAAATAGTCGGACATGACTTGGCGGCTGAACAACAACAAAAATATTCCATTCCATATATGCACCACAGCTTCTTTATCCATGTGGACAGGTTTTGTGGGTTGACAGGGAGTTTTGGTTTCTGTCCCCAGCATGAGTCATTCACGAGCAGTGAGAAGAGCTCCAAGTGCCTACTTCCCATATTCTCTCTGCGTAGGAGAACCTTCAGGGAAGCCAGGTTTTGTCTAGAAGATCCTTTGGTGAGTATTCTGGTTTGAGCTGTGTATCCCTCAAAAGATACGTACACAATACAAATGTCCTGACCCCTATAAAGAAGAGAAACAGGGTCTGTACAGGGGTAATAGAGTTAAAATGAGGTATCAGGGTGTGCCCTAATCCAGTGTGACTGGCATCCTTATGAAAAGGGGAAGTTTGAACAGAGACAGGTATGTCTAGAGGGAAGATGACATGAAGAGGACTGCCTTCTATAAGACAGGGAGAGATGCCTGGAACAGATCCCTCCCCTACAGCCTTTAGAAGAAAGGAACCAACCTGGTGAACATGAAGTCGCTCAGTCGTGTCTGACTCTTTGCGACCCCAAGGACCGTAGCCTGCCAGGTTCCTCTATCCATGGGATTTTCCAAGCAGGAACACTGGAGTGGGTTTCCATTTCCTTCTCCAGGGGATCTTCTCCACTCAGGGATCAAACCCGGGTCTCCCGAATTGCAGGCAGACTTTTTACCGTCTGAGCCAGCCTGTAACCACCTTGATTTTGCAGTTTCTAGTCTTTTCAGAACTGTGACATGATGCATTCTGTTGTACAGGCCACTTGGTTTGCGCTGCTTCATTATGACCCTAGCTAACTAATACAGTGGGTGTCGAGTCAGAGCAAGGAAAGTTTATTGCAAGAGTTAAGTGTAAAATGGAGTTGGGTATATAGTCTGAGGTCCTCACTTCATGATGGGAATCCTCTTAGCCTGAGAAAAAGACAGGTGGGGTCACTGTCCACCACATGGCCTCCATTCTTACCCCCAAAGTACTGAGACACTGTGACTCATCTGCACTTTATGGGATCCTTTTTCTAGCTCCAGAAGACCACTCCCAGGTCATTTGCTCATTTATATACAGGTGTGAATTTATTACAAGTCCAGTGCAGAGCCATAACTGTCAATATATAATGACACCTTGATAGAGTTCAGATCTGTGCTTAGAGATGGCAAGAAACTTTATTCTAAGGTCTCTGCCCCCAGACAGAATAACTCCACTTGATTGTCTGCAAATAAATTTAAAATTCATAAAAATAAAAATATATAATACCCTTGAGCGCTTTTGGAGAATATACTTTTAAATTGAGTTACATGTCTTGAAAATGAAGCGTCATCATACTTTTCTGGCACCTGCAGCATGGGAGCGTCAGGCCAGTTCTCCTGTGGTCCCGTATGGTGGCTTTGTGTTGGAAGCAGGCCTGCAGGGGCCTGGCTTAGAGGCCAGTTCTCCTGTGGTCCCGTATGGTGGCTTTGTGTTGGAAGCAGGCCTGCAGGGGCCTGGCTTAGAGGCCAGTTCTCCTGTGGTCCCGTATGGTGGCTTTGTGTTGGAAGCAGGCCTGCAGGGGCCTGGCTTAGAGGCCAGTTCTCCTGTGGTCCCGTATGGTGGCTTTGTGTTGGAAGCAGGCCTGCAGGGGCCTGGCTTAGAGGCCAGTTCTCCTGTGGTCCCGTATGGTGGCTTTGTGTTGGAAGCAGGCCTGCAGGGGCCTGGCTTAGAGGCCAGTTCTCCTGTGGTCCCGTATGGTGGCTTTGTGTTGGAAGCAGGCCTGCAGGGGCCTGGCTTAGAGGCCAGTTCTCCTGTGGTCCCGTATGGTGGCTTTGTGTTGGAAGCAGGCCTGCAGGGGCCTGGCTTAGAGGCCAGTTCTCCTGTGGTCCCGTATGGTGGCTTTGTGTTGGAAGAAGGCCTGCAGGGGCCTGGCTTAGTAAACTCCAGCTGCCACAAGAAAAGACCACAGACTACTAGTTTAGCTTAGGCACAAAGGGAGTTTTCACAGTTCCGGAGGCTGGAAGTCCGAGATGAGGGTGACGGCAGGATGCACCTCTGGTGAGAGCTCACTCCCTGAGCCGGGGACGGTAGCCTTCTTGTTGTGAGAGTGTGGGTAAAGTGTGAGGCTGCCTCTGCTCAGAAGGGCAGTCACGTGTCACCAGGCTGCACCCTCATTACCGCATCTAACCCTGATTACTGCCCAAGGGCGCATCTCCGTCTGTGTCCCGTTGACCGCGGGAGCGTCAGCGTAAGAGTTGAGGGGTGCAAGGATGCAGCTGAGTCCTTCGCAGCGCCTCTGAGCAAAGAATGAGCCTCCTCTTCCCTCTGGGCAGACGCAGTCCACACCTGGACGTGGCCTTGTGAGCTAGTTTTGAGTCTCCTTTGGCCCCCCAGCCCCCACCTCTGGGATGCATTTCAGCAGTGTGCAAATTATACCTAGACTGAAAACCGCCAGCCTCTGTAAAAAGAGGTTAATCCACCGTAGCAATCAGTCCTGCTTTCGGTCACAGAATTATGGGAAAGAGGGGTCTCAAGGTAGGTCAACTTTTCCTTGAAGGTTTTTTTTCACATCGGCCAGGTGGTTTCATAAGCCGGGTCTCCGTGAGGTACGCTATAGGCTCCAAGGCCATTTGAGGAGATTCCCCAGACCTGGCCTTCCCCGATTACCTTCACAGGTTCTTGTTCTCCGTCTGCCTTTGCTTCGATTTTGTCTCTCTTCAGTCCCCAGCTCTTGGGTGTGACCATTTGACTCGGCATGCACTTCCTAACTGGGGGCCTGAGAGTTTCTCTGGGATACTCTGACCTGACACGTCACTCCGGGCGGGAACTTTCCAGTCCCAGCCTCAGTTTCCACAATCCACCCCCAGCTCCGGGTCAGTCAGTCCGTCAGCCGTGGATGGCCCAGCCCCTGCGGCCTTCCCTTCTTCCCTTCTCCTCCCTTCAGGGTGGGAGGCAATGCCGATCATCTCCAGGAGGAGTGGAGGGCGGTGGGACACTTGGGAACTCGGGCTGGTAGCCCCGCAGATGGAGGTGTGTCTGCTCTGCGCAGGTTGTCCGACCCTGAGATTCAAACATTATGTGTGTGCCATCCTTCTATTTTTAAAACTCTCTGTTAGCTCTAGCACAATCACTATTGGGTTTTTCTGTATCTTTTATATCCAATACTTTGATACCCGATCACTGCCTGAAAGCCTTAAAACAGTGATATATTTTGAAAATTGAGGGGGAGAGGGATAAGTTAAAAGTTTGGGATTAACATAAAAAAAGAAAAAGAAAATTGAAAGTCCTTTCACATACGTTTTTTTTTTATTATTATTTAATTGTCATAAAGTCTGTGGGAAGAAGGTATTATTGTTCCCTATAGGAGAAACAGATGCTGCAGAAGGGAATTTATAATTCCCACCCAACTTGAGGTTGCTGCCTTAATGCAACCCCAAAATTTTGACCTAAAATTCTGATCCAGTGCCCCTAAAAACAGCAACAAAATCACTGGTAGAGTAACTTCAAGTGCTTCGTTTCAGGGGAACATGTGTATCAAGCTCTACCTTCTGAGTAGCAAAACTGATCTTTATGGAGGATGTATTTCAGATGAATCAGGAAAATGCAGCACCCAAGGCTATTTCAGGCAGTCTTTCGTTTTTGCTTGTTTAAAATTTTTTCTAATATTGAGATGTAGTCAACACAACATTAGTTTAAGGTATACACCATAAAGATTTCATATTTGTTATGTATTGCAAAATGATCACCACTGTTAACAGAAAGAAAACTTGCACAATGTGAAAGCTGTAAGTTAAGTTTTATTTGGTACCTTACTGAGGACTACAGCCCAGGAGATGACCTCTCAGAAAGCTCTGAGGAACTGCTTCAAAGCAGCAAGGGAGAAGCCAGGCTATATAGAAACTTTTTTTGCAGGGGGAAAGCATGTAGTCAAGCTTCAAAAGTACTGCTAATCACTAAGAACAGGCATCTCAAGTTAATAATTTTACAGCTTTTCTATGTATAAGAAGAGGTAAGACTCTGTGGTCATTTGAAATTTTTCCTTAAATAGGCATCTTAACTATCTATGGGCAAGTATAATTATGGCTTTTTGGGGGCTGCACCTAGCAACTTCCATAATCTTTGTTCCTCCGACCAGGGATCAAACCTGTGCCCCCAGCAGTGGAAGTGGGGAGTCCTAACCACTGGACCATCAAGGAATTCTCAGGGAAAGTATATCCAAAAAATAGAATGTTTCCTGTTTTTCTCCATCCTGACTTCCCTTAAGGGCACACGGTCGGTGGGTAACTGCAGTGACTAATGCTTTATCCTTGCAGAACTGGAATGGCAGGCAACATTTTTTTCTTAACAGTACAATAACTCCAGTTAACATCTATCACATACATAGTTACAAACTTTTTTCCTCATAATGAGAATTTTCAATATCCGCCAGCTCCCCCGCTACTTTTAAATATGCAATACAATATTACACACCGTAATACAATACGCACTACAGTCACCGTGCCGCATACTACATCTGCACGACTCAACCATTTCAAAGCTGGAAATCTGTATCTTTGACCACCTGCACCCATTTCACCAGCTCCCTGCTTCTCAGGTGGTCTTTCTCAATTGTTATCATTTACTGAACGCCATGGGAAATAGATGGGGAAACAGTGGAAACAGTGTCAGACTTTATTTTGGGGGGCTCCAAAATCACTGCAGATGGTGACTGCAGCCATGAAATTAAAAGACGCTTACTCCTTGGAAGGAAAGTTATAACCAACCTAGACAGCACACTCAAAAGCAGAGACGTTACTTTGCCAACTAAGGTCTGTCTAGTCAAGGCTGTGGTTTTTCCAGTGGTCATGTATGGATGTGAGAGTTGGACTGTGAAGAAGGCTGAGCGCTGAAGAATTGATGCTTTTGAACTGTGGTGTTGGAGAAGACTCTCGAGAGTCCCTTGGACTGCAAGGAGATCCAACCAGTCCATTCTAAAGGAGATACGTCCTGGGTGTTCTTTGGAAGGACTGATGTTAAAGCTGAAACTCCAATACTTTGGCCACCTCATGCGAAGAGTTGACTCATTGGAAAAAGACTCTGATGCTGGGAGGGATTGGGGGCAGGAGGAGAAGGCGACGACAGAGGATGAAATGGCTGGATGGCATCACCAACTTGATGGACATGAGTCTGGGTGAACTCTGGAAGTTGGTGATGGACAGGGAGGCCTGGCGTGCTGCGATTCATGGGTCGCGAAGAGTCGGACACGACTGAGCAACTGAACTAAGCT
>NW_011494274.1:4304348-4331727 GCF_000754665.1 Bison bison bison | reverse complement strand
CTGGGTGTTCTTTGGAAGGACTGATGTTAAAGCTGAAACTCCAATACTTTGGCCACCTCATGCGAAGAGTTGACTCATTGGAAAAGACTCTGATGCTGGGAGGGATTGGGGGCAGGAGGAGAAGGCGACGACAGAGGATGAAATGGCTGGATGGCATCACCAACTTGATGGACATGAGTCTGGGTGAACTCTGGAAGTTGGTGATGGACAGGGAGGCCTGGCGTGCTGCGATTCATGGGGTCGCGAAGAGTCGGACACGACTGAGCAACTGAACTAAGCTGAAGTTTATTCTAGAGGACATTTTTTCATATAAAATGCATTATTTTAATGGATTAGCTCCATAAACAGTGCTGGGTATACCATGTTTACCTTTGGACTCTTCTACATGAGTTGAAAATAAACTTCTATCTTCCTTAAACCTCATTATTTGGGGATTTTTTTTTCTTATTGTTCTGTTTTGTACGCTCTAACTTATTCCTAATTAATACTTCTTAGGAATCCATATGAATTGTGTTCCTGCTGAGGAATGTAAATCGTTATGCACAAGTTCTTCTTAAAATATTTATTTAAAAAAAAAGAAAGATGATTGTCTGACTTACAAAGTAGTGGGTGGTTTATCCTAACAGATTTTCTGGAATTGTATGGATCCTTTCACGATTGTTCAGTACTGACTCCGAGAGGGTCTCCGCACTGCATGAGAGGAAGTAGGCAGAGAAGAGAAACCCCCTGCTTTGGGAGCACCTACCGTCTAGCTCTGGAAGCAAATGTGTAAAAATCAAACTGTGAAATATAGTAAATATTATAATAGAGATGTAAAAGTGTTACGAGGACAGTTAAGAGAACAATTAACTCTTCATGGAAGGATCCAGACAGCTTCATGGAAGTAGCACCATTTCTCCTGAGTATCTGGAAGGATTAACTAGTGCTTCATGGGGACTAAGCAAAGTCACAAAGTAAAGAAAAAGTCCAGCAAACAGTCCTGTGTGGCTGGAACACATGGAAACTAGAGAGGATGACGAGATATGTCTGGAAAGGGCCCAGGAGCCGGATCCTATCATCACTGACACCTCCCTAAGGAAACTCAGGAAACTGTTGGTGGCTGGGATGTGATGGGTGATTTTCTGTGTCAACTTGACTAGGCCATGAGGTGCCCAGATATTTGGTTAAATATTATTTCTGAGGGTGTCTGTGAAGGTGTTTCTGGATGAGATGAAGTTTGGAATTGGTAGGCTGAGGAACACAGATGCCCTTCTCTGTGGTGGGTGGGCCCCATCCAAACTAGTGAGGGCCTGAAGAGAAGAAAAGGCTGAGGAAGAAAGACTTCTCTCTCTGCCTGTCTACGAGCTGGGACATTGGTCTTCTCTTGCCTTTAAACTGGGGCTTACATCACTGGCTGTCCTAGTTTTCAGGCCTTGAGACTCAACACAATCGTGTGACCCAGTTCTTTTCAACAGGTCTCATTACACACATGTGCACACACGCACACACATGTACCTGCCCCATTGGGCCTATTTCTCTGGAGCAATCTGACTAACACTGGGGTAGCCCTGTCACCCTGTCCTTCTCATTGGCTTCTCTCCTTCCCAGTGACTTGGTATTTCTAGCCAGGTTGTCTTTCCAACATGTACCTAAGCAGGCCTGGCCCTCTCTTGATAATCTCTAGCTCCTACCTACTTAGAGTTCCCAATGCCTCATTTCAGTCACTCAGTTGTGTCCAACTCTTTGCAAGCCCATGGACTGCAGCACAGCAGGCCTCACCAACTCCTGGAGTTTACCCAAACTCATGTCCACTGAGTCGGTGATGCCATCCAGCCATCTCATCCTCTATCATCCCCTTCTCCTCCTGCCTTCAATCTTTCCCAGCATCAGGGTCTTTTCAAGTGAGTCAGCTCTTTGCATCAGGTGGCCAAAGTATTGGAGTTTCAGCTTCAGCATCAGTCCTTCCAATGAACACCCAGGACTGATCTCCTTTAGGATGGACTGGTTGGATTTCCTTGCTGTCCAAGGGACTCTCCAACACCACAGTTCAAAAGCATCAATTCTTCAGCACTCAGCTTTCTTTATGGTCCAACTCTCACATCCATACATGACCACTGGAAAAACCATAGCTTTGACTAGATGGACCTTTGTTGGCAAAGTAATGTCTCTGCTTTTTAATATGCTATCTAGATTGGTCATAACTTTCCTTCCAAGGAGTAAGTGTCTTTTAATTTCATGGCTGCAGTCACCATCTGCCTTTTGGAGCCCCCCAAAATAAAGTCTGACACTGTTTCCACTGTTTCCCCATCTATTTCCCATGAAGTGATGGGACTAGATGCCATGATCTTTGTTTTCTGAATGTTGAGCTTTAGGCCAACTTTCCCCTCTCCTCTTTCACCTTCATCAAGAGGCTCTTTAGTTCTTCTTCGCTTTCTGCCATAAGGGTGGTGTCATCTGCATATCTGAGCTTATTGATATTTCTCCCGGCAATCTTGATTCCAGCTTGTGCTTGCTCCAGCCCAGTGTTTCTCATGATGTACTCTGCATAGAAGTTAAATAAGCAGGGTGACAATATGCAGCTTTGACGTACTCCTTTTCCCAATGCCTACTCTAGAGTAAAAAGTCCTTCAGACTCTAACTCCAGCCTACTGGTTCAGCCTTCTTTCCTCTCTTTCTCCAGTACCAACATGACCATTTAAACCAGTTATGGTCTCGGAGGCATTTGTGCCTCTTGCACCCACTGTTCCCATTGTCTGGAGGGTCCCTTCCCCTTTCTCTCCCCAGCTGGTTAACCGCTGGTTAGCGTCCGAGTGCCACCTCCTCAGGAAATCCACCCCTGATTCCCAGAGGTACGCAGCTGAGCCCCATTCCATTCTGTGCCTGCCTTCACTGTGGCGGGCATTCTATCACACTGCACTGGTTCATGTAGTGCCCATTTCTACCACTGGGCAAGGCTTCTCAAGGGCATGAACCGTGACAGTTTAAGTTTCGGATCCTGAGGGCCCAGCATGCAGTAAGGACCTGAGTCCCCAAGTGCTGAAACATCTGGGCATGAACATCTGGATATAAGGATAGAAGAGGCAAAGAAAGTAAGCATGACAGTGTAGACCCCAGTTTTCACAGCTCATCCTCCTCTTTAAATGTCCTATTGAATGAACATCATGAACTCCTTTCCTGTCAACGTTTTACACTGTGTTCCAACAACAGCCAATACTCAGCTATGGGATTGTTTTCATAATATTTTATTTTATTTTATTTTTTATCAAGTTTCATCCAGTTTCCATTTGGGCTTGAAGAACCTTGGCTAATTTCAGACACTGCTATTCTCTCTCTTTCTCTCTTCTTATGCTTTTATTTTGTACTAGAGAAATTTCAAGAACTCATTCTGGTGTTTTGGGGACATTCAAACATAGCATTGCTTAGTGTAAAGTTAACATTTTAGGGAAGGCAGAATTTCTGAAAAGTGTCCTTTGATATTTTGAGAAAATACATGTTGGAAGTTTTAAAATTCAAGCTCTATAACATGTGCCAGTGTGAGGAAGTTATCCTTTTAATTAAAGTTGGAAAAATAAGAAATCAAGATTAAGGAGCAGGCAAATTTCTTGTGAGTATAGGATCTTTTGAAACTGCAGCAGGGGCAACAGAAATTGGTTTAATGATTTTAAAAGCAACACTAAGACCGAAAAATATTTTTAACATTCCTAGCATACAAAAAGAGTTGGCCTCAATGTTTTGCTGCTGAGCAATTGGGAAAATGAGTATTTCCATTGTGGCCAAAAGCCTACACATTTCCCTTATGACTCATCTCGTGTCTAAACTCTAAAAGCCTGACATGCAGAAGAATGGGGAAGTGCCACACCCTCATTTCCAGTTAATTCCTGTCAGTGTAAAGTCAGACACACTTCAGGGAAAGTTTTGTTCTGACCTGACAGTTCAGAATGTATATTCTAGGGCCCTTGATATTTGAGATTAGGAGTAATTTTCATCTCTAAATTAAAAAAAAATGGAGACATTCTGTCGTATGTAAACAAACAGCACCAATCCTTGACACATATACCCCTTCTTGCTTTCTATACTGTGGACTGATATAAACATCAGTATCCTGACCTTGGGGAAGTAATTAATATTTCTGACCTTCATTTTCCTCATCTGTAAAATGGGAACAATATCCGCCTCATTAGTTTGTTGCCGGAGTTAAATGAGTAAACATATGTAAATAGCTTTGCACACTCATTATTCAATAAACAGTAGCTGTTGTGGTTGTCGTTGATATTATTAACAATGTAATGGAAAGAACATTGGCCTGGAAATCAGAAAAAGCCAGAGTTTTCCCAAATTAACTGCTTAAGCAATAATCTATTTTAAGCCATATTTTCTCATCTTAAAATGAAGAGTTTGGCCCAGATAACTTTCCAAATTTAGTATTTATGACTCTATGAATAAACTGGTCAGAATAGTAAAGTCCTCTCCACTCTATTCCTTGAAGTTCCTGCATCTTTCCTGAAATATTCTTCAACCACATGTGAGTTTTGTGTCTAAAATTCCTTGGAGCTCTCGTGTCTGAACTCCATGCTGGCCAATTCTGTGTGGGTGCACAATAGCTCTGCAGAACTGCAGAGGAAATAATTTTTAAGGTAATGATTTTTAAATCCAAGGACATAATGTTTAGAAAAGTTTATAGTACTAGTGGGGACACAGCTAACATTCAGACTTGTCTCCAAGAGATACTGCTCATTGTCAGTGAGAGCGGAAGATCAATGCCTTTATGCCACAGTCCTTGACGAATTTTACCCATTTTAACTTGGAAGCAAAGAAATTTTCATCGGGGGAAATACAGTTCTCAGAATGACCCCCGGTGAGGGCAGACAGCCATAACAGCACAATAACTGCCTCTTGCAGCTCTATGGTTTGCTGCCTCTGGAAAGCCCTTTGTCATACATTATGCCCTTCCACCCCCACAACAACCATATATGGTAGATATTGATGGTCATGAGTTTGAGCAAGCTCTGGGAGTTGGTGATGGACAGGGAAGCCTGGCGTGCTGCATTCCATGGGGTCGTAGAGTCGGACACGACTGAGCGATTTAACTGAGAGATGCAATGATTATTACCATAGCTAAAATAAGGAGGTAATATCCAGAGAGGTTGTATGGCTTCCCTGGAGTTGCATGACTCACTGGGCATGTGCTATGCCAGAGAGAACCGTGGCTTACTGGGTGTGGAAGGCACCTAGACACCCCCTTCCAATTGCATCTGAAACACAGTGATTCTGTCTTCCCCACTGGTCTTCTTGGAAACTGGCGTCTCTGTCAGATAAAATTAAGCAAAGCTAAGATCTACTTTGGTAGATCAAAGAAGGATCTACCAGATTGGCTTCTCAAGCAGGTGTGCTGGAAGAATGCAAAGGGCAAGAGGTGGGGAGACTAGGCCCTCCTTCTTGTGTGTATATCATATGATCCTGATCAATAAACACTTTTAAAAGGGCTGTCAAACAACTTGCATTCCAAAATGCACAAAAATCACCCACAGAGAGTCACACTCAGTTCAAAAGCAGTCATCTAGGACATTGAATGGAGAAATTTATCTGCTTATTATAAAGGAAAAACAGCATTTTATTAATTGAATAAATCAAATGCTACAAGAAGAAAGTCAGGTTCATGTATCAGGAGGAAGATTAATCTTGGCCTGTTCATAATTCTGCTTAGTCACTTCTGCAGATAGAAGACAATGGCACACAATTTGCCTCTCTACTTGGGTTTGAAAATGAAATGATTCCCTTATGGCTTGTCTTTCTCACATTCTTGAGTTTGCCCTTCTCCCCCTGGACTTGGGAGTAGAGAGCAGTGGCTGACAAGTCTAGGGGTGGTGGTGGGCTTGCCCACCATTTACTCTGAAAAAGGATTGCAGACAAGCATTTTTGGGTCTTGAGCCTTCGAGAAACTGGACTCGATGACCCCAGAGGGTCCTTCCAGCTGGAAAGGCAGAGATGTTCCTTTCCCCTTCCTGGGAATCGGCCAGCTGAGAGTGTCCAGATCGTCCTTTAGCTTCTGGCAAGGATCATATAAGTCCCACAGATAAAGAGAGAGAAAGATGAACCCCCCAGAGAAACTCACCCTACTTCCCTCTCACCTTGTCATAGTCAGGCCCACAGTCTGATGGGTTGGTATGCATATTTCGTTGTTTGTGAGTAGGTGTCTTAATTCCCCAGAGGGAGCAAGGTTTGGGACAGGTAGAATAATGACTAAGCTTTGTCTCCCAAGGTGCCCACCCACATGTGAGGACCCTCCCAATGGTGTGAGGCCCAGAGGTGCACAAGAGCACACAAGGCTCCACAGCTGGTATATCCCTGAGCCCACTTAACCAGCTTGCCAGGAATCGGGATCCCTTTGTTCCAGCTCTAGAGAAAGCCCTCAAACTGGCTCTTTTTCACTCCTGGTTTCAATCTGTTCATCTCTGCAAAGCCTGGCTTATCAAGATCCAAAGGCATCTGAACAAGAAGCCTATAGCAAGATTGTGAACACGCCACTGTCAACCAAGGGGCAGATTTTCAGGGGATGCTGATGTCCACTTATCCAGGACCAACTCTAGGCAGGAGCAGTCCTGCCCTTAACCTTGAGGAACTGTGAATTCTATTCCCACTTTACAGCTGAGGAAATAGACTCGATGTGTAGGCTACGTTTACATGGGTAGTAAAAGCCAGAGGCACCTGCCTTTAACCACTGAGCAGCATTGCCTCTGGAAGGACTAGAAGAAGGATCAGAGCTTCCAACTGGAGACAGAGCTTCTGAAACTGGAGACCGGCTCATCGGCATGCTTGAGCACCTCTTCATTCACTTGCTTTCTAGCTGCCTCCCCATCCGCTCAGAACTGTACCCTATATGCTACAAATGCAATAGCCCCATGACTCCTCTTAGAGACTTTAGGAAATAAAACACGGGCAAAACCTGGAAGGAAGAAAGTTTAAAAGATTCATGGGGTGTGATGGGGGTCAGTATCAAAATGTGTGTGTGTGTTTCATGGGGATCTTGGGGGTCAGTATTAAAGTGTGTGTGTGTGTTTCATGGAAGTGCGTATGGAAGTGTGTGTGTGTGAGCCTGCAGTAGGGGCTGGCCTCTGTACACACGAGGCAGGGAGCAGGCCCTCCCTGGCCTCCGCAGCTCCGGTGAAGCCTGCCCAGAATAGCCTTGGCCTGGCTCTGGCCTCATCACGTTACAGAGCAGCATGTCCATCCCTCTGTCCGCCCAGTGGCTTTTCAGCCTCTCAGCTGTCCTTTCTCTCCTGACCTCCCCACCTTGGCTGTGGATTAGCTCCCAGCAGATAGATGGGTTTGTACTTCCCCAAACCGAATCCCAGTTCCTCCCCTCCGGCTTGCCAGCAGCGCCTTTGGACGTCTGCTCTGGTTTCCGCCTCTGGTCTTTGAAGCACCTGCTGTGCCTGCTCTCTTCCAAGTTATTAAGCAGAGGTGTTAACTGAGGACAGCCTGGACCGGGTCTCTGGCTTGATACCTCCCTGGAGGCGGCTCCTAGCTTGTCCCTGTGATGGGCACCAAAATGACAATGCTTAGCCGCTCAGGCATGCTCTGAATCCCCAGCTCTGCCACCTGGCTAGTGCTTTACTTCCTGCTGCTGCTAAGTCGCTTCAGTCATGTCTGACTCTGCAATCCCATAGACGGCAGCTCAACAGGCTCCCCCGTCCCTGGGACTCTCCAGGCAAGAACACTGAAGTGGGGTGCCATCGCCTTCTCCGTTATTTCCTGAGTCTCAGTTTTATTATCTGTGTTATGGGTACAGTAATTTCCTCCTCGAAGACTTGGAAGTAGTTAACGAGATGATGGTATACAATACTCAGTATGTGACAGCTACTGAAAAAGTTCCAGCTATCACTGATGGATTAATCATTACTTGACATGTTTCCACCACTCAGGTGACACAGATCTTCCTTCATTTTCCTGTCCCCTCTTCAGTATCTACACTTTAAAAAAATACACCATCTCAATAACCTTTACAAAGGGATGTTATCATCCCAGTTTATAGGTAAGGAGACAGATCACAGGTTGCACCACTTTCCCAAGGTCGCATCGTGTGGTAAAGGCAACTGGGATACCTTAGTTCCCTCTCTGACTCCTTCAGGAAACATTTACTGGGAGCTTCTGGTGTCAGGAACTTTGTTAGGGGTCGCAGAGACTGTGGTGATCAGACATGGGCCTGAGCGGTGACCCAGACAAACAGGAAAGCAGTCCAGTACTTGGCTAATGACAGAATAGTAGACAAAGGTATCAAGACAAGGAGCCAGGGACCCGGGCACCCCCCAAGTAGTAGGGCTCCAGAGCCCGTGGCTTTTTTCACCACCTCGGAGTTGACACAGTGCAAGCTGGACTGTCCTGGGGTCTGGCACAATGGGGCACATTGGGGGAGAGAGTCGTTCAGACAGGGGACAGAGGAAGCAAGCTAGGAGACCCCATGGGGCAGGCGGCCTCATTCGAGATGGGCTCAGAGGCCAGGACTCCGGGAGCAGTTCTGAAGGCCGCTCACCCTTCACACCCTCCAGCTGCTGCCTTTCTTCAAGGACAAGGAAACCCTCCTCCGAAGCCCCCTGAAGACCATCTCTCTCAGCTCTTTGGCCAGAATCACGGCATAACCCTGTGGAATCACCATGATTGACTTAGGACAGCAAAACATACTCATAGGCTATGGGGGGGCGGGGGCGGGTGCCCTGTGAAGGCGAAAGCAAAACGGGGATTCTGTTAGCAAGGAAGAGGGGCTGCCTAGTAGGTGACTGGCCAGTGGTCTGCTGCAGCCATCCATTATTATTAGTCTTATTTTGGTTTTTGATTTAAATGTTTGGCTAATTTTTCTCTCCTGTGTTTTGGTCCATATTCCTCCTTTTTGGTGACTGGGGATGTTGAATGCCCCCAGTTCACTATTCTGAGCATCATTTTTTTTTTTTTTTTAATTACATTGAGTTCTAGATTTAGGAGGCTTTGAAAAATGGACTGAATTGATACTGGTTACTGGGCTGTATTTTGGAAGGCACATTTTGGATAAATTTGTCTGATTTATCTTTTAATTCTGAAAGCAAAGTGCTGAAAAATGTGATAGTTGCTCAGTCCAGGCTCCTCTGTCCATGGAATTCTCCAGGCAAGAGTACTGGAGTGGATTACCATTTCCTCCTTCAGCTGAAAAATATTGCTAGCTAACTTGCCAGCCTCCCATTTTAGTTGTTTGGCCACTGGTTACACTCATCTGGTCTCTTAACAGGCTACAGAGTAGGAAGAGGACTAGAACCTCTAATTAGGATCAGACAGGTGGGGGCACCTTTGTAAGGCCACCGTAGCAAGTTTCAGGCTTCCTGGCTGCAGACTCGTCACTAATTACAGGGTGACGAGCAAAATAGTCTGAAAATGACGATGGCAGCTCACTCTGGTTGCCTGGCCAATGAGGTAGCAGGCCTCAGAGAGGTCTTTCTTTGAACAGAAATGCTACATCCCAGCTCAGTTTCCCATGGGACCAGTAGCATCCTTTCCCTGCAGCATCCTATGGACCATGGCTGCTGGCTTTCCCAGTACCCCAGTAAACAGCCGGCCCCCCAGTCCAGATTGCCTTGATCAAACTGCCCGAGTTTTCCCTCCCTGACAAAGTGACTGTTTTACACTTGCTTTATAGAAAAGGCAGAGTAAAGAGAGATACTGTTCCTCTATTGGAACGTAAACCCACACTACATTTCTTACACAGCACCCTTGCCTGTCTCTCTGTGGGACCGTGGGAGGCAGGAAACCTGGTCCTCTTTCTGTGTAGCCTGCCTTATAAAGTTTCCCTTTCCCCAATAAAGTCAGTGTTAGTCGCTTAATCATGCCCGACTCTTTGCAACCCTATGGACTGCAGCCCATCAGCCTCCTCTGTCCATGAGATTTTCCAGGCGAGGATACTGGAGTCAGTTGTCATTTCCTTCTCCAGGGGATCTTCCCAACCCAGGGATCGAACTCCAGTCTCTTACACTGCAGGCAGATTCTTTACCGACTGAGCTACAAGGGAAGCTCTTCCCCAATAAAGCCTATTCCTTAACCCAAACTGGGTGAGGTTGTAGAATTCATTACAAACCCGATGCACAGTAGGTGGTGACTCAGAAGGGACTCAACTAGTGCACAATTCAGACACCTGCCTTTTTTATGTAGGTTGGAGGAGGGAAGTGCCATTCAATTGTCCCCACAAATGCAAAGCTATTAATATAACAATGCAGAAAAAAAAAACTTGTGCAAAAATTATTTCATTCTTATTTAAAATTTATGCTTTCAAGTTATATGTATGTAATACAATATATAAATGTATTCATTTAAGTCACCCTAACTTCCTTTTGCAACAAAATAGAGTGTGTATAAATAAATACATATGAATAAGGGACTGTGTGGATCACAATAAACTGTGGAAAATTCTGAAAGAGATGGGAATACCAGACCACCTGATCTGCCTCTTGAGAAATTTGTATGCAGGTCAGGAAGCAACAGTTAGAACTGGACATGGAACAGCAGACTGGTTCCAAATAGGAAAAGGAGTACGTCAAGGCTGTATATTGTCACCCTGTTTATTTAACTTATATGCAGAGTATGTCATGAGAAACACTGGACTGGAAGAAACACAAGCTGGAATCAAGATTTCCGGGAGAAATATCAGTAAGCTCAGATATGCAGATGACACCATCCTTATGGCAGAAAGTGAAGAGGAACTCAAAAGCCTCTTGATGAAAGTGAAAGAGGAGAGTGAAAAAGTTGGCTTAAAGCTCAACATTCAGAAAACAAAGATCATGGCATCTGGTCCCACCACTTCATGGGAAATAGATGGGGAAACAGTGGAAACAGTGTCAGACTTTATTTTTCTGGGCTCCAAAATCACTGCAGATGGTGACTGCAGCCATGAAATGAAAAGACTCTTACTCCTTGGAAGGAAAGTTATGACCAACCTAGATAGCATATTCCAAAGCAGAGACATTACTTTGCCCACAAAGGTCTGTCTAGTCAAGGCTATGGTTTTTCCAGTGGTCATGTATGGATGTGAGAGTTGGAATGTGAAAAAGGCTGAGCACCGAAGAATTGATGCTTTTGAACTGTGGTGTTGGAGAAGACTCTTGAGAGTCCCTTGGACTGCAAGGAGATCCAACCAGTCCATTCTGAAGGAGATCAGCCCTGGGATTTCTTTGGAAGGAATGATGCTAAAGCTGAAACTCCAGTTCTTTGGCCACCTGATGCGAGGAGTTGACTCATTGGAAAAGACTCTGATGCTGGGAGAGATTGGGGGCAGGAGGAGAAGGGGATGACAGAGGATGAGATGGCTGGATGGCATCACTGACTCTATAGACATGAGTCTCAGTGAACTCCGGGAGTTGGTGATGGACAGAGAGGCCTGGCTTGCTGCGATTCATGGGGTCGAAAAGAGTCGGACACGACTGAGCAACTGATCTGATCTGAAGGGGGTTATATGTTATTCATCATTTTATCTGAGACCTCTATGTTCTTTCTGCTTTCTCTTGTCCCCACATGTGCAAAACATTGACATTATTGCTTTCAACAAAATCCGGGCCCTGGCTCTCGGCCTGAGTGTGTTAAGCCCTGCAGCCAGTAAAGACCAAGATTCCAAACACACACACACACACACACACACACACACACACCACTCATTTATTCTCTGGCAGCAGTTCATCAATGCCATTTCGAAAGAAACTTGATTTTCCTAGTGATTCTAAATATTGAGATTCTAGGGGCATCTGGGAACATTATTCCTCCCCAATTCCTCTGATTCTACAACTTCTCTCATGTCTCCACCGAAGTGACCTAAGACAAAGTAGTTTTTAGTAAAAGAGCAGGTTTCTCAGTGAAGTATTAACTGCCCTCATGGGCAGATTACTTTGGAACGTTCTCCAGCTTAGTCCTCTTCTAAGTCCTCCCCTATTTGCAGATCTCCCTCTGGTCTTAGCCCCTCCCTGAAGCCTCTCTCTGATTGAGGGCTCCCACATCTCCCTCTCTAGCCCTTGTTGCTCGTATATCAGCATGGCTTAGACATCATCACTGAGTAACACACACAAACTCACATACTGGCTTAAAAACAGAAGCGATGACTTACCCGAGTGTAACTGTTGAGTTCCCTGAGTCCTCCAGTTTACCCAGGAAAGGGTGTCTTCTGTGTTCTTTCGAGTAAATCTCTCCTGCTTTGACCCGCTGAGGCTGTGAGTCCCTCCTGCACGTTCCATCAAAGCCTGTGGCTATGGCCTGGTTGCCATCCCAGGCCAGTTTCCTCTCCCGTGTCAGCTCTGGTCCAGGAGCAGACTGGGTTCAGCCCAACAACCTCCTATACCCAGAAGAGACCAAAATGAGGAAACTCCCTCCATCCTCTAAATCCCCATGTCTTCCCTAGAAACTTCCCTGAAACTCTGTTCTTATTACTGCAGCCTCTTCTCCAGGTCTTGGGTACAGGTTGTGGGGGCAGGGTTGGGCCATCTGAGGGACAAATAAGGGCTGTACTGAGGTGGAACCGCCCCCATCACTGACTTAATGACTTTGAACAATCTTGAACTCTCCTCTCTCTTTCCTCAAGATGACTTGTCACTTCCTTTAGGAGTGGGCTGGGCAATGCACAGTGGCCCATAACTCTCTCTTCCTTTCTCAGGCAAGACTGAATACTAGGGAGATTTCAGCTGATGCTATCAGGATGGCACCCCAGTTTCCAAACAAAAACACATGGAGGCTACTTCCCTTTTGTTGTTCATTCCATTGAGAGGTAGAGCCTTATCTCTTCACCTCTCTGCACTTGAGCCTGGCCAAATGGTTGGCTTTGGCTAATAAGAAAAGTTATGACCAACCTAGACAGCATATTAAAAAGCAGAGACATTACTTTGCCAACAAGGTCCATCTAGTCATAGCTATGTATCCAGTAGTCATGTACGGATGCGAGAGTTGGACTATAAAGAAAGCTGAGTGCAGAAGAATTGATGCTTTTGAACTGTGGTGTTGGAGAAGACTCTTGAGAGTCCCTTGGACTGCAAGGAGATCCAACCACTCCATCCTAAAGGAGATCAGTCCTGAATATTCAGTGGAAGGACTGACGTTGAAGCTGAAACTCCAATACTTTGGCTACCTGATGTGAAGAGCTGACTCATTTGAAAAGACCCTGATGCTGGGAAAGATTGAAGACGACAGAGGATGAGATGGTTGGATGGCATCACCGACACAATGGACATGAGTTTGAGTAGACTCTGGGAGTTGGTGATGGACAGGGAGACCTGGCATGCTGAAGTCCGTGGGGTCACAAAGAGTCAGACATGACTGAGCGACTGGACTCAACTGGATGACACATTAGCAAAGGTGACACAAACAGAGGCTTGAAAAGAGCTGTGAACTGGGATCTACTCTCATTTGCTCCTCTTGGAACCCAGTGGCCAGTGAAAAGCCTGGGGTGGCCTACTGGATGCTGCAGACACGTGTCACAGTTGCCTCTGAGCCATAGTCAACTGCTAGATATGTGATGAAGCCATACATGTTCAGTCAGCTCCTGGCTGAACGGCCAGATGAGCTGAAGCCACATGGGTGTGCTGAGGCAGGACCAGCAGAAGCAGCACCTCGCCGAGCTCAGTTCAAGTTGCCAACACCCAGAATTGTGAACTACCCAGTGATTGTTTTCTTAGCCAAAACACACGTTTTGGGATTGTTACACATCAGTAGTTAACTGACCTATTAATGGAAGGGCAGAAGAGGGAATATAGACCTGATGGAATAAGCATCCACAGCTGATGGACTAAAGAAGATCTAAGGTCTTGAGCAACGACTGAGCGACTTCACTTTCACTTTTCACTTTCATGCATTGGAGAAGGAAATGGCAACCCACTCCAGTGTTCTTGCCTGGAGAATCCCAGGGACGCGGGAGCCTGGTGGGCTGCCGTCTACGGGGTCGCACAGAGTCAGACACGACTGAAACGACTTAACAGATAACAGTTAACAAGGTCTTTTTCAGATACTGAAGTTCTAAGATTCATTGAGAAGATCTCAATGTCAATAACAAGTAAAAGGCACATAATTTAAATTTACAATTTCAGACCACATCCGCTCTTCCCTCTGTTTTATATTATAAATCTCATAGATACACAATGTGTGACCATAAAGAACTATGACTGATAATCACTGCAGTGATCTCATTACTTACTGCTGCCAAGGCAGGGCCTTTTCTGAGTTGCGGACTTTGTAAATGTTTACTTCACATGATTCATGTCTCAATCTTGGATAAAAGCTATCTGCATCAGAAAAAAATGAGTTGAGACTTACGCATGAATTAATTTTTTAATAAAAAGATATTGAAATCACTTGCACAGTCACACACACCCATAAAAGACTGCAGCCACTGTAACACTAAAGGAAATTACCTCCAGGCTCCCATCCAGGACAATGCAATTTCAGCAACTAAGACAGAAGCCTTGAAAATAAGAGCTAACAATGGAAATGATGACAAACCCATAACGCCCATTGCTGAAGAGCGGCAAAGGAAGACCAGAGTGATAATGACACAGTGTGAATTCCAAGTGTTTTTACCTGGCACTGACGGCAAGTGACAGAACCTGCTTTCATAATGATAGTATAATTAAATCATCCATGGTTTATCCAAATGATTTCTGAAAGCCAGGAAAGAAAATAGCGCAATTGGATTTTGGAGAAGATTCCCTTTGGCTGAGGTTTCTGTTTCGTGCCCACAAGTCAGAGATTTCTAATAGATGGGACACGGCCCTGCCCTGGTTTACACATCTGGCATCCACCTTAAGTCACATGTGGGGAGACGCAGGAGAGGGGGAGACGCAGGAGGGAGGCAGACGAAGCTTTGTACATCAGTCACGCTGAGGACTGTGGGTCTACAGCTCTGGGAAAATGTCCTCTTTCAACTCTGCGATCAGTGCTTTCCCCTCCTGCGGCTGTGACACAGTTTTCTCTTTGAAGCACAGAGACATCAGGAGACTGTTGGTGGTTCTCGTCTCCATTTACGCTCCCCCTACCCTCCTCCACTTGCCGTCCTCCACACCCCGCCCCCAGCCCACCTCCTGGGCCTCAAAGAGAGTCCTCCTCCAGACACGCATGGCTGACCCATCACGAGGCACGGCCACCCTTACTCATTACAGAACATTCTCTCTTCTTATCTTGCCTTTTTTTAGCCTGAAGGACAAAGACGGAGAGAGGAGTCTTGATTTTCCTTGTTAGTCTGCTCCAGCTGGCAGCCTTGCCAATCTCTAATATCAGTTGTGATGTGACAGTTATTTTTTTTTTAACTCTAGCATCTCATTTTATGCAATTTTATGGGTAACAGGATGGGAATTCAGCTTAGAAAACTTTTGACAAACAATCATTCAACAATAAAAATGAGGACAAAAAGGATGACTATGACAAGCAAAATAAAACAGCCCCTGCTATGCCAAGAATGTACACTAATCATGTGTCCAAGGGACACGCTTCTTATCTGTTTAATAATGACCTGGAACCTCCTTCTCATCACATCTCTCTTGGGCTCTGTAGTCGCCCAAAGCTGACTCATGTCTGAATTTAGAACAGTGGACACCCAGAGCCTCAGACTCTGAGCTTCAGAAGGGACCTCAGTGTGCATTCTGGTTGATTGGGTCCACCGCGTCCCCCACACATGTTGGGAGTTAGAGAAACAAGAATGAAGAGGGTTATGGGTTGAACTGCATCCCCTGAAAAGATATGTCAAAGCCTTAATCCCCGGCACTTGTGGACACACCCTTATTTGGAAATAGGGTCTCTGCAGATGTAATCAAGTTTCAGATGAGGTCATTAGGGTGGCCCCAATCCAATACAACTGCTGTCCTTCCCAGAGGAGGAGGGATCCTGGGACAGACACAGGAGAGGAGAACACCATGTAACAGATGGAGGCAGAACGCGAAGGGCTGCAGCTGTGAGCTTAGAGAGCCAAGGACTGCTGGCAACCCATCCGAATCCAGCAAGAGGCAAGGAAAGATGCTCCCCACCAGGTTTCAGAAGGAGCCTGACCGTGCCGATACCTTGATTTCAGACTTCAGCCTCCAAAATGGTGAGATGAGTGAGACATCTCTGTTGTTTCAAGCCACGTGGTTTGTGACGCTTGTTTCAGCAGCCCTAGCAAATGGATACTTGGAGAAGGAAATGGCAACCCACTCCAGTGTTCTTGCCTGGAGAATCCCAGGGACAGGGAAGCCTGGTGGGCTGCCGTCTCTGGGGTCGCACAGAGTCGGACACGACTGAATCGACTTAGCAGCAGACTTAGCAGCAGGAAATGGATACAGAGAGTTAGGCAAACTGCCCATGATCCCAGGGTGAGTGATGCCTGAGGACACACCAGAGCACAACCCTTGTGAGTCCCACTGCAGAGTCAGTCCACTGTCCTGGCCTTTATTCCTCTGAGGCATCACAGCTGAGTTGTACGCACATGTGTTCTCTTACATCTTGTTTTTGTTCCGGATTTCTATAATTTCCCTCAAACAGACTTCCCTCACCTCTCCCTTTTTTTGTTTTGAAAAACTTGAAACAGAAAAGTTGAAAGAATAACTCAAGGAACACACATATTTCCTACACCTAGACTCACCAATTAACATTTTGCCATGTTTGTTTCTTTCTCTCCATGTTTTGGGAGCCCTTATCTTGAGCCCCTTGAAAGTTGCAGCTCTCAGGACATTTCACACCTAGAATATTTCAGCACGAATCTCCTGAATTCTGAATTCTCCTGACCAAAGACATCCTCCTTCATAATGCTCAGAGGCAAGGAATTTAGCATCAAAAGGATAATCAAACACAGATTATATTAAAGTTTCTCCAATTTGCCCCCAAATGTCTTTTATAGATATTTTTTCCTTCCTCCCCTCCCTTTCCCTCCACTCTCTCCTCTTCCTTCAGTGTCCTTCAGCACCATATCCCCCAGCTGCCAGGTCTCTTTGGTCTCTCTTAATTTATAACATTTACCCACCTAGGTTTTTTTCCCTTTTTGGTCTGGCTTTCATAATGTTGACATTTTTGAAGAGTCCAAGCCGATTGCCTAACAGAATGTCCCACCATCTGGATTTGTCTGCTTGTTTCCTCATGATCAGATTCAAGTTAACCATTTTCTGGTACGAATATTCCCAGGTGAGGCCATGCACTTTCCACGGCATCTCAGGGAGAACCTCGAGGCAGTCAATAACTACTGTGGCTGCAGATGCTGGGTTCACTGGTGATGGTGGGGCCTGTCTGGTCTCCCCACTGGAAAGGTACCATTCTTTTCCTGTTGTCATTAATGAATTGTCTGTGGGGGATATTTGAGAGAAGACTTGTCCTTAACTACTTAATACAGTACATCCAGAGTTAACAACAAATGCTGACTTGGTATTAGATGTCACTCCACAACTGAAATGCAATACCTAACACGCCCTGCTTGATTTACCACATGTTTTTCGTTAAGAGTTGAAGGGGGAGTTAAGGTTAAAACTAATCCTCCTCCTTTACAAACTGCCTGCCTACGGAAATCTGATGGTCATTCTCATAGTTTCACCAGCACTTACAATATTATCCAGGTATTGGCCTCAGGCAAGATTTCTGACTATCTAAAATTGACATTGAAAGTTAAGAAGACATACCCCCTCAAAAGTTAACTATATCAAATAGTTAACTTGTTGCTGCCGCTGCTGCTAAGTCGCTTCAGTCGTGTCCGACTCTGTGCGACCCCATGGACTGCAGCCTACCAGGCTTCTCCGTCCATGGGATTCTCCAGGCAAGAACACTGGAGTGGGTTGCCATTTCCTTCTCCAATGCACGAAAGCGAAAAGTGAAGTCGATCAGTAGTGCCCAACTCTTCATGACCCCATGGATTGCAGCCTACCAGGCTCCTCCGTCCATGGGATTTTCCAGGCAAGAGCACTGGAGTGGGGTGCCACTGCTTTCTCCCCGCTAACTTGTTAGGTAACCTCAATGCTCAAACCTGAAAATTACGTTAGGTAAATGAAAAATTTCTCAGCCCATCAGTATTGCAATAGTCCAAGTATCACGGATAATACAGATCTTACGTGCTTACACTTGGCAGCGTGGTATTTTCCTTGTTGGCTATCACACAGGACACGAACTTGAGAAAGCAGGACAAAAATAGATCTCCAAAGCCATGTCAATCATCTTTGAGAGGTCAAAACTCCTCATGGCTTTAATAGAAAGTTACTGCTGTGATAAGTAGTATAAAAGAAAAACACACCTACGTCTCTGCATGAATATTAAGCAAGGTGATTACGAGACATCAGCCACCAAGGCCACCCTCAGGGACTTCGTAAGCCACTAAAGTTTGGTTCTGCTGTGAATTCCTGTGGAGTTTTTTCTGCAGTGATTTCCCCCCTGGACTGCAGGTGCCATGAGAACAGGGGTTTGTTTGGTCCTGTTTGCCCTTCAGTATTCAGAACGGTGGGCTTCCCCTATGGCTCTGCGGTAAAGAATCTGCCTGCAATGAGGAGCCAGAGGAGACACAGGTTCAATCCCTGGGTCAGGAAGATCCCCTGGAGGAGGGCATGGTAACCCACTCCAGTATTCTTGCTTGGAGAATCCCTTGGACACAGGAGTCTGGTGGGCTACAATCCATAGGGTCGCAAAGAGTCGGACACAACTGAAGCAACTTAGCACGCACGCGTACTTTCAGCAAGAACAGTATCTGGGTGTCCAACAATTACTGGTTGAATGAAAGAATGACGCAAATAGTGCTCATCAGGTTAGGTCAATTCAACACTTCTAAGGAACCAATGAAACCTCGTGGACCTTTTATTCTCTTTTTTCCCTTAATTTATTTTTAATTGGAGGATAATTGCTTTACAATGTTGTGTTGATTTCTGCCATACAACATCATGAATCAGCTATAAGTATACATGTGTCCTCTCCCCCTTTGTTTTCTTTTAATTACAAAATTTGGTGCTAAGGTGTGGAAAGGGCCCTTTTTAGCTTCTCTATCTCAACTTCCAACAGCTTAGCTGGCCATTTCAGGGTGGACAGCATACCTCTATGTGCCAGACTGGGTCACAATTCTACCCCTTAAAGCCCATGTTTCTCTCTTTTTTAAAATACAAAATAGGAGCCAGAAAGGACATGGAATATTCCATCATCTCATCCTCTCTTGTGTGTTTATCTCCTTCCAATATATCCATTACTGGGTTGCTAAAGGTCATGGGAAGCCTGTGGATTATTAATAGAATACATAATTCGCTTAAATAACATTTTTTTTTCTCCACATGATTTTGTCTAAAAATATTGTGACATAAAATTTGTATTTATCTCCTTTAACATTTGAGAGTTAAGCAGAATAAATGATCTGCCCTATAAACGTAATTTCATTGTTGTTCACCTGCAGATGCTTTAGTTTCAAGGAAGCTGAATCAACCAGCGCACACGGTCACTTGAATCAGGACACTCCAGACACAGAGACGGGAGACAGTGCAGAGCCAAGGACAGAAGGGCCAGGATAGAGGCTCTCCTCTCGGGAGGAAGTGACAATAATAAAAATTTAAATATAAGAAGAATAGTAATAGTTTGTGCTTATTGCATGCTTATTACTTCTGTTTACAACAGCCCTTTGGCTATTATTTCCGTTGAAGAGAGGAGAAAATTAAAGCTTAGCAAGGTGGTGACTTGACTGCAGTAATGAGTGAGCAAGAATTTGAATCCTCTGACTTCAGAGCCTCTTACTTCACCACACACAGGGCTGCTTCCAAATGCACAGTAGAAGAGCCTGCTATTTACAAGTGTTGTCTTGCAAATTTTCCGGGAAATCTTTGATCATTTTTTAAAGCATTTTTGCTGGAAGGAATCCTGTAAGATCACTGCCCCAGAGTTCAGATAGGGAAATCCCGATAGTATTCTTCTTAAATCTAATACCTTTTGATATTATTCAGCCCTTTTATCATCTTTGTCATTCTCCTTGAGTCCCTCTTCAAAGATGATACATTCCCTAAAATTATGGATATAGCTCAACTCCTGAGAGGCATCCATTTGCAAATAGATGAAAAGCTTTGCCACTGTAGGTGAGATGAACAAGGTAGACTGACAACGTGGCAGGTTAAACATTCCATTACCACTGACCTGCTCAGACACACAGACACAATGGCTCACTCTCCTGTCCCCTGGTGAAAAATCAGGGGAGAAAAGGGGCCCATATATACCAAGGTTACTTTTTAATCCAATACCTGGAAAGAAGTAGAAGGTTTACTATCATCAAGCTTAATCTTATCTAAACTTCTGAAGATTTTATACAGAGGGGTGAAGGTTGAGGGGATGGGGATGGGAATCCTTCTAAAACCAGTATTCATGTTGGCAACAGCAGCTCTCCAAAGCTACAGTTCAAATTCTGCAGCACTGTGGGCACTATTTTTTTCTCTTATACCCACCCCCCTCCACATTCCCCCAGACACATACTAGAAAAACATTCAAAGCCAGTTTTTAAATGCAAGCATACATTTTTTCTTTCTCGCAAATTAGTTTCCCCTTAATGTAGGTATTGTTAAACCACTGACAGGCAAACAGCAAGAATGCCTTTACATGAGTATCTCTTTCTTCCAACACCAGCACAAATATAACCATCCTCACAAAGGCTACTAGCCGTTTAGGTTTCAAGGACCAATAAATGAATGCACACAAGAAAATTTGGATGATGCTAGGTTGCCAAGTTTTATTTTGCAATGAAAGAAAACAATAATATATATTATCCTCATGTCTTCATGAAGTGAAGGACATCACAGGAAAAAGAATGTCAATACATAATTTCGTGATAAATTAAGATTTTTTTAATCTTAAAATTAGCTTATGGAGTTTTGTTTTCTTTCTCACTCTGCCACAAGTCAGTGAAAATTTTATTAGAGACTAGCACTGGTCCTGAGACCAACATTTGGGGGCCACCGATCTAAGAGAGGTCTTTCCTGGTAAAATCTTCCTCCTCCACCACTGGGCAGAACTAATCCCCTTCTTTCTCCTCAAGGATTTTGTGAATACTTCTGCTATCTCACATGATTTCATAATTGTTCCTGTTAATATTTACCTAGCAGCTAGACCACAAGTTTTTAAAGGTACAAAGTTGTGTCTTAGCTTTTTATCCAATTAGAGAACATAGCACAAAGCCTAGAACACTCTAAGAGAATTTAACAAATCAATTTGTACCTAAATCAGTCAAAGCTAAAGAGAAAATTCTCTCCCTAGACCAAACTGATCATCTCATTTGCAAACTGGCGTACCACAAAGTCCTGGAGGGAGGTCACAGAGATGTACAAGAAGTCATAGCAACACTCAAATACCACGGGCACACAGCGATGGTTTGCAAATTTTAATTGAAGTTCAACACCACTGTTCTGAAAAACAATCTCAGGAAAGAAATCGGTTTGGGGCTATGTTTAAACATGGAGAGTGACATCAATTTATACCTCAAATGAAAATGGAATTTCCAGATACAGAATAGAGTTAAGAATCGAGAGGTGGGGCAATAGTCCGCAGCAGTTCAGATCCTCTCTGCTCATTTGTCCAGGTGGTTTATTGGTGAGTCATGGATCTGAGGTCTGAATACCAAACACTGAGCCGGCAGTTTCCTGAATCCAGGAAAACAACACGCCCTAATTTATTACCCTGACAAAATGTGGCCACAGATCAGCAATGCAGTAAAATATATGTTCCATAAAAATATCTTTATAGATTTTCTCATTACACTAACAAATGAGGGGTGGAATCACCTTATGGAGGGGGGAAGGCAGAATCACTAAAAACTTCCATATACCCATATCTCCCATGAAGCAAAGAGTATAAAAAGTGGGAGGAATTACAATTACTATCAATTGTTTCTTGCACTACCAAAGTCAGAGGCTATCAGCCTGTATAGTGTCATGTTAGCTATTACTCTCCACTTCTTAGTGGGACCCGACAGTTAGATCATTTAGTGTTGTCTTATGGATTAAAATCAAGTTTACTTTTAGCAGCGATTAAATAGTTATGAGGCAATACAAAGCTTTATGGTTGGAACTGTGGCAGCATTGGCAACTTGTAAGCAGGATCAGAGGAAGAAAACTGAAGCCCAGAGCCTCCTCACTTGCTGTGCTCATTCACCTGTTCTTCAAGCTGAAAAGGGGGAAAAAAAAAATGAAAGCCACTCTGGGGACCAAACTTGAGCATATCCAGAGCCAGTGCTTTTGTAGAAGCAACATCCTGCAGGCTCAGTATGCTATTTCCTCCCTGCGAGTGGCGGCTTCCAAGATGGCCTCCAGCGATCCTATCCCTGGGACTCACGCCCTTGTGGACTCCTTTCCCTTTACCAGGGTTGGTTTGTGTGACTGGTGGAAGACGAGAGTGATCGTCACTTCTGAGATTAAGTTATAAAAGACTTTGCAGCTTTCAGACAGTTAGAGCCCCAGCAGACGGCTCGACTGCAACCCCACCAGCCCCCGAGCTAGAACTACCCAACTGAGCTGCTCCCAGACTTCTGACCCTCAGGAATCAACTGAGAAATTATGTGTTTGCTGGTTTAAGCTGCTAGTTTTGGAGGGGATTTGTTACCTGGCAATAGGTAAGTAGTACACCCACTGTGATCTCCGGCAAGTTAAATAAATTGAGCCTCTGCTTCCTCATCTATAAAGTGGGGGCTGACGTAAATAGAAATATATTTATAATTATTGTCCTTTGTTTTGGAATTTAGGACTGCCTTCAGAGATACATAAAATACAAGGCAGCATAAATTAAAAGAGGAGGGAGGATAGAAAAACAAGGGGAGGGAAAAAATAAGAAACAGGAAAGAGGCTAAGAAATTATATATTACACACAACTAAAATTGGGCCACAATTATGGATCTGAAACTTAGCATAACGCCTTCAACTTCCTCCTGCCTCTGCCAACCCCAGCACACCACACACACACACACAGGGTCATGTGTTAATTGCATTCAGAGTCCAAAAATTTAAAAAAGAAATTCAATTATTTAAGAGACATATAATTATCCTTAGAGCTAATGTGAATGAGAATTTTCCTTGGGCACTCCCTAAAGCAGATACTGCGTGGGGTACAAGCTGAGGTCTTCAAATGAGGGATAATTTAATGAAGTGGGATGATACACACAGTGTCTTGTATCAGGCTGGCCCATCGTCAGGCTTGTCCAACAGTGCCTGCTGTTAATACTACCATTCAGAGCAAAGTTTTATCAGTACTACAGCTCCCTTCCAAGAAAAGTTTGCTCTCCACAGACTTAAACTCTTGACTTGCCATTCTCATCAACATTAAAAATAGCCCATTTTCAGCCATGAACTTAATGGAAACAGTTGCAGGAAATCCTGGATATTCCAAATAGTTTCTCATCTTCCTTCCATTGCACTAAGAAGCTCAATGGACATAACTGTCTGCCCTCATGTTCACAAAGCTGTGGCCCTCCCTTTTAAACCCTTTCTTGTTATCTCACTACTAAGTCTTAATGTTTTCAGTAATGTCTCTTCCCATCTGATTTCTTTTATATTTTTGCTGCCACTGCCTAGCGCTGAGTTCTGACTCATTACTCCCAGATGTAGGCAAGAGCCCTGTATTAGTCAGTTCGGGCTGCTGTAACAAAAATATTGATACAATAGCCTGGTCAGCTTAAACAGGAGATGCTTATTTCAGTATTTCTCAGTTTTGGAGGCTGGGAAATCCAAGAGCAAAGTGCTGGTTGATTCTGCTCCCTGGTGAGGGTGTTCTTCTCTGGCTTGTAGAAGGCCTTCTCCATGTGTCCTCCCATGGCAGAGAGAGACAGAGAGGGAGAGAAAGCTCCCTGGTGTCTCTTCTTAGAAGGGAGCTAATCCCATTATGAGGGCCCCATCCTCATGACCTCATCTAAACCCAATCACCTCCTCAAGCCCTACCTCCTTAATCCATCTCACTAGGAGTTAGGGCTTCAAGATAAGAATCATGGGGGACATTTCAGTCCATATCAAGTCACAGTCTTTCCCAGCAGAGCCAAAATTCATGACTGTAAGAACACTTTTTCTGTTTTCTTTCATAAGGATTTAGTCAAGCATCAGCCTGGGTTCAGACTGCAGGATGAGAAAGCCTGACATCCTTGAAATTAAAGAACCTTCAAGAATCAAGACCCAACCTTCTGCCCCAACTCTAATTCCTGTACTTCACCCATCGTAGCTCCTCCACTCTCTTGCTCCCTCTTGTCTCTGAGCTTTCTCTGTACTGTGAAACCTAGGATGCAACACTGCCACCCCTTTTCTGCAACCAGTTCCATTCTTTAAACCTAGTTCAAATCCTAGCTGAGAACTGAGAGTCTGAGTTGGAAGGACTAAAGATCACTCTGCCCAACCTTTAATCTCATTCATGCATCTATCCACCAAACCAAGATTGATTTTGTACCTTCTGAGCCAAGTTAAAATGAACATGACAGATTCAGATCAGAAAGAAGTCACAAGTTGCACAGGGAGACTGGAATGCAAACGATTACAATGTAAATACAACGTTTAAGGCCTGAAGAAGTGCTTTGGGAGCACATTGTTTGACACTTGTCTGGATTCTATTTGAATACCTCCAGGGACAGGAAACTCAGGTAGCTCATTCCATTTCAGGAAACTATAACCATGTAAAATTACTACACTGAGTTTAAATCTAACTTCTACACACTTATTCTAGTGATGGTACTAGTGGTAAAGAACCCACCTGCCAATGCAGGAGACACGAGTCATGGGTTTGATCCCTGGGTCGGAAAGATTCCCTGGAGAAGGAAATGGCAACCCACTCCAGTATTCTTGCCTGGAGAATCCCATGGACGGAGGAGCTTGGTGGGCTACAGTCCATGGAGTCGCAAAGAGTAGGACATTACTAAAGCAATTTAGCAGTTTAAGACTCCAAAGGTTTCAAAGATAAATCTAGATTTCTTTTCATATGTCTGTCAATTAGGTATTTGAAGATCACACCATAAATATCCCCAAACTTCTTATACTTTCTGATTCTAGGCTCTTCACCCTGTTGGCTCTCTCCTTTGGCTCCACTGAAGATTTTTTACACCCTTCAAAATCTCCAGGGGATTTACCAAGGATTTACCAAGGCGAGCCCCTCCTTTGTTCTCATCTTAATGCAACCTAAGATCACATTGCCCTTTTGTGGAGGGAAGGAGGTGACCTTATTCCTTCTCGTGGATGATCAAAATCTTTTTTTCTCCCTCATTAATCTAAGTGACCTCTCCTCTTAAATGACTCATATTGGGGCTTGTTCATGCTATCTTGTATTATCAGCTAATTTTTTTTGACAGAATACCAAACAATATTTACCATTGACAGTAGTATAGGACAACAAATAATGTACAAATTGGGGAATAAACACAACAGAGCCGGCAGATACCCCACACATGCCCGAACAGCAAGGTACAAAGGAAGTGCAGACTTCTCCAACGAGGCCTCAGTCCTGCCCAGGTGACCTGAACAGGCAGCCAGGGGCTGTCACACATGAGCGAGTCCACACGGAAGGGCAACGGGACAGCCATTGGAGGCTGACTAAGACAGACCCCAAAATGCTGCACAGAACCGAAATCACATGTAACGTGTAAGCTCCATACCAACTTGGGGAGCAGAGCACAGTCCTCGGGGAGAACCAGAGGCATCCCTCACTTGTAGCCACGCTTTGAAGCAGCTCTTTTACACGAAGACATAACGGCAAAATCAGCAGTATTTTCTATCTTCCTAGTTTACGTACAGACCATCGTTACTCATCAGAAGCAAATACTGGAGGAAATCTGAGGCCCTGGCACTGTGACCACGGCAGATGTGTGGGACTTACTCTCTTCTCTGTTAAGAAAAGGGGAAAGCCCATTTTCATTGTGTCTGAGCAGTGTCACCAGCCGTTGATGGCAATGGGTCTGGGACCCCAGACCCTGCCCAGGGCCATGTTACTGAAGAACTTCATACATTTTAACAAACATTCCAGTCTTTTCCCTTCAACTTTCCTATACTCTGGCAAAGCTTACATTTCTAATATTTAGCATTAAAAAAAAACCTGTGCCCGCAAGAAACAGTAAGTGAAAGTATATCTCCCACACCGACCGTGACCCCAAAACTCGCCCCATAGAAGCACCCCCAGAGTGGTGACGGTTCTCTCCGTGATTGGAATGAGGGGGGGTCAACACCTGGGGTTAAGATCCCCGTCTAGACAGAAAGTAGGCATTCAGGTCACAAGTTGGGAGAAAATTTCATAGGAGGGAGAAAAAACAAAAAGGTAAAAACAAAACCCAAGTCCCTCACCACGTGGGCCTTTTACCCAAACAAAGGTAGGAGGGGATGGGCCAAGGGAGGCTGGGGACCACTGCTGCGGTGGCGCTCGAGTGCATCAGAGCAAAGTCCTCCTAGGGAATGTCCTCGGTGTCCGAGCCTGCCTGCCGATGGGCTTGGCCACACCTGCACTGTTTGACAGCAAACACAGCCCAGCACCACAAGGGGATGGGGGCTATAGAGGCCCGCCCCCCCCCCCACCCACCAAGAGGCAGCTGCCACTCTGAAGGCCCCCTTCTGCTGTTGGTGTCCTCTCCAGTCGTGTCCTCTGGTGTCCTCTGAGGGTCATCCATCTCCAGCTGTGCTGGGGCATCTGTTTCATTAATGGGTTGTCCATCAAACCTAAACTGAATCCATCTCATGGACAAGCCCTGGCTCTGGCAGGAGGCCTTCATCAGCTTGCAGAATAGTGTGTGTATCTTGATCTTAAACTGGACCCTGGAGCCAACTTGCCCGGCCACCTTCAGGTTGATGTGGTCCTTCTCCATCTTCACTCCCTCCTGGGGCTTCTCCTTCGGACATGGCTGCACTCGGAGGGCAGCGGGACAGCAGGCAGCCCCTGGGGTGAGCAACTCACACTCTTGGCCTGCTGCTCTCCCACCGCAACCGCCTCAGCTAATTTTTTAATGTATAAATCTGCTGGGAGGGACTGGGGGCAGGAGGAGAAGGGGACGACAGAGGATGAGTTGGCTGGATGGCATCATCAACTCAATGCACATGAGTTTGGGTGAACTCCAGGAGCTGGTGATGGACAGGGAAGCCTAGTGTGCTGCAGTTCATGGGGTCGCAAAGAGTAAGACACAACTGAGTGACTGAACTGAACTGAACTGAAGCGCTTTATAACTCAACATTCAGAAAACTAAGATCATCGTATCCAGCCCCATCACTTCATGGCAAATAGATGGGGAAACAGTGGAAACAGTGGCTGACTTTATTTTTGGGGGGATCCAAAGTCACTGCAGATGGTGACTGCAGCCATGAAATTAAAAGATGCTTACTCCTTGGAAGGAAAGTTATGACTAACCTAGACAGTATGTTAAAAAGCAGAAACATTATTCTGCCAACAAAGGTCCATCTAGTCAAGGCTATGGTTTTTCCAGTAGTCATGTGTGGATGTGAGAGTTGAACTA
>NW_011494274.1:4302198-4304248 GCF_000754665.1 Bison bison bison | reverse complement strand
TGGACATGAGTTTGAGTAAACTCCAGGAGTTGGTGGTGGACAGGGAGGCCTGTCGTGTTGTGGTCCATGGGGTCGCAAACAGTTAGACACGACTGAGTGCCTGAACTGAACTGAAGCACTTTACTAAAACAGAAGAATTCTTGGCAAAATCACTGCAGATGGTGACTGCAGCCATGAAATTAAAAGATGCTTACCCCTTGGAAGGAAAGTTATGACCAACCTAGACAGTATGTTAAAAAGCAGAAACATTATTCTGCCAACAAAGGTCCATCTAGTCAAGGCTATGGTTTTTCCAGTAGTCATGTGTGGATGTGAGAGTTGAACTATAAAGAAAGCTGAGTAACGAAGAATTGATGCTTTTGAACTGTGGTGTTGGAGAAGACTCTTGGGAGTCCCTTGGACTGCAAGGAGATCCAACCAGTCCATTCTGAAGGAGATCAGCCCTGGGATTTCTTCGGAAGAAATGATGCTAAAGCTGAAACTCCAGTACTTTGGCCACCTGATGTGAAGAACTGACTCATTTGAAAAGACCCTGATGCTGGGAAAGATTGAAGGTGGGAGAAGGGGACGACAGAGGATGAGATGGCTGGATGGCATCACCGACTCAATGGACGTGAGTTTGAGTCAACTCTGGGAGTTGGTGATGGACAGGGAGGCCTGGCATGCTGCGATTCATGGGGTCTCAAAGAGTTGGACACGACTGAGTGACTGAACTGAACTGAAAGATACTTTTACTATATCATTCGTATTTTCCTTTAGTAAGTATATGAATGAATGAACAAGTGTTAAGAGCAAAAAGCACTGTGAAATGCAGAGCCACAGCCCTTTCTAAAAGATGTCCACACCACAGTCCCTCGGAACTGTATGCTGTGTGCTCCATGACAAGGGGGGATGAAGGTTGTAGATGGACGTACAGTTGCTAATGAACTGACTTTAAGATAAAGAGATTATCCTGGATTATGACCCGATGGGCCCGATGTAATCAGAAGAAGGCAGAAGAATCACAGTGAGAGTGACCTGAAGATGCTGCTGTCTCCCTTTGAAGGTGAAGAAAGGAGCTGTGAGTCAAGGAACTGTAGCAGCTTCTGAACACTGGGTGAGACAGGAAAACAGATCCTCCCCAAAGCCTCCGGAAGGGAATGTGGTTCTGCTGACATGCCTTGATTTTAGCCAACAGAGACCCACGTTAGACTTCTGACCTCCAGAACTGCAAGATCTGTGTGCCGTTTTAAGCCACTGAACTTGTGGTAACTTGTTACGGCAGCAACAGGGGAGTCATTTCGGTGCTACCACTTTGTGCTATTTGCCAGCCATCATTTCGCATTTTCTTTTAGATTATCATTATGACTTTGACGGTGTGGATCCCAATAAACTGGAAAATTCTGAAAGAGATGGGAATACCAGACCACCTGACCTGCCTCTTGAGAAACCTATATGCAGGTCAGGAAGCAACAGTTAGAACTGGACATGGAACAACAGACTGGTTCCAAATAGGAAAAGGAGTACGTCAAGGCTGTATATTGTCACCCTGCTTATTTAACTTGTATACAGAGTACATCATGAGAAACGCTGGGCTGGAAGAAGCACAAGCTGGAATCAAGATTGCCAGGAGAAATATCAATAACCTCAGATATGCAGATGACACCACCCTTATGGCAGAAAGTGAAGAGGAACTCAAAAGCCTCTTGATGAAAGTGAAAGAGGAGAGTGAAAAAGTTGGCTTAAAGCTCAACATTCAGAAAATGAAGATCATGGCATCCGGTCCCATCACTTCATGGCAAATAGATGGGAAACAGTGGAAACAGTGGCCGACTTTATTTTCTTGGGCTCCAAAATTATTGCAGATGGTGACTGTGGCCATGAAATTAAAAGACGCCAACCTAGATAGCATATTGAAAAGCAGAGACATTACTTTGCCAACAAAGGTCTGTCTAGTCAAGGCTATGGTTTTTCCTGTGGTCGTGTATGGATGTGAGAGTTGGACTGTGAAGAAAGCTGAGCGCTGAAGAATTGATGCTTTTTTTTTTTTTTTTTTTTTTTTTCAATGTAC
>NW_011494274.1:4294476-4302098 GCF_000754665.1 Bison bison bison | reverse complement strand
ATGTTGAAGCTGAAACTCCACTACTTTGGCCACCTGATGTGAAGAGCTGACTCATTTGCAAAGACCCTGATGCTGGGAGGGATTGAGGGCAGGAGAAGAAGGGGGTGACAGAGGATGAGATGGTTAGATGGTGTCACCAACTCAACGGACATGAGTTTGAGCAACCCTGGGAGATAGTGAAGGGCAAGGAAGCCAGGAGAGTTGCAGTCTATGGGGTTGCAGAGAGTCAGACATGATGTAGTGACTGAACAAGACAGCAAGTGTTTCCAAGAAAATAAGAGAAGGGATTCTAGAGGGCATTCTGCACGCCTGAGGTGGAAGGGTTGATCCTTATCACAAAAAAATCCGTCAATTTCCTCATGTAGAAAACTGAATACCTTTTACATAATGCGATGCACAGGTAGGACACTGGTTGGTTTCCATGATAAGAAAGTATTCCAGCTCCCCTGATAAGAGAGTACGCCAGCTCCTAGACTAATTTGAACTATTTGATTTCCAATTATTGTATCTACTTAATTCAAAAAGACTTTGTTTCAGGTGACCTAGTAACTTACCTTCAAAACCTGAAGATTTGCAACAGATGAGGTTTATTTCAATGTACATTTATTATAAAAGCTATTGGGAACAAGGAAGTCCCCAAGTATTTCTGTAATGGCAGCATCTTCAAGCATTCTTTTCATAGGGAACAATACCAATTTGATACATTTGTTTTGAAGCAGAGTTATTCCTAAAGAAGTACATCTTAACAGATCTTATCCCAAGAAAAAACAATTTGTCACTTACTGTGTGGTGGCAGGCTACATACAGTCCATGGGGTTGCAAAGGGTTGGGCATGACTGAGCGACTTAGCATGCATAAGTTCAGTTCACTTCAGCTGCTCAGTCGTGTCCGACTCTTTGCGAACTGTGGTGTTGGAGAAGACTCTTGGGAGTCCCTTGGACTGCAAGGAGATCCAACCAGTCTGTCCTAAAGGAGGTCAGTCCTGGGTGTTCATTGGAAGGACTTATGCTGAGGCTGAAACTCTAATACTTTGGCCACCTCATGTGAAGAGTTGACTCATTGGAAAAGACTCTGATGCTGGGTGGGACTGGGGGCAGGAGGAGAAGGGGACGACAGAGGATGAGATGGCTGGATGGCATCACTGACTCAATGGACATGAGTTTGAGTAGACTCTGGGAGTTGGTGATGGACAGGGAGGCCTGGCGTGCTGCGATTCATGGGGTCTCAAAGAGTCGACACAACTGAGCGACTGAACTGAACTGAATCCTTACAACACTGTTTAGATTTTTAAAGTGTTGAAGCTATTGGATAAATTTGGAAAGATTACCCAGCTAGTAAGCTAGGATTTGAACTCAGGTGTCTCTGGCTCCAACTTATGTTCATTTTATAAAATCTCAATGCCTTAAGAAGGGATAAAATCACAACCCAGATACTGTACTTTAGTATATTCTGATTAGACTTCCGGAGTCCATTATTCCTAGCAGAAACTGGACACATAATTCGATAACTAACATTCTTCTTGTCTTCTTTCTCTTCTTGAACTTTCACCTCTCATGTGGATACTGATTAAAAAGTGCTTTATTTTAAACTGAACATATAGCTTTAAATAGATTAAATGTTATTACTAGGGTGTGACCTGAATACATTAGGTGGTGATATTGTTGTTACTAAGTCATGCCAAACTCTTTGTGACCCCATGGACTGCAGAATGCCAGGCTTCCCTGTCCCTCACTATTTCCGTTTGCCCAAGTTCATGTCCAGTGAGTCGGTGATGCCATCCAACCATCTCATTCTCTGCTGCCCTCTTCTCCTCCTGCCCTCAATCTTCCCAGCATCAGGGTCTTTTCCAGTGAGTCGGCTCTTCACATCAGGTGGCCAAAGTATTGGAGCTTCAGCTTTAGCTTCAGTTCTTCCAGTGAATATTCAGGACTGATTTCCTTTAGGATTGACTGGTTTGATCTCCTTGCAGTCCAAGGGACTTTCAAGAGTCTCCTCCAGCACCACAAAAGCATCAACTCTTTGGCGTTCAGCCTTCTATAGGTATACATTAGGTATTCACCTACAAATATTTACATCTAGTTTCCAAGGAAAATATGCTTTTATAATAGCTGATCTCATGGGGTAATGGTGCTGTGACTTGAAGCAGGTACTTGGTCCTTGTCTTCTTTGAAGAAAGAATTCAGCACAGAGACAGATTGTGAAGCAGTGAAATCATTTATTAGAAGCAAAGTAGTGTGGAAGAACACACAGGTGGAGCTTCAGTGAAGTGTGGAATGAGGATTGTTTACATGGGTTATGTATGGACAGTGTTTCAGATTGTCTCTGACCAGTCATCTTGCTTGTCTCAATATTTGGCCTGACTCAGGGCCCTCTCTGGTGGATGTGCAGTCATCTCTCAGTCAAGATAGATTCCAGTGTCAAAGTTTCTGGGAAGTTGGTGGGACATATTATGGGCTAGCTCCCTCTCCCTCCCTTGAACCCCAAGGATCTACTCTGTGCCTTTGTGGCCGGGAAATTCCCTTGACCACAAGAATGAGAAAAATGTGGTTGCTTTGTCTTTCACTTTGTCAATCAGAGTCTGATGCTCCTGCTAGTATCTTGAGGTGTCAGCGGGGGACCAGTTGTGGCTGCTCAGCTAGCTACAACTGTTTTTCCTGAAAAACCATAACCAAACCCTACAGTGCTCTGACAAGAATGGCTATTTAGTGGAGACACACTTATCTGTGCAAAACTTATTGCTGGTTACAGATACAGAAACATGGGTGGAAATTCTGCAATTATAAGGATATACTTTACTGTCAGGCCCATAATGAAAATGTGAAACTTTCTGTACTTTGACACGAGTTCATTACTGAGCATCTATTTTGTGCAGCGGTCACTAAAGCATAGCGCCTCAGAATGTAAGACGGACACTCTACTACTTCCTATTTATGTAAGCAGTGCAAATCACCCTCAGTGAGGTTCCTCTTCTGTGAAATGGATATAACGGTAAAACCTACCTGTTATGAGTGTTATGAGGATACAGCCAGACAATGCACTTAGAACAGAAGACAGTATAAAGTAAGCATCCACTACCCCTCAGTTCTCACTATTATGCCAAGCTGCGGGTGTATATGGATGTATAAAAGTGACATGATCCATGCCTGTCCTTGGGAAGCTTATACTCTTATAGTTATGCTGTCCAGGTAAGCAGAGAATTATAGTTTTAAAGAAATGTGTAGATCAGCAGCTACTATTTTTGAGTTCATAGTGTAGGGGCTTTTGCTGAAGTCTGCAGATTGGCATGGCCTGCTTCAGGGGCACTCATGACCTGGCACCTACTGTAAAGTGCTCTAGATCCACCCCAAGTTCTCAGCTCCCCTGAAACCTTTCTGAAATCTTTTACCTTCTGTATTCTGGAGAATCATCTGTAGAGACACACTGAACGAAAAAGTGTAATTTTTCACTGCCTAGTTGTCTGATGGCTAGACAATAAAAACCCTTCCCCCATGCACATCATCCTTAATATTCAAGACAACCCCATTAGCAGGGATTTCTCAAGGAAAGCAACCCCAGATACCTACTTTCCATATTCGTTGTCATGTTAGGTCAATGCAGGAGATTTTTGTTTCTAATTTGGCAAGAGAACAATGATACATATATTTCCCTCAAACTACTACTGCTTCATGAATTCTGATGAGGATGGACTACTTTTAAAATATTAAATAAGTCTGAACACACCTATAACCTCTGACCCACAAGAAATGAGCCACAGTACATGATCTGCTTCTTTCTTACAGATGATTTGTTGATTTCAGCGCACAACTGCAAATAATTTAATTTCAAAGCAATTCTCAACGCCAGGATGAATAAAACAAGTACCTAATGCTTAATAGTAAATACTTGCTGATTTCTCATCTAAGACCTGGAGGGAAGAAGGAGCTAAAGATTGTCTAGCAGCCTGTCTTTCCTCTAATCGTTGATTTTGGCAAAGGCCACGGTTAACTCACTAGCCATCAGGCGAATAGCATCTCAGACCCACTTGCAAGTCTATTTTAAGCTTCCTGTCTGGCACCACTGAGATTCTGCTGGACCATCTCCATGTTGTCACAGCTAACCTCCAATAACCCAAGGGTTTATATCATCCACCCATAAGAATACCAGGCCAGTCTGGCTAAGCACTTGCTCATTTCCAGGTTAATTCTAGGGCAAGAAAATGACTGTGTGTTAAGGGTCTAATTCAGGTACTGACTTTCATTTTTGGTGTTACAAAAAGCATTGTGTTAACAAAAATAGGTATTTTTGCACAATGCTTTCTTTGTACTGGAGTATTTGGGAAGCCCCCTCCTCCTCTCTCTTTGCCTGCCCTTAACAAAAATTCTGGGTTATTTGATGCTATTTTTCCACACTTTCCAATGTTAAAGTGTCAACAGGTGTTCTGGTGGCTAAAACAGTCTGTGAGGTCAGAGCAGCAAACCCACAGACCTGCTCTGGCCTTGGCCAGATGGCCATGTGATAAAAAGAGCACTTCTGAAGCAAGCCTATTCACTGGGTGACCAAAAGGAGCTCCATCTAGAGACAAGAAGAAAGCCAGACCAGAGGGGAGACAAGGCTGAGATACTTAAGAACCTCCCCCAGTGGTACAAGCACTTGGTTCCTGTGCAGAAGGACTATAACTTTATTTACAACATACATGTCACAGAATCATATAACTGCAGCTAGAGAACAAAACTTACACCTCTAAATGAATTTATTTCATAGCCATTACTTTGGGGGATCCTTTATTTTGATTCCAGAAATACCTTGGCAATGCCTTCAATTCTCAGGACAAATTCTTTTGACTATATTTAGTGGTGGCATATGTCGATTTTTTGAGAGTAGGTGTTATTTTCAGAAATAGGTTGTTCAAAACTAAGAACATTAGCATGAGAGAATCAATACTATTTTTGTATAAAAACCAAGGTTCTAATTATAGTAAAATAAGTTGGAGTTTCCTGTGCAGATCCAAAAACAATTTGAAAAGGTAATTTTTAAAGGGCTCTGACTAATGGCAATATTGGTGTTGAATAAGGTATATGCTACCAAGGTGATCTAAAGAGGTCATTGCTATGGTCCTGGAGTCTCATGACTCTATTTTCACAATAGAAAAAGTTTTGTAGACAGCAAACTAACCTAGTATAAACTTCATTTCTGAGTCCTCAGGTAGAAACTCTCAAAATAAAAATCCACTTATATTCAACTACCTGGTCTCCATGTCTGTAAAGCAGGAGCTAAGAGGTAGTGACATTCCTCATGTAAATAAATCACCTTAACCTGATATCCTAAGTTTGTAAGACTCCCAGGGACGGGGGAGCCTGATGGGCTGCCGTCTATGGGGTCGCACAGAGTCGGACACGACTGAAGCGACTTAGCAGCAGCAGCAGCAGCCACTCTATTAATAACCGCTTAGTATCTAGCTGTAGAATATATTCTACTTGAGTGTATTATCTCCTACTCTCTACTACTGCTGCTAAGTCACTTCAGTCGTGTCCGATTCTATGTGACCCCACAGACAGCAGCCCACCAGGCTCCCCCGTCCCTGGGATTCTCCAGGCAAGAACACTGGAGTGGGTTGCCATTTTCTTCTCCAATGCATGAAAGTGAAAAGTGAAAGTGAAGTCGCTCAGTCGTGTCGGACTCTGTGGAACCCCATGGACTGCTGCCTACCAGGCTCCTCCATCCGTGGGATTTTCCAGGCAAGAGTACTGGAGTGGGGTGCCATTGCCTTCTCCCTCCTACTCTCTAGGAGTCCTTAATAAAACAAACACACTGACCTGGACTTGTCTATAATATTAATAATAACTGATACTTACATAGCCCTTACTACTTACTTGTACTTACTTAGCAACTCACTTTATACAAACCTGTGAGGGTAAAAAGTTTTAAAATATTACTATTTTTATTCCTATCTTATATATGAAAGAACTGAGCCAGGAAGACGTTGCCCAAGACCACGTAGCAAGATGCAAAGCTGGGACTGGAACTCAGGTAGTCTAGTTCCAGCTGGGTTCTTACTCACTTTGCTATACCCCCCTATACTGCCTCTATGAGACTATAGAAAACAGATACTTAAATCAGATACTCAACAGAATAAAAGACCATGAAAAAAATACCAACTTATGGGAAGCTCATTTGAGAAGTAAAAAAGAGGGGTTGATGTGAAGCAGATAGGCCCATGTAAAATGGATGAGGGCCACATAAAAATAGCCACAGGAGTTCCGTGGGAAGCTTGGGGCTGGGCCAAAATGCCCTCTATTTAGAGAATAGAGGAGGCAGTTGGAAAAATCTAGGAGCTATAAAGAACAGTTCCTGGCACTGTTTTGTGTCTATAAAATTTCTCCTTTAATACATAAAATCAGATAGTGCAAATTAACAAAAACAAAACTCCACAATACTGTTAATATGACAGCTTTTTATAACCTGGGCACATCACTTTGGGAATTTTATCGGCTCGTAAGCAGATATGCTTAATAAGTCAGTTAACTGTTTTTAACAGTAGACAGAGTGGAGAAGGAAATGGCAACCCACTCCAATATTCTTGCCTGGAGAATCCCAGAGACGGGGGAGCCTGGTGGGCTGCCGTCTATGGGGTCGCACAGAGCCGAACACGACTGAAGCGACTTAGCAGCAGCAGCAGGATAAGTGCAATGATCTGCCTGATACCATCTCCAAGGAAGTTTTCAGAAGCCACTATCAGTGACTCAGTTCCCATAAAGAGGAGATTACGTATGGACAGAAACAAGTGAAGCAGCCCCTGCCATGTCTACCCTTTAACCAAGACTGCCAACGCCACCCCAATCCAGCTTAACAGAAGTGGAAACTGAGGCTCACGGAGCAGAAGTGACTTGGATGAAGGTCCTGACACAGAAAGTTCAGGGATCTTCCCATTTTCGCATTGTGCGTTCTACCCTTTTCTTATTCAGGGCAAATAAAGACTGATTTCAAAGCCCTTCAGAAAACGTGGTGTGCCTACAATGCGGGAGACACGGGTTCAATCCCTGGGTCGGGAAGATCTCCTGGAGAAGGAAATGGCAGCCCACTCCAGTACTCTTGCCTGGAAAATTCCATGGATGGAGGAGCCTGGCAGGCTACAGTCCATGGGGTCGCAGAGTCGGACACGACTAAACGACTTCACTTTCTTTCTTTCAGAAAAAGTGAGCACACACACCTACTCGACAGAGTCAATAATTCCTTCATCACAACTTCCTCTGGCTGCTGTCCAGACCGCCTTTCTCTTGCTGGGCCCTGAGACATGTCCAGAAAATGACAGAAACCATGCTCCAAAGTCAACGCTCCGTAAAGAATCCCATGAACCAGGCCTCAGATACCCCGGGGTCCTCTCATGCCTTGTTATTCCAGGTAGGGCCGTCTCTGGGAATTTAGTTTCCCGTTGGGCAGGGAGCCTCCCCTCGCAGCCCAAAACTACGAAGCCCCAGCCCACCCGTAAGGAGGGAAGGAGGCTCGCCGAGGTGCCGGTGCGTCGTGGAAGCCTGCCTGCGGGAAGCGGCCGTTCACGGGCCCCGCCCGCTCGGGGACGCTCGTGCCGACCCCGGCGCTTCCTCCCTCCCGGCCCTTCAGTGAAGCCCACGGGCGCGCGCAGCCCT
>NW_011494274.1:4278886-4293449 GCF_000754665.1 Bison bison bison | reverse complement strand
GCCCCATTCACCCGGCTGCAGCGAGATCTCGCCCCTCCTCCGCTCGCGCCTCCCCTGCCGACGCCTCCTCTAACGAGCATCTCTGCCTTGCTTTTCAATGGGCCGGTGCCGCTGTCGCTGCTGCTCTCCGCGCGGGTTGTGGATGTTGTCGGCTCCGTGTTGTGATGACAGGAGAATGTGTGTGTGTCCCGGGCCCAGACGAATTGGTAGGTATTCCCTTAACTACCTAGCGTTGGGTACCCAGGGAGGATGATGACTGATTTTGCGTGTGGATGGTGTTAGGTGGGTTTGTGTGGAATGAAGAGGTGAGGTAGGTAGAAAAGGGGGGACAAAGGGATCCTGCACCAGGATAGCAGTTGACGCCTTAAGTGAGTGCCATTTTCAGGTAGGGTACAAAGGAAACTGATCAAACAAGTGCTGACTTGGGGCTTCGGAGTATTCCAAAGGCAGCAGGTTTCTTCATTCATGTAGAGATAACAGGAGCTGTGAAATGGCTTAAACGTTGCCCCAAAATGCTGAAAAATCGCAGAGAGTCTTTATGCGGGGTGTTTAATGCAATCGGATTACATAAACTGGGGTTCTGACACATTTAATGATTAGTAAAGCTTTTTTTTTTGCATTTACACCAAAAGCTTTGCAAAGCTAAAGAGCTCTGGAGTCGGGGCAGTAATTGCATTCTCTTAATTAGTTTGTTCTGAGAGTTTATTGATAAAGTGGAATCATTTCCTGGCACAAGCCCTGCAGAGTACATCAATAAGAATGGATGGATCTCTTTCCTGTTTCTCCTTACAGCTCATTTTTCCTTATTAGTCACTGGCAAAATCTGCCTAAGACTAAGATGCTGTACCTAAGGTGGCCAAGTCGGGATCATGGGATCGGAATTTTTAAGTGAAATTGTGGCCAGAAATAACTTGAAGATTTGACGGTGCTTCAGTTTACCACAACTGTACCTTGCTGCTATTCTTACTGCTGCATCAGAGCCCTTTTAACTTCGTTAATTTAGCAAGTTGTCAACAAGAGTTTTGATTTCATGGACTTTTGTTGTTGAATCACAGGATATTCAGAAGGATACTCAAGAGTGTTTCGAATGTTCACTTACGGTTTATGAAAGCATTCGAAAGTACATTAACTTCCAGGAGTAACTGGTCTGATAGAGTATGTCACTTGTACTGGTGGTGAACGAATGCTCTTTAATCACAGAGTAGGTAACTTCCCTAGGAATTTGACTTTGAGAGGCATGTTGGGAATCTCGGTCCATATGCTAAACCCCTGAGTAATTGAAAGATCGAATTAATAAAATTGACTCTCTGCTTTTTTGTTTTTAATCTTGAGAATTTATGCCTGAAGGAAAAATGTATGTTACTTGAGTGCCTGGTGTTTGAATTTATGTATTCAAAGCATCTGCTGCGTGAATCAGTTCTTTTGCCAAAATAGTTCATTTTGCAGTCAATTAGAAAAGCAGGAGGATTGTCAAAACAAAGGAATTTAAGGAAAGTGTGAGTTTCCCGGTCTTGTTATTTCTTGATCAGATGTCATATAGCCCAGTTCTGTTACACATCTGTCTCTCAAACCCCGCCTCCAAACACAAACAGTACTTTGATTCAACCTGCATTCCATACAGAAACACAGGTATTTTTTTTCCTCTAAAATTCTTACATAGTAAAGTAAGCTTAAATGCAGACGTATATAAACTTACAGAGAAAATTTATTTTCATGAAAATTGGTATGTTTCCATTTTTAATAATAGAAATAATCTTCATACAAAGCATGAAATGAGTCCATGTGCTTTCTGCATACAAACCTAGCAAGAGATATCGTTCGTATCTGAAAGCCAATGTCATGTGGCCCAGCGTTGTAGCACATCTCCTGGCTCAGTCATGTACACTTAACCTTTGGATGACTTTCAGGTATTCAGTTTAAAGTGCTGTTATTTAAGTGGTTATTCTTGATAGATTCCTGTTCTTCTGGAATTTCAGGTCTTCTGAAAGACCTGACTGCCTTTCAGACGTTATTTAGTTATTGCTCTTATTTCCAAAATTCTATTCATTACCTTCTCTTGCCTAATCTTGTTTTCAATTTTGTAAACAAATTTCTTCTTAAATAGTGCAGTTAAAATAATGGTACATTCTATCACATGCAAAAGGGGTTCTATATGACTGGCTTACACAGTGCTTATTACCGAAGCAAACTCAGTGTTTGCTCCCTATATTCCACTTATCATTTTTCTAACTGTTTTTCCAAAAAGGGTATGTGAAAATAATGTAATGTATAGCTAATACTCTATGATATTTGTAAAAATTTTTCTTAACGTGTTCAACCTTAGGAAGAAATAGTTGATATTAAGGCTCAAGTGATTTTCTATTCCTTATTCCTTTTTGTTTATTGCATTTGTTTCTCTATTTAAGATATTTCTAAAGCCTATTTGTTTATAGGCCAGTTAAACACTCTGAGGCCATACCTCAAGAATTCAGGGGAAATATGTGTTACAAGAGGGATTCTTTTCGTGTATAGATTACCTGGCTTATTGATACATGTTTATTACATTTTCTAGATAAATGCTCATCAAAATATTTTCAGTGTTCCACTTCCAGATATAAGTGATACGATTTTTCATTTATTCACGAGTATAATGCTCTACCTTTTTAAGCCAAACCGTAGAACATTAGACTACTGTTTCACTGTTTATTAATTTCCAAAGGCAAATAGATAACCATTTTTTAAAATGTAAGAGAATATTTTTCTACTGGTGAATTCTACTTGGGGTCCATAAAAGATGAAGACCATATTTCTGTAGCTTTCTTTTATGGCTGATAGGCAGAGGAAAATACTAACAAGTTAATTAAGTTCCAGAACTGAGACCATTTATGTTACTAATAAAGTTTTAGAGCTACTAAAATACTTGTTTTTTTTTTTTTTTAATCACAAAAAATATAGTAAAATTAATGAATAAATGAAACCTGCCCACTTTTCCAGGATTATTTGGTGACTTGGTGGCAGACCTGTGTCCCTAAACTTGCCAAATCGGCACAGTGGTCTGGAGAAGCATTGTTTGCAAGACCATCTCCTGGATGCAAGGAGGGCATTTTGGAACTTCTATTTTTATCCATTATGTAAGATTTTTCGTGTACGTGTTAATTATAGTAACGTATGTATATATTGTACAAATAATTCATGAATACACACAGGTCGAGGCTGCATCCAAACACATTTATGGTGCTATCCAGGTGTATCAAATGCTAACCATTGACCATGGCTCTAGAAACAGGATCTTCATAAATGGGAAAAGTCCCTGTGCAATATGGGAGACCCATGGCCTTTTTTAAGGATAAAAAGAAGGGTGATTGGCCAGGTAGACTGCCACTGCATGATGTTATATAACCTTCATCTCCGCTCTTCCCAGCCAGATCTATTGTACATTCTGCCCAGTTTGTGCTGCATAAAGAACTACAAAGAGAAAAGTAAAGCTGGAAGACAGTTTGCCCCTGGCTCCATTAAGTAATCGAGTGCACTTAGCAGAGTATATCCTGTAGAGATAGTACATGGTATATGTGTAAAATATAGTACCTTAGGAGGCACGGGGCACTTGTAAATTCACCTGCTAAATATCTGTTATGAAAGCAAAAATAGATTAAGTAATCTGTAACTTTTTTTCTTTGTGCGTACCTGTGAAATTGCTGTCTAGGAATCCCGGTCAGAAGTTCCAGCCTGCCACTGTTCTCTGATGCAATGCCAGCACCAACTCAACTGTTTTTCCCTCTGATTCGTAACTGTGAACTGAGCAGAATCTATGGCACTGCGTGTTACTGCCACCACAAACATCTCTGCTGCTCACCCCCTTATATTCCGCAGAGTCGCCCGAGATACACACCCCATCCGGCGTATGCTACCTTTTACAGGCCAAAGGAGAGCTGGTGGCAGTACACCCAAGGAAGGAGATACGCTTCCACACCGCAGAAGTTTTACCTCACACCTCCCCAAGTCAATAGCATCCTGAAAGCTAATGAGTACAGTTTCAAAGTGCCAGAATTTGATGGCAAAAATGTAAGCTCTGTCCTTGGATTTGACAGCAATCAGCTGCCGGCAAACGCACCCATTGAGGACCGGAGGAGTGCAGCAACCTGCTTGCAGACCAGAGGGATGCTTTTGGGGGTTTTTGATGGCCACGCAGGCTGTGCTTGCTCCCAGGCAGTTAGTGAAAGACTCTTTTATTATATTGCTGTCTCTTTGTTACCCCACGAGACTTTGCTGGAGATCGAAAATGCTGTAGAGAGTGGTCGAGCCCTGCTGCCCATTCTCCAGTGGCACAAGCACCCCAACGATTACTTCAGTAAGGAGGCATCCAAGTTATATTTCAACAGCTTGAGGACTTACTGGCAAGAGCTTATTGACCTCAACACTGGGGAGTCGACTGATATTGATGTTAAGGAGGCTTTGATTAATGCTTTCAAGAGGCTTGATAATGACATCTCCTTGGAGGCTCAAGTTGGTGATCCCAATTCTTTCCTCAACTACCTAGTGCTTCGAGTGGCATTTTCTGGGGCCACAGCTTGCGTGGCCCACGTGGATGGCGTTGACCTTCACGTGGCCAACACTGGCGATAGCAGAGCCATGCTGGGAGTGCAGGAAGAGGACGGCTCTTGGTCGGCAGTCACGCTGTCTAATGACCACAACGCTCAGAATGAGAGAGAAGTGGAACGGCTGAAACTGGAGCACCCAAAGAACGAGGCCAAGAGTGTGGTGAAACAGGATCGGCTGCTTGGCTTGCTGATGCCTTTTCGGGCTTTTGGAGACGTCAAGTTCAAATGGAGCATTGACCTTCAGAAGAGAGTGATAGAATCTGGCCCAGACCAGTTGAATGACAATGAATACACCAAGTTCATCCCTCCTAATTATTACACACCTCCTTATCTCACTGCTGAACCAGAAGTAACTTACCACCGATTAAGGCCACAGGATAAATTTCTGGTACTGGCGACTGATGGGCTGTGGGAGACAATGCACAGGCAGGATGTGGTTAGGATTGTGGGTGAGTACCTAACAGGCATGCACCACCAGCAGCCAATAGCCGTTGGTGGCTATAAGGTGACTCTGGGGCAGATGCATGGCCTTTTAACAGAACGGAGAGCTAAGATGTCATCGGTGTTTGAGGACCAGAATGCAGCAACCCACCTTATTCGCCACGCTGTGGGCAACAATGAGTTTGGGGCTGTTGATCATGAGCGCCTCTCCAAAATGCTTAGTCTTCCTGAAGAGCTTGCTCGGATGTACAGAGATGACATTACAATCATTGTAGTTCAGTTCAATTCTCATGTTGTAGGGGCATATCAAAACCAGGAACAGTGAGTGGGTCTTACCAAGGCAATTCTCAAATAGATTTAAAGGGCAGATAGGTTTTTTTTTTTAGATAATACTATAGTAAATATTTCCAGTGGGTCATTCTCAGCATTTCCCTATTTGATACTCTAGTCTGCCAGGTAGTCCAAAGTGACTTTGTAGCAGAGTGGCAGGATCCTGAGAATCTCGTTCTGCTTAGTTCAGACCTCACAGCACCTGCAGTTGAGGCCCATCAGTTCCTTAACTGTCGTAAGATGGCTTATGACATTGGCTGCTTTTATCACTCTGAGAAAATCAGGATGACCTGGCAAACAGGGTTTTGAATAGGCCCAAAGCAATGAACTTGCTGGGTGTATTCTTTTGGTAAAATGAAGAAACATTACTGTTCACACCTGCAGACCCCTTTCATCACCAAGATTCCAGTGTACATGAGAACATATATTTATTGCATGATTTCCTAGATGTACAACCTGTGCATTATTCATGAACTTTATTTTAACCAGAGGTAGTTTTCAAATCCACTGCTTTAAGCCATAAAGGACCGAGAACCAGGCAATCTGAATTTGTCATTGTGTGTGATCATTTGACTTGGAATGCTCCTTAAATGAGAAAACAAACACTAGCCCTTCACCCGATTACCTAATGTAGTTGAAAGATTTTCTATTTTGCCGGGCACTTGGAGACAATAAAGGTGTTTTATCTCCTCTATTGGTGTTAAATAAAGGGAAAAAAGTTTTAGTTTATATTAATGAAAAGCTTTATTTAGTTTGAAATAAAAGATCCAGAATGAAGAGAAGAGACTGATGTTCAATTATGGTCACCTACAGCCAGCACGTCACTCTTATCATGTAAACCCCTGAAGTGTGGCATGCTTTAAGTGTGTGATGGGTAGACTGCTGCTGAGAAATCATACTTCTAATCTAGTAGTGGTAAGAATTTTTGTCATGTTTGGAATTTTAAGGATGACATATTAAAAAAATTTACATAATTTGGGGGAGTAAAGTTTAAATATTACCTTCAGGTGTTGAGATGAAGTTTTTTGTTGTTGTTTTTCCCCACTTAGGTATAGGTCAATTTAAATAATTGGTTTAAAGATTACTAAATGCTTTAAACATATTGTAGCTTATAAATAGAAATGTTAAGATACATACATGAGAAATTTTTTAAAGTAACTATTGTGCATGCCTGCTGCTTAATGGAACACTTAATAGCATCAAATATTGTTTGCAGCAGTCTCCGTAATTATATGCAGACCCTTCCAACGCTGTATCAAAGTAAATGAAAATAAATATATTCAGATTGGCTTTTGGGGAGCTTATTTGATATGCATCAAATGGCGTTGTGTTCCTGTGTTTAATGGTGATTCGTGTACAGCTGTGCATATATTTCATCACTTATTCTAGCATCACTGTTAAAAGAATGGCTATGACTATGTACAATTTTCACATAAGTTTTAATACAGAACATGATCAGTTTTCCCTTGTGTAATTAGTTGAGGGGTGTTTGGGAGTCCTTGCAGATTTCTGTAGAATACTGAACTAGATATTCAAGGACTCTGGACTGTGAACACCGAAGCAAGGTAGAATTGGCTGCAGAATTTATTCCAATTGAAAATAGACTCTGGAAGATTGCCGCTTATGAGACCATATAATGTTTGTTTTCTGAGGCCTTTTTTTTTCCCCTCCTTGAGTCACCTTGGAAATTTTCTCCCAGGTGGTATTTTGGAGGGGGAAAAGCTATTATACTATATACTTATTTATAAATGTTTTGACAGAGACTTCATTTTTTAACGGAATGTATGTAGAATACAGTAGCAGTTAAAACTCATTTTCAGGCTACTATTTGAATTTCTCTTGAACACCTTTACTAAAGAGTTCCATATTATACTTAATAAAGTCTCATCTCTGTATAGTACAGTATATATAAATTTGGTTTCTTTTGATCATGATCAAGATAGTAATTCTTATTATTACACAAGAAACTTTGTTATTATTACACAAGAAACTTGGTCTGCAGTCTAAAAGCCTGTCGTGTTAAGCCTGTAGTATTAACAGTGTGGAAATGAAAATAATTGGATGTTAGAAATTTGAATGTATTATCATCTAAAAGAAGTTTTGATTTTATTGTAATTGGTTGTCACTGTGATGTGATATCTAGAATTAAAGAATACATGTAAACTTTCATTGTATTTAGCCTTTCTTAAACATTTTTAATTTATACTTTCTAACGTGTCATTTTCTGTATATAGTCAGTGGCTCATGGTATTTATAATATGTCCTTAGCTAGTTAAATGTAATGGTGTTATGGTACACAGTACTTGGAGGGAAAAAAGTCTTATAAAAGATTTATCTGTGTGAAGAAATATGAAAAGTTTATATATTATATAGTGAATAGAAATGCCCACAGTGAATTAAAGCTTCGTATCTGCTTTCTGAATGAACGACCTGTGTTGTTTTTTAATTAATAGATTCATTAGATGCTTTCTGTGGTGATAGGAGGAGAAGGTGATGGCACCCCACTCCAGTACTCTTGTCTGGAAAATCCCATGGATGGAGGAGCCTGGTAGGCTGCAGTCCATGAGGTCACTAAGAGTCGGACGCAACTGAGCGACTTCACTTTCACTTTTCACTTTGATGCATTGGAGAAGGAAATGGCAACCCACTCCAGTATTGCCTGGAGAATCCCAGGGACAGGGGAGCCTGGTGGGCTGCCGTCTATGGGGTCACACAGAGTTGGACATGACTGAAGTGACTTAGCACCAGCAGGAGCAGTGTGGTGATAGGTTATATTTAACTTTAGGATCCTCTAGATAGATAGCACTTTTAAAAAAAACTGGGGTATACTTTACATTCAATAAAATGCACAGATTTTAAGTATGTAATTTGAGATTTGGTAACTACAACCCCAGTCAAGATACAGGACTTTTGCATTACTCCAACAGAAAATTCCCTCATGCCCCTTTCTGGTTAATCCTTCCCCATAGAACTATTGTTCTGACTTCTGTCGCAATAGATTAGTGTTACTTGTTCTAGAAATTCATATAAATGAAATCATGTAATATTTACTCTTTCATATGTGACTTTTGTTCATTTTTTTTGAGATTCACTTATGTTGAGTATATTCATAGTCTCCTTACTAACAAGTAGCATTCCATAGTATGAATAGAACAGTATATCCACTGCTGATGGGCATCATCAGCCCCTTCTCCCCATTAAAAGCTAACTTTGGTTATCAGTTCCCAGAGATATTATTTGATTGAAGTGTAGATTTAACATCAAAAACATGATGGATTACAAGCGAGTTTTATGTTCCATACCTTAATGGTAGGACTTTAAAGAAAAAATGCCCTTTAAACAAGCAATGAAAATGAAACTTGGTGAAGAATTTGGAGATTAGAGAGCATTCCTTCGCTAATGACTTCTCTGTACCTTTCCCATTGATAACTTTATTGAGTTAACAGTGCATTAACTGATTGAACTAATGACTATCCTATAAAAAATAGATAAATTATACCTTGGTTTTTCCTGTTTGCTTTTTTTTTCCTTATTTATCTTTAATTGCAGGATAATTACAATATTGTGTGGGTTTCTGCCATACATCAGCATGGATCAGCCATAGGTATACATATGTCCCCTCCAGTTTTTGATGGTCTTGGCTTATTACTCCCATCAGCCATAGCTAGGATTGGGGATGAGAAAGAAGTGGATTAAATGCTGACTGTTAAATTGGGACTGGAATAATATAACTCACTTGAGTATCTCAGCTTTTTTAAAAAATTAATTCTTCCTAGACGAAGATTTCATGCTCACTAGTCAAACACATGCCTGAATATGGGTTATCGTTAGCTTTGTCTTTGGGTGTAGCAAGAGGGTCTAGACAACTGGTATCCTTAGTCTGTTCATTAACATACTTTAATTCTGACCTTTTTCATTAATAAAACAACTACTATTTACTGTAGCTGAGACCTGGACATGCTGGGTAAATGGTATCTAAATAGACTTTATTACAGTATGAAGGTCACTTTTTGTTCCTTTCAGAAATAACTTTGAAAGCCAAGCTTAATCCTGCTAAATCCAGCCAGCCTGGTTCTTAACGACAAAATTTATACTTGGATTGAATCCTAACAGTATACAGTATTGTCTTCTAAATAGCTTTCAACTTTTAAGTCTTCAAAGTAAATGATTATCAAGAATGATGAAATTCATGCATTTCATGTTCCATTAATAATGATTATTTAATTCATATACTCTAAGGACCACACAATTTAGGCTCAGTAATGTAGCCAGTATTTAGGTTCCTAAAATACATACATGTCTGGTTTTAAATTGTTCTAATAATTTTTTTTTTTTTTTGAGATTGTCATATTGGATTTATTTATTTTGGAGGGACTGGTTATTTCAAAAAGACATTTATCAATTTTCAGTATCAAAACAGTTACACTATTGGGTTTTTTTTCTCCCAATTGGTCCCCAAAGAGACCACACCAAAGGAGAGAACATTTTAAGCCAATTAAGCTGCAGGATACACCCCTAACAGACCTCACTGAAACCTCATCAAAAAAGGGGGATTGGGTAGGGAAAGAAACTTTAAAAGATCAGCACACTGCTAGCCCACAGACTGTAGAGAGCTCTCACAGGCAGAGGGGTGACCAGTTTGCCTCAACCCCAAAGAAGCAAAGTTCCAAAATATAAAAATTTACAAGTTTTGTACATACGCTTTTCAAGATTTAAGACTGTCCTTAGAGTCACACCTCTCTGCTTTTCTAAGCTATACACAGGTCACTGGCTCACTCTCTGTCTTCAGCACAGACTCAACCAAACTGAACAGTCAGACTTTACTACAGTGCACGGAGGTTCCTGGAGAAGGAAATGACAACCCACTCCAGTATTCTTGCCTGGAAAATCCCATGGACAGAGGAGCCTGGCCATGTTGCAAAGAGGTGGACACGACTGAAGGTGCAAGGAGGTTAGTCATCACATTCAGCCCTTTAGACACCTCAAACCTGGAGTGCAGAGCCACACCAAGCAGCCAAGAAGAGTCAAAGAACCAAAGATTTTTATCTCACCTGCGGTGATTTAATCAGTCTATCTCCTTGAACAACAAGACGGATTTGACTGGCTGGCAGTGTTGACTGAGAGGCCAGCCTTCAAGCATGAAAACTGAGAAGAGTGGGAAATGTGAAACAAGATCTAAGGGGAAAAAAGGAAAGGTGAGGAAAGAGAGGGGTGTGATCAGAGGCAGTAAAGGGGGCAGGGAGCATCAGGTCCTCTGATACTTTGGACCAGTGACAGGGACAAAAACAAAATGGGAAAGACAGCAGGCAGCCGAATAGTGGTGAGGTAAGGGAGTTTAAAAGACATTTTTAAGCCCTTACGAAATCATGGATTTTATGCTTGGGCTGCAGCAGTTGGAGTACAAAGCAGTTTCCATTAGCATGACCATTTCGTCTTGGCTCATTAGATAAGAGGAACAAAGGAAAGTCTTAGGCCATATGTAAAGGGATCTGTGGTGCCCAGATGGACAGATTTCTCAAAAGAACTTTGCTCAGAAATCATTTTTTCTTGCTCTAAATCTGGGGACAGGTTAAACAGCCTACATTTCACCTGATGAAAACAGAAACTAGATCATTAAAGCTCTGGTGTCAGCAGACCCAGAGAGAGTGCGTTACTAAACCAAGCGTCATGACTTGCTTAGAGGGGCAAAGATGGCTTCAGGTATAACCAGGAAGTCCAGTGACCTTGCAGCCTTGGTGATATTAACAATAACCACAATCACTCTTTGTGGGGTAGTTGCTATGTGCCAGGTCCTGTGGAAAGTATACTGTATATTTTCTCATTTAATCCCGTGCTGCTAGTTTCGTCTGGTTCTTCAGCCCCTTCACTAAACCCTCTGTGCCCTGCTCTGCGCTTGGAAGCCCTGCTCTCCAGCTGCACCTGCCAGGCTCTCTTGTCTCCTGATTCCCATTCCATTCAGCCCATAGGTAGCACCCGCAGGTGAGATGAGAGAGACACTGGGAAATGTCTTCCTTGTTCTCTCCACGCTTCAGGCTGCACCTCCAGCTTTAGCTGCACCTGTCCACTCTACAGCACCTCTTCCACAATTCTGGTTCTCGGTGGGCTCTTCCTCCTTTTCGCCTTTCAGCTTTAGGGATGCTAATGGCTTCCTACTGCTGCTCGTCTCCGGGTGCCTCAACAACCCTTGTTTGTACCCCCATTCTTGCTCACACCTCTGTGAGTAATCCATTCATTTGAACAACATAACATGAAATCAGTTTTCTGCCAGGACCTGACCAATGTGATCCTTAAACTGAAGTATTATTTCCCCTATTTTACCCAACACAAAGAGGTGAGGTAGCTCATTCCTCATCACCCAGCGAACAAAGCCATATGTGGATATTCCAAAGTTCTGTACGTTTAATCCCCACATCACACTGCCTGATCTCTCCAAATAACCAGGGTGATCCCTTTGGAACTGAGAAGACTTGAGGGCTGTCAAATGGCCAGTAGCCAAGTAAGCCCTTGGAAAGCAGAGACAAAGATGCTCAGAAGCAGCAGCAAACACCCATGTAACCGAGCAGTTAGTCTAACACGTAGAGGAATGGAGCCACCCACAGGGTGTGCCAAATGGGGAAAGAATCAGCCATGCATGGTGGTGTCCAAGTATGCAGTTCCTCAGCTCCCCAGTTCACTTGTTGAAATCTCCATGGTGGGAGGTGAGGTAGAAAGATACAAGCCACAGAGAAAACCTTAGGTGTATATACATTGGAGCCTTGAACGAGGAGGGGACAGAGGCCCCAAACCTCCAAGCATGGTAGGAAATCCAGTATAAGTTATAGTCAGCCCTTTATAGTCTCAGTTCACCTGGATCTACTGTTCCTCTGTATCTGTGATTCCACGTCTACCGATTTAACCGACCATAGATCAAGTAGCACTGTATTATTTACTACGGAAAAAAATCCACATATAAGTGGACTTGGGAAGTTCAAACCCTTGTTGTTCAAGGGTCAGCTGTACACAGTGACTGCAGCATCCTTGCAGCTAGCATACACTTAGAGAAAGAACTACCAGAGACGGTAAAGACTAGCTGAGCAAAGCATGGGATGTTAGAGTTAGTTGGGGCAGGACTGGGAGAAAGAAGTACAACCGAGGTGAGCCATAGCCATAGCCAGGCTGAAATCTGGCTTCCAGCCACTCAGGTGGGAGACTTGACTAATTCTAGCTGAGAAAGGGCTGGTGGTTAGGTAAGAGACATCTGTGTGGTTTACATATTGCCATTAGTCTTTCATGTCTGTGCTCACATTTAATAAACTGATACATTTAATTCAAACAATGTTCTGTTTCTCTCGATTCCTTGGTTACGGTAGTGCATGACCACTGAGCTCGAGCTAGGTATGAGGTAACTTGACACTGAACTTGAGTGACCTAACCAGTCACCCATCAAAGTCTTGGAACATTATAGCTGGATTGAACTGCCACTTCAGTTAGTTCAGTCCAACCTAGAAAGTGTTTATTGGGCTTGTTCATTGTTTGGAGAAGATAAGCCCCACCCTACATAGGTTGGAAGGTGTCCAGAATGCTACAGGAGAAGAGTGGAGGGTAATTTAAATAGCTTCCAGAAAGAAAAAAGTGGCTGGTCCAAAGTGGAAATGATGCTTAGGTGTGGATGTGTCTGGTGGTGAAAGTAAAGTTTGATGCTGTAAAGAACAATATTGTGTAGGAACCTGGAATGATGGCCATGTCAAGCAAGAGATGGCAAGAGTGACCATCAACATTTTAGGAAGTAGTGAACTAAAAGACGGGAATAGGCAAATTTAATTCAGATGACCATTATATTTATTATTGAGGGCAAGAACCCCTTAGAAGAAATGGAGTAGCCCTCATAGTGAACAAAAAAGCCCAAAATGCAGTACCTGGGTGCAATCTCAAAAACAACAGAATGATCTCAGTTTGTTTCCAAGGCAAACCAATCAACATTAGAGTAATCCAAATCTATGTCCCAATCATTGATACTGAAGAAGCTGAAGCTGACAAGTTCTATGAGGACCCACAGACCTTCCAGATATAATACCAAAAGAAGATGTTCTTTTCATGCTAGGGGATTGGAATGCAAAATTAGGTAGTCAAAAGATACCTGGAGTAACAGGCAAGTTTGGCCTTGGAGTACAAAATGAAGCAGGGCAAAGGCTAACAGTTTTACTAAGAGAACATGCTGGTCATAGCAAACACCCTTTTCCAACAAAACAAGAGAGAACTCTACACATGGACATCATCAAATGGTCAATGCTGACATTGGATTGATTATATTCTTTGCAGCCAAAGATGGAGAAGCTCTATAGTCAGCAAAAATAAGAATGGGAGCTGACTGTGGCTCAGATCATGAGCTCCTTATTTCAAAATTCAGGCTTAAACTGAAGAAAGTAGAGAAAATCCCTAGGCCATTTAGGTATGACCTAAATCAAATCCCTTATGATTATTCGTCACAGTGAAATTGTTGAATAGACTCAAAGGGTTAGATCTGGTAGACAAAGTGCCTGAAGAACTATGGATGGATGTTCATAACACTGTACAGGAGGCAGTGACCAAAGCCATCCCAAAGAAAAAGAAATGCAAGAAGGCAAAGTGGTTGTCTGAGGAGGCTTTATAAATAGCTGAGGAAAAAAGAGAAGTGAAAGGCAAGGGAGAAAGGGAAAGATATACCCAACTGAATGCAGAGTTCCAGAGAATATCAAGGAGAGATAAGAAAGCCTTAAGTAAGCAATGCAAAGAAATACAGGAAAAGAACAGAATGGGAAAGACTAGAGATCTCTTCAAGAAAATTAGAGATGCCAAGGGAACATTTCATGCGAAGATGAGCACAGTGAAGGACACAAAGAGTTTTGACCTAACAGAAGCAGAACGTGTAAAGACGAGGTGGCAAGAAAACACAGAAGAACTATACAAAAGAGGTCTTCATGACCTGGATAACCATGATGGTGTGGCCACTCACCTAGAGCCAGGCATCCTGGAGTGTGAAGTCAAGTGGGCCTTACGAGGCATTACTATGAACAAAGCTAGTGGAGGTGACTAAATTCCAGTTGAGCTATTTCAAATCCTGAAAGATGATGCTGTGAAAGTGCTACACTCAATATGTCAGCAAATTTGGAAAACTCAGCAGTGGCCACAGGACTGGAAAAGGTCAGTTTTCATTCCAATCCCTAAGAAAGGCAATGCCAAAGATTGCTCAAACTACT
>NW_011494274.1:4278275-4278786 GCF_000754665.1 Bison bison bison | reverse complement strand
AGATCAAATTGCCACATCTGCTGGATCATGGAAAAAGCAAGAGAGTTCCAGAAAAACATCTATTTCTGCTTTATTGACTATGCCAAAGCCTTTGACTGTGTGGATCACAATAAACTGGAAAATTCTGAAAGAGATGATATTCTGTAGAATACCAGACCACCTGACCTGCCTCTTGAGAAACCTATATACAGGTCAGGAAGCAAGAGTTAGAACTGGACATGGAACAACAGACTGGTTCCAAATAGGAAAAGGAGTACGTCAAGGCTGTACATCGTCACCCTGCTTATTTAACTTCTATGCAGAGTACATCATGAGAAACGCTGGGCTGGAAGAAGCACAAGCTGGAATCAAGATTGCCGGGAGAAATATCAGTAAGCTCAGATATGCAGATGACACCACCCTTATGGTAGAAAGTGAAGAAGAACTAAAGAGCCTCTTGATGAAAGTGAAAGAGGAGAGTGAAAAAGTTGGCTTAAAGCTCAATGTTCAGAAAACGAAGATCATGGCATCC
>NW_011494274.1:4274643-4277630 GCF_000754665.1 Bison bison bison | reverse complement strand
ATCTAGCTGACTCATTTGAAAAGACCCTGATGCTGGGAAAGATTGAGGACAGGAGGAGAAGGGGACGACAGAGGATGAGATGGTTGGATGGCATCATCAACTCGATGGACATGGGTTTGGGTGGACTCAGGGAGTTGGTTATGGACAGGGAGGCCTGGCATGCTGCGATTCATGGGGTCACAAAGAGTCGGACATGACTGAGTGACTGAACTGAACTGAGTACTCTGTATAGATTGTATGCTCTGTAAGATTTGTTTGTGTGACCAATGGAACATTAGCAGATGTGATGGCATGTCCCTCCTCAGATCAGATTATAAAAGATGGTGCAAATTTTGTCTTCGTCATACCTACTGTCTCTTGGATTACCCATTCTGGGAGGAGCCATGTTGGGAGCAGCCTTGTAGAGAAAGCCACATCCTCATGGATGGGTGCCTCCTGGCCATAGTCACATGAGTGAAGTTGGAAGCAGACATCACAGCTCCAGTCAAGACTCCAAAGTCGGCAACTCCAACTGATGGCACGTTTACAGCCTCAGTGAGATCCTGGGCTAGAAAAGCTGCTTCCAAATTCCAAACCCTCAAAATGCAGCGAGTTCTTTTACTAGCACAATAGATTTATTTGGGAACAGCAAGAACATTGTGTTTTAGGACATGCAATCTGTGGCACACCATAGGCGAATTTGGAGACTACAAGAGAGAAATTTTTTTTTTTTTTAATATAGAGGAGAAGTGGGAGAGTCTGTTATAAACATTGGAGTCCACTGGAGAAAACTGAGAATTTAGAGTGTAGTGGATTTTCATTGGCTGAGTTGTGATGGTTTCAATGGTTGGGCTATTGCCAGGCAAGGAGAAATTGTTCCTTCCTCCTACTGGGTAGTCATGCTGTAACTTTCTTCCTGTGGAGCTGCAAAGGTACAGCTCTTCCAGCTGGGTCTGCAGTTGAATTCCAGTGGTAGAGCATGAGAGTGCCCCTCCTGGAGCCACTTTAAATGAGGTTTCTATTTATAGGCAAACCTCATTTCATTGTTCTTCACTTTATTTTGCTTTGTGCTATTTTTTGTAATGGGCTTCCCTTGTGGCTCAGTGGATAAAGAATCTGCCTGCAATGCAGGAGACCTGGGTTTGATCCCTGGGTTGGGAAGATCCTCTGGAGAAGGGAAAGGCTACCCACTCCAGTATTCTGGCCTGGAGAAGTCCATGGACTATATAGTCCATGGGGTCGCAAAGAGTCAGACAGGACTGAGTGACTTTCACTTTCACTTTCAATTTTTGTAATATATATCGAAATCAGGATGTGTGATGCCTACACCTTTGTTTTTGCTTAAAAAATTGTTGTGGCTACTTAAGGTCTTTTCTGGTTCCATATGAATTTCAGGATTTTTTTCCTATTTCTGTGAAAAGCACCATTGGAATTTTGATAGGGATTGGGTAGAATGGACATTTTAGTAGTATTAATTCTTCCAATCCATGAACATGAAATATCTAAAAAGGTAGCTCAGTTGGTAAAGAATCTGCCTGCAATGCAGGAGGCCCTGGTTTGATTCCTGGATCAGGAAGATCCCCTGGAGAAGGAAATAGCAATCCACTCCAGTATTCTTGCCTGGAGAATCCCCATGGACAGAGGAGCCTGGTGGGCTACAGTCCATGAGGTCACAAAGAGTTGGACACGACTGAGTGACTAAGCACAAGCACATTAAGTGGACAAACAGGTTTCAAATCAATATGCACAAAATCAGTACAATCTGGTTTTATTGGAAATGTATGTATGCATGTCGAAAGATCTGGAACTATAATAGCAAAAATGACTCAAGGCCAGCATACAAAAGGAAGCCTCCTCATTCAGACTCTAAACAGGCTCAAGCCCTGGGGCAGCTGCAACAAGAATCAGGGAAAGGTGTCCTGAGAGAAAAGGACTGAACATGAAGGTTAGAATCTTACGTAACATATTTTTTATGCCGCAATTTAAACTTCATACCATTCCCTTTAGTGTCTATATTTACTTTTGAGAGCACTATATTTTAGAATCGCATGCTGTGCTGAATGGTTCTCCACCGGCTGTCTACTCTGGAACACTCTGACATCATTGGAGTGGTCGGCTGTGTTGGGCATTCACAAACGTGGATGAAGTAATATAGCATCTTTTGTAGAGAGATGTGGGCAGTGCCTTTCATCTCCCCTGGGCTTTTAGACAAGGATCAAGTCAAAGTGAAGGCAGGGGGCAGCATCTGACAGTAGCCTCCTAGCCTTAGCAGCCTTTGCTCATGAACATGGAGCTCAGTTTCTTGGTGGCTAAGGGAAGGAAATACCAGATTGGCCTGCGAGGAAGGAAATCCTGTGTCCCTCTGCAGAAAGTCCACTTCTTAGGTAACTAAAGGAATATAGTTGAGCCATGACAGGCCTCAACAAGACAACTCTTCAGGGCATGGGCAATGGTGACCCTGATCGGAGAAGACACTGGATATAGGACAGAGTTGAAAACTTAGTTTGAATGATCTCCTGCAGTGACCAAACATGAACTTTGTCTCCAACTTTTGTGATGGTAGCCACATTCACCTGAATTGCCCTCACTGCCCTTCTAAGAAAGTTACTGGTGCGACACAGAAGAGACCAGCAGTTTTGCCACACCGAGCTACAAACAGAAGCAGAGCAGCTTTCGCGAGCTCCTACTGCATGCCAGACAGGCCCTCATACAAAGGAACCCTCCTTGCTCAGACTCTAAACAGGCTCAAGCCCTGGGGCAGCTGCAACAAAGTTGAGAAGTAGCACTCCCTTGCCCGCTCATGGGCTTGGCTGCTGGTCTATCTGCTCTGCCAGCCACCTGGGTTGAGGAGTTGTGAGAGGTGAGAGGTTTCTCAGAAAGGGAAATGAACCCATAACGCTAAGATAGTCAAACTCACATGCAGACAAAGGGCACCAGTAAGGCACACAGAAGCCATTGTCCACAGAAAGAAGAGAACTTGCCAAAAAAAAAAAAAAAATCACTAACAC
>NW_011494274.1:4272720-4274543 GCF_000754665.1 Bison bison bison | reverse complement strand
GTAATTCTTTTACAAACACAAATTTAAACAACATACACAAAAACACAATGATAAAGTCCAAAACCGCGCAAACTTAATGTGACTGAAGTGCAACTGGGCAAAATCACTTAGGTGTTGGCTGTCCTGTTATTCTCCTTTGCCTCCTCTGCCAACTGCATAGATGGGGGAGGTGTGTGTGTTAATCGCTCAGTTGTATCCGACTCTTTGTGACCTCATGGACTGTAGCCTGCCAGGCTTCTCTGTCCATGGGATTCTCCAGGCCAGAATGCTGGAGTGGGTTGCCATTTCCTTCTCCAGGGGATCTTCCCGACTCAGGGATCCAACCTGGATCTCCTACATTGCAGGGAGATTCTTTACCACTGAGCCACCAGGGAAGCCCCTAGATTGGGGAGGGGGAAGGGATAAAGAGGTGGAAAGACTCTAGCAAACCCACTGGAGAGGAGGGCAGAGGGAGGCTATGGAGGAGAGTGTGAGGCCCTGAAGATTTAGTAGGTTCTAGAGAAGAGTTGAAAGTGAGTGAAAGTGAAAGTCGCTCAGTCTAGTCCAACTCTTTGTGACCCCGTGGAGTATACGGTCCCTGGAATTTGCTCCGGGCCTGAATACTGGAGTGGGTAGACTTTCTCTTCTCCAGGGGATCTTTCCAATCCAAGGATTGAACCCAGGTCTCCAGCATTGCAGGCGGATTCTTTACCAGCTGAGCCACCAGAGAGTTAAAAAGGGTTTAAAGATTAATCACAAATTATGACTTACATTTTTAAAAATTTTTAGAGAGGTGAGTAAAGCTGAAATGCCTATTTGAGCTGTGCTTCTTCAAATAAGTGTCCATTCCGAGTCTAGACCACTTGGGCTGTGACCGTGTAAAAATTCTCCAAACAGGATCATGAGGCTCCCTTTTTGCCCTTTTGTGTGAGCGTGTGAAATTGCAGAAAATAGAATCATTCTCTTTGACTGTTTCAAGTACTTTCTCTGTGACCCAAGACCAGTTATGTGCCAGCTTCTTCATAACCTACAAATTACTGCAGAAGAATACATCCTACTTTTCTCTGGGGACAGGGAGAGTCGGGGAGCAGTTCATAGCTCAAATGCCGTAGATTCTCACAGTTCTTACTGAGATTTAGTAGGTTTTCTTGAATATACGTTTCTTCATTGGCTATATGCCCTCAGGACAATCTGTACAGACTTTAAATGGTTAAGTTTTTTAAAGTAACTGTCACCAGTTATGACTGTTTCACTGAAGACCAGGTCTGGGAGGCTGTTCCTGCCACCATTCCAGAATTGGGTCTTTTGCATTTGAATCTGGGATTTTAGCAGAGAGGAAAAGCATAGTTCAAGTCAGGTTGGGAGCCAGAGAAAAAGAAACAAGAACTTTGGAAGCCAAAAAGAATCCATTGTTCATGCTTACTTACCTCCTGGGAATTTTATGGTCCAGCTCACTCTGGAGTTAGAACCCTTCTTGGCTGAACTAGCACCAGCAAAGCTGTGGGCAGTGATATATGATAGCCTAGATAAACTGTGAGGCATGTGAGGTCATAGACAGGTTGCTTTTCTGACCGGAGATCAGAGAAGAAGTAGGTTAGAGAGAGAAGGTTCAGCAATATGTGAACTGTAAACTTCCAGATGTTCAAGCTGGTTTTAGAAAAGCCAGAGGAACCAGAGACCAAATTGCCAACACCTGCTGGATGATTGAAAAAGCAAGAGAGTTCCAGAAAAACATCTATTTCTGCTTTATTGACTATGCCAAAGCCTTTGACTGTGTGGATCACAATAAACTGTGGAAAATTCTGAAAGAGATGGGCATACCAGACCACCTGACCTGCCTCTTG
>NW_011494274.1:4266581-4272620 GCF_000754665.1 Bison bison bison | reverse complement strand
CAGGAAGCAAGAGTTAGAACTGGACATGGAACACCAGACTGGTTCCAAATAGGAAAAGGAGTACGTCAAGGCTGTATATTGTCACCCTGCTTATTTAACCTCTATGCAGAGTACATCATGAGAAATGCTGGGCTGGAAGAAGCACAAGCTGGAATCAAGATTGCTGGGAGAAATATCAATAACCTCAGATATACAGATGACACCACCCTTATGGCAGAAAGTGAAGAGGAACTCAAAAGCCTCTTGATGAAAGTGAAAGTGGAGAGTGAAAAAGTTGGCTTAAAACTCAACATTCAGAAAACGAAGATCATGGCATCCGGTCCCATCACTTCATGGGAAATAGATGGGGAACTGTGGAAACAGTGTCAGACTTTATTTTCTTGGGCTCCAAAATCACTGCAGATGGTGACCGCAACCATGAGATTAAAAGACGCTTACTCCTTGGAAGGAAGGTTATGACCACCCTAGATAACATATTCAAAAGCAGAGACATTACTTTGCCAACAAAGGTCCATCTATTCAAGGCAATGGTTTTTCCTGTGGTCATGTATGGATGTGAGAGTTGGACTGTGAAGAAGGCTGAGCGCCAAAGAATTGATGCTTTTGAACTGTGGTGTTGGAGAAGACTCTTGAGAAGACTCTTGGACTGCAAGGAGATCCAACCAGTCCATTCTGAAGGAGATCAGCCCTGGGATTTCTTTGGAGGGAATGATGCTAGGGCTGAAACTCCAATACTTTGGCCACCTCATGCGAAGAGTTGACTCATTGGAAAAGACTGATGCTGGGAGGGATTGGGGGCAGGAGGAGAAGGGGACAACAGGATGAGATGGCTGGATGGCATCACTGACTCGATGGACATGAGTCTGAGTGAACTCTGGGAGTTGTTGATGGACAGGGAGGCCTGGCATGCTGCGATTCATGGGTTTGTAAAGGGTCAGACACGACTGAGCGACTGAACTGAACTGAGAGAGAAGGCAAAAATGGGGTGGGGTGGGTATGAAACCAACTTCATTCTTCTACATGTAAATATCTAATTTTCCACGCACCAATTCATTGTTGAAAGACTGTCCTTTCAAGGGTGTTCTTGGCACCCTTCCTGAAGACCAGCTGACCATATATGCATGTTTTTATTTCTGTTTCATTGGTCTATATGTATGATTTTATGCCAGTGCCATACCATTTGGATTACTATAGCTTCCAAGGATGGTAACCTCAAAGGATGTGTTTTTTTTTTTTTTTTTAAGAAAAAGAAAGTTATGCCTTCAAAAGCAGAAACAGCAGCAACAGTTATGTAAGCTCTCCTGGTCTTCACAGGTGGGGTACAGGTGAATTCCTTGCTATTTGTGGGGATCTCTTCATGACAAAGCTTTCTTCTAAACAATGGCTTCCACATCATGCAGACAGCTACAGGCTGCTCAGTTGCTTGTATTTGGTCAATCATTCAACAGTTATTAAATGTCTACTATTGATCAGGAACAGAATTTAATTCTAAAATAAGTCTATAACATTTACTAAGGCCTCCAACATATTTGCCACTTCTTGCTCATCAGTTCAATGAACATAATGTCATCAGTATGGTAGAGCAATGAAATATTTTACAGAATTTCCAGATAGCCTGGAGCCCTTGGGACTATCTTGTGACAGATGACATGAGTTAACTGAAAACCTAGAGAGAACCTGTAAGTGTATACTATCGTTTGGCCTCCCATGAGTGCAAACTGCTTCTACCACTCTTTTCTGATGAGAATAGAAGACAACATATTTGCCAAATCAGTGGCCATGTACCATGAGCCAGAAGCCATATTGACCATATTGATGTACTCTAGTAATGACACTAGTGTGACAACTGCAATTAGAGCTTCTGCTTAAATTGGTGGGAATTCACTCCTAGGACCCACTTGGCTTTACAGGGGACAAGCTAGTGAACTAAATGGACATATGAGGGGGACAACCACCATGCATCCTTAGATTTTAAGAATGACACTAATATACAGCACAGGGGAATAGTCATTATTTTATAGTGATTTTAAATGGAGTATAATCTGTGAAAGTATTGAATCATGCCACTGTACACTTGAAACTAATATAATATTGTAACTTAACTATATTTCAATTTAAAAAGAATATTAAAAAATAAAGTAAGTTTAATTTTAATTTAATTAAGCAACTCAGCTCTTAGCCAAATGCAATCAAATCGCACAACTTGCCAGATGTTATCTTATTTACAAATTTGACTCTATTTACTCTGAACAGGCTTAATACATAACTGCTTGATCTTTTTCCTCCCTATTCCCCAATTCCCCCAGCAGGGACTGGAAACAGAGAGAGGAAGAACACGCCCATTGGGAGCCAATCATGTCCGAGGCTCTAGTGTTTCCCTTTGGTAATCTTCTTGCAAGTCCTTGGTTGATTCCCAAGCCTATTCCCCAGAACAGCTATTTCAGAACTCCATCACTTCCCCAAGCTCCTGAAAGTCCTCCTCTTTCTGTCCCCATTGGCTCTCAACAGATGGCTTGTCTCATACCAAGGACATTGAGGTGGTCAAGTGAGAACTTACCGAATTTCCTACTCCCTAGCCAACGACTTGATCTGTTTCTGCACCTCCCTCCTTCTCTCTTGGTTTAAGCCTCACCTCTCTACCAGTCTTGTTTTTCAGATTTGCCTTCAGCTTTTCTTCAGGTGGAATCACATCTTAAGGTGGAGATTAGATTCTTAAGTCTGCACACAGACAAAAGTCACATACAGTCAAAATTACCCTAGTAGATTTCTTACATTACCCACAACAGCAGATCAAATGTGGCTTTGAGAATATAGTCCTGGAAAGTAATATATAGGTGTGAGTATATCAAGCAGACAGTAATATACAGGTATAAGGCATGTAAACTGTATAAGGCTACACAGAGTACATGGTAATGTATAGCATGAAATTCCAAAGAGGGATTACGTTGAGAAAACTACTTAAATAAGCTTTTTTGGAACCTTGAACAAACTAGTGATATTCTGCCTTCCCATTTGCTGTCCCCATCCTAGTTTTCATGAATAACTTTATCAGTTCCTCTCTAGTCCGTGGTTCTTCAGTTTCCTTTTCCAGATTGTAGTAAAGCCACCACTACCCACTAGTATGACACGGCATTTCATTCTCTGTATGTGTTCTGGAAAGTCCTATGTCCTCCATATCTCCATTGATGGTTTCACTAAGAGTCTTCCCTGCCAGAATCCCTGCCTTTAGGCACCTTCACTGACTGCAATGGTCCACTGGATTTCCAGCATGCTTTAATAATGATTTCTCATTCTATCTGCCTCCTGCTCCATTAGAAGATTAAACTTAAGTGCAGATCAGAGAAATCTAAAATAACAGTGGCTTAATAGAGAAGTTTCTGTCCCCTCTCTCTCATAAAAGAAGCCCAAGAGTAAGCAGTGAAGGGTGTTTTGATGGTTCGTCAAGGACCCAGGGTTCCTTTCTGCCCTGCCTGTCTATGAATAGTTCACAGCTTCCCTCCTCAGGGCTGCTGCAGCTCCAGCCCCTGCATCCACGTTCCAGATAGCAGGTGTTCAGCAAAGTAATCCAAAACTTAGAAATAAAGCTGACTGTGCTGTACTGAGTCACTCAGTCATGTCCTACTCTTTGTGACCAAATGGATTGTAACCCTCCAGGCTGCTCTGTCCATGGGGATTTTCCAGGAAAGAATACTGGAGTGGGTTGTCATGCCGTTCTCCAGGGGATCTTCCCAACCCAGGGATCGGACCCAGGTCTCCCGCATTGCAGGTGGATTCTTTACCATCTGAGCCACCAGGGAAGCCTATATGTCCTACCAGTGTCTTATGAGAGCACTGTCACTTCCCCCCAAGGGAAATCTCACTTGGAGAATGACCCTTAGTTACTCTTGATTAGCATTCAGACTCTACAATTAGGTGTTAATTTGTGGAGGGGAAAAAAAGGCAATAAGATGTAAATTAAGTTTTCTCGGGATACATAGTTTTATTACCTTGAAGAACATTTGCTGCTTTTTTTTTATCGTAGTCTTCTTATTTGAGGATTTCTTTTTTCCCTTACTGAACCAGCTATGTCATTTTGCTGGCTTGTCTCATTAATGAATCAATTACACTGTGGCATGTGCTCAGATAATGTTTAGGAAATACATTTCTAACATTTATAGGTTTCAAAATCAGGAAGGACAGAATGGCTTTCTCCCAGCTGAGTCAGCAGTCTCCCTAAATGTTCCACCGAAAATCTCTACTCATATCTCTTGGGCCAGAATTTAGTCACTGGACTACATCTGGCTGCAAGAGAGGGTGGAGAATGTGGCCTTAAGCTAAGTACATCAGTACCCTGAATACAATCAGGGTTCTCTTACTAGGTAGGCAGAGATTGGAGAGCCAGACAGCTAGTAATCTTTGTCACAAGAATATAGACCCATTCACTATACCTCCTCTCAACTGTATCTTTGCTTCCCCTCTGTCTTGGCTTCCTTTCAGCAGCCTAAAAGCATACTCAGAGAGCTCTGACCCCTTGGTCCTGAATCCTTCTCCAGCTGTTGTGAGGACATTCTCCTTTGCCCCCAGTCAGGTCCGAGAAAGAACAACCCCGCGTGGCTTCCCTCTCTCACCACCCCTTCCTCCTTCGTCCACTTGCATCGGCTACTGTTGCCCTCGCTGCACTTGCCCTGCCCTCACAGACTTCTGCTGGTCCTCCAGACATCAGACTCAGACCTACTGCCTCTTGCACAAAGCGATATGTAATAAATGACGACTGAATTATTCAGTGTGTTAGTCGTTCTTTCTCAGTACAGAGTTATTTTCTATTCTTCAACGCAAAAGTCATATTTTCATTTCATTACAGGCTAAACCATTTCTTTTGATTTGTTCATGAGAAACTAATTCTCAGACGTAGCTTTGGTTCTGTACAAAAATGCATTGTAACTTCTAAAAAATTAACCGAATGGCACATTTTTGGAAATGACCTTTTTGTAAGCTTGTGGGTCTGTTTATTCGGCTCTCTTGAATTCTTATGGTTGTTCAGTCGCTAAGTCGTGTGCAACTCTTCTATGACTCCGTGGACTGTAGCCCACCAACCTCCTCTGCCCACAGAATTTCCCAGACAAGAATACAGGAAAGTGTTAGTCACTCAGTCGTGTCCAACTCTTTGTGACCCCAGGGACTGTAGCCCACCAGGCTCCTCTGTCCACAGGATTTCCCAGATAAGAATACTGGAGTGGGTTGCCATTTCCTCTTGCAGAGGATCTTCCTGACCCAGGGACTGAACTTGCATCTCCTGCACTGGCAGGCAGACTCTCTACCACTGAACCACCAGGGAAGCACCCCTGCCCATCCGTTGAATAGAAAAAAGAAATTGGATGTTTGCTGCTAATACAAGCATATTTTCCCTTAGATTGCATCTAGGCACATCAGATCTGTGACAAGCTGTTTACCTGGCTAACTCATAGAAGTAAACTACCTGTTTTGAAACCCCCAGGGAAAAACATCAGTAAGATCCCAGATAATGCATTTTCCTCTGTTGCTGAACCTCCCACTTGATTCTTCCACAAAACATGCATCTAGGTATTTTCCAGTTCAACTTTGCTCTAAACCAGAGATCATAATGTCCCAAACAGATGCTTAGCGCTCTGTCAGCCTCTCCTTCCTTGTGTGCTTCATTCCCCGCGTGGGGCTGCTCTTCAGGGATGGGGGGCTGGGATCGCAGCAGCCCGGCTGGCTAGGGATTGCCGGCATGATGTGGTTATACTGCCCCAATGTGGTAGATTTCACTATATTTCACATGCTGCCTCATATTTTCTCTTGTGCTTCCTGGAGAAACAACCCACTAATGAGGAATGGGTTCTGAGTGAGTACATCCTTATTGTCAAATTCAGACTTAAATTGAAGAAAGTGGGGACAACCACTAGACCATTCAGGTATGACCTAAATAAAATCCCTTTTGACTACACAGTGGAAGTGAGAAATAGATTTAAGGGACTAGATCTGATAGATAGAGTGCCTGATGAACTATGGATGGAGGTTCGTGACATTGTACAGGAGACA